>NW_016107351.1:6690018-6744911 GCF_001604975.1 Cebus imitator | reverse complement strand
CAGAGCCTGGCTCTGTCACCAGACTGGAGTACAGTGGCACAATCTCGGCTCACTGCAACCTCCGCCTCCCGGGTTCAAGCAAGTCTCCTGCCTCAGCCTCCCGAGTAGCTGAGACTACAGGTGCATGCCACCACGCCCAGCTAATTTTTGTATTTTTAGTAGAGATGGGGTTTCACCATGTTGGCCAGGATGGGCTCGATCTCTTGACCTTATGATCCACCTGCTTTGGCCTCCCAAAGTGTTGGAATTACAGGCGTGAGCCACCACGCCCGGCCATATGTTATTCTTTATTATGTTTCTAGGTAGAGAGAATGGACATTAAATATTTTGGTAATTATAAGAGAACCTTTAGAGAAAAAGACCTTGCTTTTTAAATTTTAAAGTCATCTCATAAGATAATATAAAAATGTAAAGTACTATACATAAGAAGAGTTAACATTTGTTTAATGCTAATTATGTATAAGAGCTTTACATGTTTTACTTCAGTTAATCTCAAATACACTGGATTTTGGAATGATATATGAAAGGTGAGGTACAGTGAGGTAAAGCACATTGTTCAAATTTACCCAGCTAAGGGCAAAGTTAGAATTTGAACCCAGACATTCTGGAGTCCAAACCTTTACTTTTAATTATATATAGTCTAGCATCCTATTATTAGGACACAAGAATGTGATAGTGGAATGATATCTCTCTGAATTTCCTTACATTGTTTTAGAAACCACATTGTGATATTCTTCCTCGTATTGAAAAAAAATCAGCATTTAAATGATATTTTAAAGCAGAAAAGAAAAGAATAAATGCAAGCAAATCAAATTCCACTGCTTTCCAGGACTTCCTGACACCTCCCAGTTACTTCATTGGTGTGTATCAAAACCTTATACCTTTCATGTAGTCAACATGGAGTAGTCACATGTTCACACTGTACACGCTAGAAGCTGGATTTTTCTGTTTCTATATAATCATGATGTTCTATCCCAATCCTCCTCACCATTTCTCTCACTGTGAGAAATAAGCAGAGCAATTAAGAAGTGTCCAGATTGACTGTCATAAATTTCACCTTCTCTTTTCTTGCCCACTCTCAGGGGTGAGTGCTAATGAGCCCTGGAATGAATGCAGAGGGGAGGGTAAGCAAGATGAAGTCCAGAAATGCAAGCTCAGTAATCAGCTCCTAAAAACCTGAGAATTGGCAGGATTTCTTGAAAACTTAATTACTAGAGTTATAGATGGCCAGTCATCTATATTTTATTTAATGCCATTTATAGCATTTTTCTCCATTCTACCACTTGAGAAAACAGAAACAGAGAGGATATCTAGATGGTCTGAAGCCACAAAATGAAATTAGAACAGAATTCAGGTATTTCTGGCAATTATTTCTGCATTTAGAGTATGAAGGTCACTATTGTTATCCTTTTAGTGCTCTTCTTTGTATATACATTTCACTATTTTTCCTGAAAATGCTTAGTAAAAAATTTACTTGAAGATGTTCAGTAAACCTGCAGATGTGCTTGATACATATGATAAAACTCATTTTTAAAGCATCAGTTGTAGTATGGGTCAAGTCATATTTTCCAAGAATCTATCTATAATTATATATCTATATATATAAAACTTAGGGTGTATTAAAATCATCTGAAATGCTTATTCAAAGGCATATTTTAAAACTCCATCCTTGAAGATACCCTATAATAGGCAGACAGAAGAGGAGAGTCTGGGGTTTGGTTTAGAGGTGGTTTTGCATGATATGCAGGCACCACCTGAGAGTGGACAACTGGAACATTATAGCCTTTTTAGGGGATATTCCTGAAGGACAGTGGTGAAGGGAAATCTTCCCAGTGGACAAAATTTTGGCAATGCACATGGTTGTACACTTTGCTTGGAAGGAAAAGTAGCTAGATACGTGATTATATCCCAACTCTTGGGATATGTGTATGTCATATATGTCAACTGTATGGCTGAATGGTGAGGGACTTGGAAAGAAAATGACTGGAAAAGTGGTGACAAAGAAATCTGGGGAAGAGATACGTGGATAGAACCTCCCAGAATATTCAAAAGACATGAAGATATTTGTGTGCCATGTGAATGTTCATCAAAGGGTGACCTCAGCAGAGGAAGACTTTCATAATCAAGTAGATTATTTCCTTTCTCTCAGGGATTATTGACTTTGCTGCCTGTAAGCTATTGCTTTATATATTTTGCCCATTTTTTCAGTGGTTTCAAGTATGAGGATACATCTGGTTCCCGTGTTTTCATCTTGTCTAGAAGCTTACTCTTTTTCATTAAAAATCTTACTGAACACCTTTACATAATTGATTTCCTGCTATTCATCCTATTTATACCTACATATCCTTCCATAACCAATGCTCTGTAACCCACCCCAAACATTCTAACGTGTTAATATAATAAGACTTTACCTTGTATCTGTCTACAAGATATAGAGTAATTTAGCAGGAATGAGACAATTTTTTTTGTGTATTCACATTTTCTGTCTGTGAATAACTTAATCCAGAGTTGTAAAGAAAACACATACCATTTGGAAGCAACTTTGGAATAAAGACATATCTAGTGATTATAACCCTTATGCAAAAATATGTTCACAGCATGAAGTACACAAATGATTTTATGTACATTTATATTTATCTTGCTTGCAAACCACACACACTAAATAGAAGAAACACACCTGCTGGACAACCAAGTCCTTCTCTTTCAAAGTCAAAATCAATTCATAAAATATCTTTTGATAACAAAGATTAGCAACATTTTCTGTGGCCCTGAAAGTAGCAGTACACTGTCTTCCCACCACGGATGTTTGAGAACCTCCAACTACAGTGATAGCCAGAGCTGGGTCCAGCTCTTTTTATTAAGAAATCTTTTTCCACTTGGTTTACATCTACTTTTTATTTAGCCAGTACTATCAGTATGTTAACAATTCCTATAAACACTAAGCTGATGTTTTAAAGGTTATATATGCATGGTTTATTTACTCCTCAGAAGTGCCATTTGAAAAAATGGACTCAGAGAGGATAAATGACTTACCCAAAGTCACACATAGTGGATAAGAACTAAAAGTTAAGTTTGTTTGATTCTGAAGTGTTTATCTAGAGCAGCTGTCAGAAGCTACCCTTAGCTGCTCTAAGAAATAACAATAAACAGTTAACACTTACATGGTCATTACATGTCAGAGTTGATTTTAATAGTATTATAAATATTAACTCATTTAATTCTTAAAACTATATTATGAAAACTAGATAGGTTTTATTTTCCTTATTTTACAGACTACAAAATAGAGGCACAGAGAGGTCACACCTAATAACTGGCAGAGCTAAGATCTGAACCCTGACACTCTGCTTTTGGACTTCATCATCTTAATCTCTAATCCATGCTGACCGTGTGCTGCCACATCATCCGCTGGTTTTCATTCTAGCTTTCATTTGCCTTCTCAGTTTTCTTCTGATTACCCCAATACCCATAACTGGCAAAGGAAATAGAGTCTTCATATGTTTATAGTCTTTAAATCTTATCTCATGCTGTATTGATTTATTTGGGAAATGTCAGATGGCTATAAGGTCATCTCAGTTAAGTTTACCTCGGACTCACTTTAGCTTTGTGTAGTTGAAGAAATGAGACTGTTCTTTCCTATGTGTGCTTTGATCTATTTAAGTTGACCTTAATTACTGCCAAAAGTTCCTGGGACACGTATTCCAAATGAAGCATCCACATGCCACATACACATACGGGCCTACCAACAAACCAAAATGGGATATATTAATAAAGGGTACAAATTATAATTGTGTATGAAAGTGTGTGTCTGTATCTGTGTGTGTGTGTGTGTGTGTGTGTGTGTGTGTGTGGTGTGGACCTATTTCCTCCTGTCAAATAGGTGTACTAGCACTTTCCATGATCCTTATATTTATCCAGTTTTTCCTTACCTCTCTCACTAGACAGTAAGCCTATGAAGACACGGAACTTTTAAATTAGTGCAATAATACAACTTAAAAACAATCTGAAATATGATTTACTTCCTAAAGTCTAGGGAACTTGAATGTTTGTGGGACTATGACTTTGATCTATTTGCACAAAAATTTCTAACAACACATTTTCCCCCATACACCACTCCCCCACTTCTGCTACAATTCTTTCCTATAATATTCTCTTTGTCCACTATTTTATTTTCTCTTAGTGATGTGTTTGGAGCTTATGGGCCATAAACTATTTTAAGTTTGACATTCCATCTCTGTCATAGGCCTTTCCACGTAAAAATGGTACTAAAATCCAGAAATTATTCCTAAGATCAAGCTTAAAAAGTAAACACAATACAGAAAAATCCAAACACTCATGTTAGGGGGTTCCAATTAGTTCTCAGCCTTAAGACATGTATTTCAGATCATCCATCAATTTCTTTACAATGAAGAGACTGCACTTACTCAGCGGCTATTAACAAGAGTGAATAAATACAGAGTGGGAGTTTGGAATTCCAGAGCTGAAAAGGATTTTGAAATCTCTCTTAACTCCTTCTCTCCAGGCAAAAACTAATCCTTACTAGACAGGTGGGCATATGTCCTATTTTTTGAGGATACACAACTCTTCCAACACTTACTAATGTTTACTAAATATTCAGCTACAACCTTTACAGTGGAGAAAGCTGACAAACACTACCACAGCCAGGTAATCAAAGTCCACAACGATGGTGGTGAGTCATATTGATTACACGTATCCTTGCCTTGATATGACATATTGAGAAGGCACCTTACCTGTGTGGTCTTCCTCCCCATAGTCCAGAGCCCTAAAGGAAAAACATCAGATAAACACCAATAAAGAAACATTTTACAAAATACTTAAAATTCTGATACTAGTACTACCCAAAACTGTCAAGGCCATCAAAAACAAGAAAGTCTGAGAAACTGTTACGGCCCAGACAAGCCTAAGGAGACAGGATAACTAAATATTATATGTTGCTTCAAATGGGATTCTGGAATGGAAAATGGACATTACAGAGAAAGTACCGAAATCTGAATGAAGTCCAGATTTCAGCTAATAACAATGTAGCAATATTGGTTCACTGGTTGTGACAAAGGTACCATACTCTATGTTAATAATAGTAAAAGCTGAGTACAGGGTATATGAGAACACACTGACTGTCCTTGAAACTTTTCTGTAAAAAAAGATTTTTTAATTAAAAATTTATTTAGACATGAAAAAATTATGCAACGACAGAAAGGTTTCTTTTCATTTAGACATGAGAAAACCTTGCTGTAAACAAAGATGCATGTTTGTCCTGTTTTACTCTAATGACCAAAGCTGTTACATGATTGTAGATTATGATAAATGATAGTATTAGGGTTGGTTATCTGTACAGATGTTTGAAACTCCAGAGGATTTCATCAGCATTCCAACCTTTTAAAACTAAACCAATGGCTTCTTACCCTTCAACAAGTTCCATTAAATTGAGAGTCCAGTTACAGTGAAAAATTTCCTGTTCATGCTCAATTTATTTCAGAGAGAGTTAATATCAACAGGAAGGATAATTACTTCCAAAAATTTAGGAAACAATATTGGTATGGTCATTTAACATAGTCCAGGGATCCTGACACTTCTTGAAGTGGTATCCTAAAAATAGCACACTCATTTTTTGTATAAGCAGAGCCATGGTTGTATTTTATTTTACATTCTAAACCCCCTCTTTAGGAATCTTGCCATTGTATTTTTAAAGTCTTATATATAGGAAACATCTCCTATTTTGATCATGTCTTATTCCAAGAATTCATATACTTTATGCCAGCCTGGGTCTTCATTCTTTCTTTGAACAAATATGCAAAGATAATAATAGTTACATTTTATTTCTCTATTTTATTTAATTTCTGGATTATCTTTAAAATTTTTAACTCTAACAAATGAGACAAAAGCACTTTCAACGCTTTATATAAAATTTTCTGCTACTCAGAAGTACATAAATCCGTTTATTTGACCTTCACAATGAGGTGGAGTTGATATTGTAAGGGTAATGAGGCAATTATTCTTAAACAGAACATCAGTCATAAAGGCACAGTTTCTTCCACCCTTTAATATGCACATTAATTAAAGTAGTTCTTTCTTTGCCATTTGCATTGATAAATAATCATCAATGAGGTAAGGAATAATTAACATTCTAAGTATATTCTATGCAATTTGGGGCCTTAAGTTTCACAGTATAAAACTTTTTCTACAGTAAAATGTACTTTCAGACATTTCTTATATTATTTTCTGTACATTTCTTTCTATTTGTTACAGATACACAAACACTGGGTGTTGCTGTGACTATCTATCAGTTATTTTGGAAAAACGTACACTAAAAGTGTTCTCAGAATCAGACCTTAATTACTATCCCAAGTACAACCCCGTTGGTTAGCCACGACATTTAATCAGAAACTCATAGTTTACTGCATGTTCCTTTAGGTTGGTCTATAGAACCTATTTTAGGACACAGAAAAAATTACTATTTATTTATAGGTATACGTAAGAATCAACCATTCTGATCTATGAGTATGTAAAACTATTTTCTTTAAAAATAGAAAAATAAATAAAACCGGAGCTACTCAATGAAGGCTTTTCTTCTTCTTTTTTTTTTTTGTTTAAGGTTTTTTTGTTTTGCGTTGTTTTGTTTTTTAGAAAGAGTCTCACATTGTCGCCCAGGCAAACATTGCAGTGGAGAGCGGTAGTGTGACCTTGTCTCACTGCAACCTCCACCTCTCAGGTTTAAGCGATTCTTCTGTCTCAACCTCCTGAGTACCTGGGATTACAAGTGTACACCATCACACTTGGCTAATTTTTCTATTTTTAGTTTAACTATATTGTCCAGGTTGGTCTCCAATGCCTGATCTCAAGTGATCTGCCCACCTTAGCCTCCCAAACTGATGGGATTACAGGCATGAGCCACTGTGCGTGGCCTTCAGTGTTGAATTAAATATTACTTGGCTCATGTACAGTAACTTGCCATGGTATATGTAAATTAAATTTAATTACAGTTAAATATACATATCTGTTTTGCAGCTACATTTAGAAACAGATACTTATACCACTTTTGGAGAGAAAATAGAGTTGCATTTTGTAAAGCTAACAATGTATCTGCCTCTAACTTACAGCAATAGAGTAATTTTTCTCAGGTTGACTTTTTTTTTCATGTGAAAGGAAAATAAAAACTAGGGACCCCAATTCACTATGCCAAAAAAATAAAAAGTTATGATGAAAGCTGAGTCATGCAAGAAACTACCTTTCCTTTTGTTCCCAAGCAGACAGCTACAGTTAAAAGGTAAAATATCTCCACTCTATGTTCACCTTATCTTATACAAAGTACAGATTTACTGAGCATAACATGAATACATAATTGACTATCCCCCTTCCTGCTCTGTTTCACTTGTAACATGTGGATTATGATACCCCCCCTCTTTCCCCTTCACCCAGCCTTTTCCCTTTAAATATGGAAGCCCTCAAAATCAATTTTGGAGAAAGGCACAGATCTCAGACTTTCTGTGATTTCATGACATTTTTTCTTCTGGGCATGGGCTTAAACCTTGACAAAATAAACTTCTAAATTTTTGAGACTTCCACAGAGCCTTTTTGGTTTTCAAACTGGTGACCAATGGAAGAAACTCTGAGTGGAGGTGGCCCTGCCTTTGACACATCTCCTACGGGAGCTTAGTGCCATCCTGGGCTACCTTTAAGGCCCAAAGCAATAGGACAATTTACTGAGGCCTAGGAACTTTCCCCTCAAGGGAATTTCTAATGTCCTATACTTTGTTTGAGATCTAAGGTTTACTTTGCTGTACGACTCTTTTTCTGCAGTTTTCCCGACTTCCACCAGGAAAGCCAGGTTTTTCTGGCTTCCATGATGATGGAGGTCAGACAATTTCATCCTGGAGTTTCAGCTCACTTCCAACAGGGAAGGCAAATTTGAGTTTTCTCTGGCTTCTGAGGTGGTAGAGAACAGTCTTCAGCCTGGGCCCCATTCCTAGGTGAGTAGCTAAACTGGGATTTTGTCTTAAAAATTTTCCTTAGTAACTAAAAGTTAAGATTAATGACCAGATGATCTTAATTTCTTTTTATCCTAAGAGTGCTCAGTAATTGTAGTATTTGTATTTTGTTGTTGTTCCTTGGGCTTTTCTCCCATCAGATTTGATCCACTCTACCCGGCTTTGTCAAATCCCAATGAGAATTCAAAGTTATGGGGAGCAAGGCATTGGAACTAAATAAAATCCCCCACAGCTGCAAAAAGAAAGAAAAAATCACTTGATTTCTCTGTCCACTTTCTTTTTTAAAAACTGTTCTTTCATTTATTTCTTCCTACCACCCTATTTCTCCTCTCCTTTTGCCATCTTCAGTACTGAGTGAGAAAAAAGAAACAAAAAACCCTAGAGAAGACTTCTAATGACTCAAACCCCTTAAAGAACTGAGAATAAAGGTACCACTCATCTCTTTTGGAGATGTTCTGCTTTCTTTGTGGAATTTCAAGAGTCATATCAATATCAAATTACCTGATTTATTCGGGTTTTGGTGGTACCAGAGAATACTTTGTACTGTGAGACCGTCTGACCTTGGTGTGTGGAATGGTGAATGAGAGCTATAACGTTAGGGCGTGACCGCAAAGAGTTTGCTGGAAATGGTCACTACTACAGGGGCCTATTTGTTTGTTTTCACATTTGAATAAGAAAATTACAGTTCAGTCCCTAGAAACTACATGTTTTCTTGGCCGTATTCCTTAAAATGCTGCACCCTAAAGCCAGTAATCTAATTAAGCCAAGTTTGTTTTTTTTTGTTTTTTTTTTTAATCACCTATGAAAATAAATCACTTTAATTAAGTACTTTGTAAAGGAAATTTACGTCTTTAAAGGAAATCTCATTTTGTAAGGGCATCTCTGTCTCTCCCCCAAACCACTAGCAACTTTAGGGGAAAGACAATGGTTTAAAGATTACATAACAGACCTTGACTTTGTTCAGACCTATCTGTCTGTGTCTTTGAGATGTGCATTTTCTACCTTGTTTCACCTAAGTCATGCCTTTGGAGATGCAAAGCAACAGTTGCCTAGTTAACAGTTGTTTAGGACATGGAACATATAATCAAGAGATTAATAAAGTAGGGAAGAGAAAATTTTTGAAAACAGGTAAGTAAAGAAATCATAAATCTAAAAATTCTGCCTCTGTCTGTGTCTGTTATGTCTATATGATTATATGTCATGTGGAGGTCATATTTTACTGCCAAATTATATGAAAGAACTGTAATTAATTTGATTAAAGAAAAGTAACCATTTATCAAACTAATAGAAACTAGCTTGGAGGCTTTTTAGTTCACAGGACTTTAGTAATCTTTGCTAAGATTAATTTGATAAATTTAGTCTCAAAATTCTCTCCAGTAATTTAAAATCTTAAAGCCATGTTATGTTGAATTAAATTAAACAATTCTAGGCTTTCAACTGAGAATTAGGGTTACTAAGAATTTGAATAGCAGGAGAGTAAGATGTGTTTTGGATGAAGTTTATAAAAAAAAAATGAGGATATGGTTTTTGCCTAAGAAAAGTGTATTTTTTCTAGTTTAGAGGACTTCTCTACTTGTGCTGAAATAAAACTCACTGTTTGCATCCAACCCTTTTTTGTAAACTAGTGAGTTTTTATGTCTCACAGCTAAAGTTCCAAAATAAAAGCTATAGGATCTTTCTTTGCATAAGTGTGTATACATGCTTAGATGTGTTTACGTGTATGTATGTGTGTTTTGTTGTGTGTTGTGGCCACAAGGAACCAAACTGGCTTAAAACTAAAGGAGCATTGATCAAATTAAATGAATAAGCCCAGATGCTTTTCAAGTTCATGTGGCTTAAATAAATCCTTAAAAAGTAAGCTTGCTTTAATATTTCTAGTAAAATAAAATTAGAGATGTTTTCATATTTGTCAGCATGATTTATTGTTTAGATGTATTGAACAAATGATTTTATAATTCACATTTCTGCAAGTTATTATGAGGTGTCAAAATCTGGCATAAACCCAGCCCAAAACAGAATGATCTTATTGTAATTTTTTGATAAATGTTTTCTAATAATGTTGGTTCATTCAAAACATTAAATCCTGAGTTATTGGCACACACACACAAAAATCCAAAACATTTATTTAACCTTAAGATTCCTACTCAGGTAAATACCTGAAATTTGCAGGCTATAAAAATTTTTAATAAGAAAATAAATAATTAATGTAATAGTTTTCTTAAATAATGTAAGCAAACTATTAAAATTAATTAAGTACATGTAAGGAAATAAATGTTTACAACAAATATCATATAATTTAGAATCCAAATTTATATTAAATAATATTTAGTGACTAAAATCTGGGCCATTTCCAATTTTTAAAAACTTATAGGAAAATAACCTTCTCAAAAAGTTTTTACTAAAAGGAAGTAATTTTGTCTAATTTAAAGCCTTTCTATGAAACAAGGCAAAAAGACCCAGTGAATAGGAGAGATGTAAAAAAAAGTTCTAGACATAAAGAGATATTTTTGGTAAGCAAGTTCAAAAGGAAAATAATTTTATATAAGAAAGAATCTTGTATGGTAAATTTTGTCATAAAATAAAATGACTGGTTAGTTAAGAAACAGAGATGTCAGATTGCTGGCAAGATGGCCAAACATGAACAGCTCTGGTATGCAACTCCCAGCAAGATCAACACAGAAGGCAGGTGATTTCCGCATTTCCAACTGAGGTACCTGGTTCATCTCATCGGGACTGGTTGGAGAGTGGGTGCAGCCCAAGAAGGGTGAGCCAAAGGAGGTAAACACAAAGGGTCTGGGAATACCCTCTCCTAAAAGAAAAGTCATTAGGGTCTGCACCCTGCATTCTGACCTGGAAGTCATTTGGGTCTGTACCCTGCATTCTGGCCTTGATAACACCATCTTCCCACAGTCTTTGCAACCTGCAGACCAGGAGATTCCCTCTCGTACCTACACCACCACCAGGACCCTGGGTTTCCAGCACAAAACTAGGTGGCCATTTGGCAGACACCAGCAAGCCCCAGCAGTTTTGTTTTGTTTTGTTTTCATACCCCAGTGGTGCCTGGAATGCCAGTGATACAATATTTACTCCCCTGGAAAGGGGGCCGAAGCCAGGAAACCAAGTGGTCTTGTTTAGTGGGTTCCATCCCCATGGAGATCAACAAGCTAAGACCCGCTGGCTTGAAATTCTTGCAGCCAGCACAACAGTCTGAACTTGACCCGGGAAGGGCAAGCTTGATGGAGGGAAAGGCTTGAGTAGGCAGTTTTAACCTTACAGTGTAAACAAAGCTGCCAGGAAGTTCAAACTGGGTGGAGCCCATCACAGCTCAACAAGGCCACTGCAGGCAGACTGTCTCATTAGATTTCTACCTCGTTGGGCAGGGCATCTCTGAAAAAAGGCAGCAGCCCATCAGGTACTTACACATAAAGACGCTAACTCTCTGGGACATAGCACCTGGGAAAAGGGGCTGTTGTGGGCACAGCTTTAGCAGACTTAAATGTCCCTGCCCAACAGCTCTGAAAAGAGCAGCAGATCACCCAGCACAGCGTTCAAGCTCTGATAAGGGACAGACTGTCTCCTCAAATGGATCCCTGACCCGCATGTATCCTGACTGGTAGACACTTCCCAGTAGGGGCCGACAGACACCTCATACAGGAGAGCTGTGGCTGGCATCTGGTGGGTACCACTCTGGGACAAGGCTACCAGAGAAATGATCAGGCAGCAATATTTGCTGTATTGAACCCTACGCTGGTGATGCCCAGGCAAGGAGGGTACGGAGTGAACCTCCAGCAAACTCCAGCAGCCCTGCAACAAAACTAACAAAGAAATAGTTCCAACATCAACAAAAAGGACGTCCACACAGAGACCCCATCCAAAGGTCAATGAGTACAGAAACCAAAGGTAGGTAAATCAACGAAGATGGAGAGAAATCAGCACAAAATGGCTCAACATTCCAAAAACCCAAATGCCTCTTTTTCCTTCAATTGATCAGAACTCCTCACCAGCAAGGGAACAAAACTGGACAGAGAATCACTTTGATGAACTGACAGTGATGAATTGACAGAAGAAGGCTTCAGAAGATGGGTAATAACAAACTCCTGTGAGCTAAAGGAGTATATTCTAACCCAATGCAAGGAAGCTAAGAACCTTGAGAAAACGTTAGACAACTAACTAGAATAATCAGTTTAAAGAATGTAAACAACCTGATGGAGCTGAAAAACACAACACAAGAACTTTGTGAAGCATACACAGTTTTAATAACTGAATCGATCAAGCGGAAGAACAGATAACAGAGATTGAAGTTCAACTCAATGAAATAAAACAAGAAGACATGATTAGAGAAAAAAAGAGTAAGAGGAAATAAAGCCTCCAAGAAACATGGGATTATGTGAAAACACCAAATCTATGTTTGACAAGTGTACCTGAAAGTGACGGGGAGAATAAAACCACATTGGAAAATACTCGTCAGGATATTATCCAGGAGAACTTCCACAACCTAGCTAGGCAAGCCAACACTCAAATTCAGGAAATACAGAGAACACCACAAAGATACTCCCCGAGAAAAACAACCCCAAGACACATAATTGTCAGATTCGCCAGGGTTGAAATGAAGAAAAAATGCTAAGGAAAGCCAGAAATAAAGTCTGGGTTGCCCACAAAGGAAAGACCATCAGACTAACAGAAGATCTCTCAACAGAAACCCTACAAGCCAGTAGAGCGTGAAGGTCAATATTCAACATTCTTAAAGAAAAAAAATTTCAACACAAAATTTCATATCCAGCCAAACTAAACTTTTAAGCAAAGGAGAAGTGAAATCCTTTATGGACAAGCAAATGCTGAGAAATTGTTGTTATCAGCAGGCCTGCCTTACAAGAGCTCCTGAAGGAAGCTAAATATGGAAAAGAACAACTGGTACCAGCCACTGCAAAAACATACCGAATTTTAAAGACTAATGATGCTATAAAGAAGCTGCATCAACTAATGGACAAAATAACCAGCTAGCATTATAATCATAGGATCAAATGCACACATAACAATATCAACCTTAAATGTAAATGGGCTAAATGCCCCAATTAAAAGACACAGACTGGCAAATTGGATAACGAGTCAAGAGCCATTGATATACTGTATTCAGGACACTCATCTCACATGAAAAGACACACACAGGCTCAAAATAAAAGGTTGAAGATCTACCAAGCAAATGGAAAGCAAGAAAGAAAGAAAAAAAAAAACCAAGAGTTGCAATCCTAGTCTCTGATAAACCAGATTTTAAACAAATAAAGACCAAAAGAGACAAAGAAGGGCATTACATAATGACAAAGAGATCAATGCAACAAAAAGAGCTAACTATTCTAAATATATGCACCCAAGACAGGAGCACATGGATTCATAAAGCAGTTCTTAGAGACCTACCAAGTGACTTAGACTCCCACAAAATAATAGTGGGAGACTTTAACACTCCACTGTCAATATTAGATGATCAATGAGACAGAAAATTAACAAGGATATCTAGAACTTGAACTCAGCTCTAAACCAAGCAGACCTAATAGACATCTAGAGAACTCTCTACCCCATATCAATATACCATACATTCTTCTAAGTGCCACATCACACTTATTCTAAAATTGACCACCTTATTGAAAGTAAAACACTCCTCAGCAAATGCAAAAGAAATTACATCATAACAGTCTCTCAGATCACAGTGCAATCTAATTAGAATTCAGCACCTAAAAACTCACTAGAAATCACACGGTGACAAGGAAACTGAACAACCTGCTCCTGTATAACTAATGGATAAATTAAAAAATGAAAGCAGAAAAAAATGTTGCTCTTCGAAACAAATGAGAAGGAAGACACAATGTACCAGACTCTCTGGGACACATTTAAAGCAGTATGTAGAGGGAAATTTATAGCACTAAATGTCCACAAGAGAAAGCAGAAAAAAATCTGAAATCGACACCCTGATATCATAATTAAAAGAACTAGAGAAGCAAGAGCAAACAAATTCAAAAGCTAGCAGAAGACAAGAAATAACTAAGATGAGAGCAGAGCTGAAGGAGATAAAGGCACAAACGAAAAATCCTTCAAAAAATTCAATGAATCCAGAAGCTGGTTTTTTAGAAAGATCAACAAAATAGACCATAAGCCAGACTAATAAAGAAGAAAGAAGAAAAAAATCAAATAGATGCAATAAAAAATGATAAAGGAAATATCACCACCAATCCCACAAAAATACAAACTACCATCAGAGAATACTATAAACACCTCTAGCAAATAAACCAGAAAATCTAGAAAAAATGGATAAATTTCTAGACATTTATAGTCTGTCAAACTAAACAAGGAAGAAGTCAAACCCCTGTATAGAACAATAACAAGTTCTGAAATTGAGGAAACAATTAATAGCCTACCAACCAAAAAAAGTCCAGAATCAGACAGTTTCACAACTGAATTCTACTGGAAGTTTAAAGAGGAGTGGGTACCATTTCTTCTGAAACTAGTCCAAACAATAGAAAAAGAGGGACTCCTCCCTCACTCATTTTAAGAGGCCAACATTATCCTGATAACAAAACCTGGCAGAGACATAACAAAGAAAGAAAATTTCAGGTCAATATTCCTGATAAACACTGCTGCAAAAAATCCTCAATGAAATCCTCACAAAACGAATCCAAAAGCACATCAAAAATCTTATCCATCATGATCAAGTCGACTTCATCCCTTGGATGCAAGGCTGGTTCAACATATGCAAATCAATAAACATAATTTATCACATTAATAGAACCAATGATAAAAACCACATGATTATCTCAATAGATAACAGAGAAGGCCTTCGACAAAATTCAACAGCCCTTCATGCCAAAAACTCTCAATAAACTAGATATTGATGGAACATATCACAAAATAATAAGAGCTATTTACAACAAACCCACAGTGAATATCATACTGAATGGGCAAAAACTGAAAGCATTTCCTTTGAAAACTGGAATAAGACAAGGATGCCCACTCTCACCACTCCTATTCAATACAGTATTGAAAATTCTGGCCAGGGCAATCAGGCAAGAGAAAAAAATAAAAGATATTCAATTAGGAAAGGAGGAAGTCAAATTGTCTCTATTTGCAGACAACATGACTGTATATTTACAAGACCCCATCATCTCAGCACAATATTTCCTTAAGCTGATAAGCAACTTCAGCAAAGTCTCAGGATACAAATTCTATGTGCAAAAATTACAAGCATTCCTTTACACCAATAACAGACAAACAGCCAAATCATGACTGAATTCTGATTGACAATTGCTACAAAGAGAATAAAATTCCTAGGAATAAAACTTATAAGGGATGTGAAAAATCTCTTCAAGGAGAACTAAAAACCACTGCTCAAGCAAATGAGACGTCACAAGCAAATGGAAAAACAATCCATGCTCATGAATAGCAAGAATCAATATAGCGAAAATGGCTATACTGCCCAAGTAATTTATAAATTCAATGCTATCACCATCAAGCTGCCATGAACTATTTTCACATAATTGGAAAAAACTACTTTAAATTTCATATGGAACAAAAAAAAGAGCCCATATGGCCAAGACAATCTTAAGCAAAATGAACAACACTGGAGGCACCATGCTGCCTGGCTTCAAACTATACTATAAGGCTGCAGTAATTAAAACAGCATGGTTCTGTTACCAAAACAGATATATAGACCAATGGAACAAAACAGAGGCCTCAAAAATAATACCACACATCTGCAACCATCCTATCATTGACAAACCTGACAAAAGCAATGGGGAAAGGATTCTCTATTTAACAAATGGTGTTGGGAAAACTGGCTAGCCATATGCAGAAAGCTGAAACTGGATCCCTTCCTTACATCTTATACAAACATTAATGCGAGATGGATTAAAGACTTGAATTTAAGATTTAAAACTATAAAAACCCTAGAAGAAAAGCTAGGCAATACCATTCAGGACATAGGCATGGACAAAGATTTCATAACTAAAACATCAAAAGCAATGAAAACAAAAGCCAAAATTGACAAATGGGATCTGATTAAACTAAGGAGCGTCAGCACAGCAAAAGAAACTATCATCTGAGTGAACAGGCATCCTACATAATAGGAGAAAATGTTTGCAATCTCTCTATTCAACAAAGGGCTAATATTCAGAATCTACAAAGAATCTAAACAAATTTATAAGAAAAAAAAAACAACCCCACAGCTTCACCTGCTTATGATAGGGAAACAGAAGAAGGGCTGCCCCACCAGTTGCTAGTAGCAGTTTGGTGAGGGCCACTTGGGACTTAATGAGTCCATACATCATCTTGAGGCAATGCTAAGCTTTGGGATGAAGCTCTAGAAGGGAAAACTAGACATGAAGGTTAGCATGACTAACTTCTGCCAATTTGGCCCTCTTGCTTCATGAATGGAGGTCATGCTCATATCTATGGCATAGGTAACTTCTAGGGAGCTCAAGGTTCCTGGCAGTAGAAGGCTTAGGCACTGCTTGGGTCATCGAGGATATTCCTGCTGGCTATGCCTCCCTGCTTCACAGGTGAAGGTCGCACTTGCACCCATGTTCGGCACCTGCAAAGATCATCGGGACTTGGGAATATAAGATCAGAAGAAAATACTCCCGATATTTACTGGAAAAAGGAACAAAGCTGCCTTTTTCCTCTCTTTCCAGATGGGAAATCAACAATCTTCAGCCTGCACTCTTCTCGAATGCATCCTGAATCACGGAACCTCTTAGACCCTCATATTCTGGAGAGAGAAAAATATGGCTTTTTTCTCCTCTGTCCTCTCTTCTAGATGGGTAACCAATCATCTTCAGCCTACGCGCCTCTAGAGTGTATCCGGAATTACTGAGACTCCTCTGACCCTCCAACTCTGTGGAAAATTCACCTCATATTACTTGGAGCAAAGGTGTGACTAAATCATGTTCTGCAGGAAAGAGAAGCATGGCAGAAGGAAAAAGGCACTAATTTCAAATAGCATCCTGCAGCTGCATCTTTTTCTTTAAATGTGAGGGCAAATGTCAGGTTCCATATGTGCAGGCTTTCTTTGCCTTGCAGGGAAGTCTGGACCTTTGCCAACATTGGAGGATTGATTCAGTCCTTCTGGTGCCCATCTCAGGAGAGGCTGCAAGGGGCAATCCCAGGAAACTAGGAAAGCAAACCCCAGAGGTACCTCCAGCAGGGGAGTAAATTTCTTCCCTTCCTCCCAATCCAGGTTTTCTCTTGGGTTTCCCCATCCTGGAAATTCTCATTTTAGGTAGGCATCCATCTCACTCCTGACCCTGAAACGGACTTCTGGCAAATGTGGCTCCATTAACGTCCAAGCCTCCTTTTCTCTACAGGACTTAAGGCAAATTAAAAGGGATATTGGCAAGTTTTCAGATAACCCTGACAGGTAAATAGAGGCTTTCCAGAATTTAACCCAAGTATTTGAACTCTCCTGGAAGGATATGATGTTAGTTTTGAATCAAACCCTGACTGCTGAAGAAAAGCCATTCACCCTGCAAGCAGCAGAGAATCTTGAGGATGAGCTTTGTATCTCATATAGTGCCAGGGAAGAGGAGAAGCCTTACCCAACTGGAAGAATATCAGTACCATTGGAAGACTTTAAATGGGACCCCAATGATGAAATGGGAGAATGGAAAAGCCAACACTATCAGGCAGGCAAACTAGAGGGCTTACAAATGACTTGAATTAAGCCTCTCAATTACTACAAGCTATCCATGGTAGACCAGGGATTAGAGAAGAACCCCACTGCCTTCCTGGAAAGGGGTAGGTGTGGCCTTGTCAAAGCATACCTCTCTATTTCCTGATCCAGTCAAGGGACAACTGATCCTGAAGCATAAGTTTACTACTTGGGCAGACTGTGATATCAGGAGGAAGCTGAAAAAAAAGGCTACAGGACCAGAGAGTACTTTAGAGAAACTCTTGAAAGTGGTCAACTTGGTCTTCCACAACAGGAATTGGGAAGAAGTCCAAAAAAGAGGAAGGAAATATAAGAAAAAGGCAGAGGCTCCAATAGCAGTGTTGCAAGCTCACAAACCTCAGAGTCCCCAAGACATACATGTCACCTGCTACAAATTGGGCAAGCCAGGCCAATTTAGGAAGGACTGCCCAGGCAACATGAGGAAGCCACCTCAACCCTGTCCAATTTGTAACGAGGACCACTGCAGGGCGGACTGCCTCCAGAGACACCCGGTCTAGGGCAAGTCTCCCAAATGGTTCAGCAGGACTGATGGGTTCCAGGGCTCCTCTTCCCAGCTCTGGTGGCCCAGACTACCATTGCCATCCTGGGGCCCAGGGTGATTTTGGAAGTTGAAGGGAGGAAGGTGGACCTTTTCCTGGTCGCCAGAGCAGACCTTTCTGTTCTCATCTCCAATCCAGGCCCTTCTCCTCTCTTAGTACCACCATGAGGGAGGTCTCAAGAAAGCCTTTAACCGATATTTTCTCCAACCCCTTAGTTGTAGTTGGGGAGATCTCTTATTTACTCATGACTTTTAAATAATGCCTCAAAGGCCAACTCCTCTGTTGAGTAGAGATATTTTGGCTCATCTGGAAACCAACATCCTTATGGCTCCAGGACAGAGTCTTTATCTCCCCCTAGTGGAGATCAATATTAACCCAGAAGTTTGGGCACCACAAGGGAAAATTGGCCAAGCCACAACCACCACACTTGTCCACATCCACCTTAAGGATCCTACCTCCTTCCCTAACCAGAAACAATATCCCCTAAAACAAGAAGTTAGAAAAAGACTAAAAGCCATCATTGATAACTTGAGGATGGACGCAAGACCTCCTCAAACCCTGTAACAGCCCTCCCACAACACCTGGGGATTATGGGAACTACAATTCCAGGTGAGATTTATGTGAAAACACAGCCAAATATCATTCTACCACAACCCCTCCCAAATCTCAGGACCTCACAGTTCAAAACACAACCATACCTTTCCCACAGTCCTCCAAAGTCTTAACTCACTCCAGCATTAACTAAGAAGTCCAAGTCTAAAGTCTCATCTGAGACAAAGCGAAAGCAAGTTAGTTACTTCCTAGATACAATGAGGTTACAGGCGTTGGATAAACACACCCATTCCAAATGGGAGAAATTGGCCAAAATGAAGGGGCTACAGGTCTCATGCAAGTCCAAAATACAATAGGGTAGTCACTAAACTTTAAATTTCCAAAGTGATCTCCTTTGACTCCATGTCTCACATCCAGGTTACCCAGATGCAAGAATTTAGCTCCCACAGCCTTGATAAGCTCTGTCCCTGTGGCTTTGCATGGTACAGTTCCCCTCCTGGCTGCTTTCATGGGCTGACATTGAGTCTGCTGACTTCCAGGTGCACAGTACAAGATGTCAGTGAATCTACCATTTTCTGGGATCTGGAAGATGGTGGCCCTCTTCTCACAGCCACACCGCCCTAGCAGAGGCTCTCTATGAGGACTCTGCCCCTGCAGCAAACTTCTGCCTGGACCTCCAGGCATTTCCATACACCCTTTGAAATCTAGGCAGAGGTTCCCAAACCTTAGTTCTTGTCTTCCGTTCGCCCATAGGCCCAACACCATGTGAAAGCCACCAATGCTTGGGGCTTGCACCCTCTACAGCAATGGCCTGAGCTGTACGTTGACCCCATTTAGTCAAGGCTAAAGCAGAAGCAAGTGGGATGCAGGGGAACATGGCCTGAGGCTACACAGAACAGGGGAGCTGCATCTTGCCTATGAAACCATTTTTCCCTCATAGGCTTCTAGGTCTTTGTTGAGAGGGTCTGCTGTCAAAGTCTCTTGACACGCCTTGGAGACGTTTTCCCCATTGTCTTGGTAATTAACATTGGGTTCCCCATTATTCATGTGAATTTCTGCAATGGGCTTGAATATCTTCCCACAAAGTGGGTTTTTCTTTCTTATCACATCTTCAAGCTACAAATTTTCCAAACTTTTATGCTTGGCTTCCTCTTGAATGCTTTGCCACTTAGAAATTTCTTGCAGCATATACTCTAAATTACGTCTCTCAAGTTCAAATTTCCACAGATCTCTATGGCAGGGACAAAATGCCACCAGTCCCTTTGCGTAGCAAGAATAACCTTTAGTTCACAACAAGTCCCTCACCTTCATCTTAGACCCCTTCAGCCTGGACTTTAATGTCCACATCACTATCAGTATTTTGGTCAAAACCATTCAACAAGTCTCTAGGAAATTCCAAACTTTCCCACATCTTCCTGTCTTCTGAGTCCTCGAGTCAGGAAGTTCCAAACTTTCCCACATTTTTCTGTCTTCTGAGCCCTCCAAACTCTCCTAACCCCTGACTGTTACCTCATCTGACTGCTCACCTCTGACAGTTTCAAAGCTGCTTCCACATTTTGGGAATCTTTATAGCAGCATCCTGCCACCTGGCTCCAATATACTGTATTTCTTCATTCTTACACTGATAATAAAGGACTTCCCCAGACTGGGTAATGAGTAGAAGACAGAGGTTTAATTGCCTCACAGTTCCAAATGACTCGTCGGGAAACTTGCAAGCATGGCAGAAAGCAACCCTTCACAGGGCGGCAGGAGAGGGAATGAAAGCCCAGCAAAAGGGGAAGTGCATTATAAAACCATCAGATTTTGTGAGAACTCACTCTGAGGAAAACAGGATGGGGGACACCACTGCCATCATTCAATTTTCTCCATCTGGTCCCTTCTATGACACAAGGGGATTATGGGACCTACAATTCAAGATGAGTTTTGGGTAGGAACACAGCCAAACCGTATCATACCCTGACTCCCAGTATTTATTTGCATTTGAGAATCCCTCCAACCAAGACGCCCAGTTAATTGGCCTGTGTTATCTCAGGGGTTCTAAGATGGACCGCACCTATTTGGAAAGGCATCATCAAATGATCTCTCCGAGTCTCTCAATCCTGAGATTAAAGTTTCACAATATGTAGATGACATTCTCCTTTGTGCCCCAACTGAAAATCTAAGGCTCAGTTCTGTCTGATGTCAGTGGAGTGCCTAGGTCTAGTCTTGTTAGAGGGTACCATGGAACTTGATGCAGAAAGACTCAAGTCTATCTACTCCTTTTCCCTCCCATAAACCGTCCAGCAACTGAGGGCATCCTAGGACATTACAGGATTCTGCAGGCTATGGATACCTGGAAACAGTGAAATGCTCATTCCTTATATCATCTAATAAAAGCAACTCAGGCAGCTAAAACCGTTCCCTAACTTGGACACCAGAGGCAAAACGGCCTTTCACCAATTAAAACAGATCTTGCTTGATAAACCAACCTTATTCTTCCCGACGGGGAGAAGTTCAATTTTTTATGTCTCAGAAAAGAAGGGAATCACCCTGGGAGTTCTAACCTATGCCTGAGGTCCAGCTCTGCAGCCTGTAGGCCACCTAAGCAAGGAGCTTCATTTGGTGGCTGAAGGATGGCCAGCATGCCTCCAGGCAGCTGCAGTAGTAGCTTTGTTAGACCAGAGGCTGTAAGTTAACCATGGGGAATAACTTAACCATTTATATCACTAATGTGACAGAACTGCTGTCTTCTTAGGGGAGTCTCTGGCTAATAGACAACTGCCTCCTCAAATATCAAGATTTGCTATTAGAGGGATCTGCAGTCCAGTTAAGAACCTATCCCTCCCTAAATCCAGCCACCTTCCTCCAAGAGAAAGCTAGGATGCTTGAACATGACTGCAAACAGATAGAAGTGCAAACCTATATTGCCAGAGAGGACCTCAAAGAAATCCCCTTAGAGAACACAGACTGGATTTTCTTATGGACAGAAGTTCCTTTGTAGAGCAAGAAGTCTGTAAGGCGGATTATGCAATGGCCATCCTAAGTGACATTATTGAGAGCACGCCTCTCTCCTTGGACAGAAATGCTCAACTAACTGAGCTAATTGCCTTCATTAGGGTACTTGAATTAAGCAAAGGGAAAGCAGTTAAAATTTTTACTCATTCTAAGTATGCTTTCCTAGTCCTCCATGCCCATGCCACTATCTGGAAAGAGGAACTCCCTCAGAGCCAATGGGCTTCCCATTAAATACCATCAGGAAATTGACAGACTATTATCCTTGGTCTTCCTTCCACAGGAAGTGGAAGTAACACACTGTAAAGGCCACCAAAAGGGGATGGATGAAAGAGCTGAGGAAAATAAGTTGGCAGACCAGGCAGCTAAACCAGCAACAAGAGGGCCCTAGGTTTATGATTCATTTGAGGCCGGCTCCATGAAAGAAATAAAACCTCAGTATTCCTCTGCAGAGACAAAATGGACCACCTCTCAGGGATACACACTCCAGTTGTCAGGATGGCTGCAACTGGAGGGTGGCAAGCTTTCTCTACTAGCTACCAGCCAATGGAAAGTTCTCAAAATTCTCCACCACCCTTCCACCTCAGTAAAGATAAAACTTATCAAGTGGCCCCAAGGCTGTTCACAGGTAAAAATCTACTAACAACAATCAAATAGGTCATTAACAGTTGTGAGACATTCCTTAAGAATAATCAATTGACATCCTCTCCCCACCAGAACCTAAAGAATGGGAGACTACCCAGGGAAAGGCTGGCAGGTGGATTTCAACCATATGCCAGAGACAAAGGGCGTCCAGTACCTCCTAGTATGGGTGGATACCTTCACTAACTAAATAGAAGCATTTACATGTTGAACACAGAAAGCCTCTGAGGTGATAAAAACACTAATTAATGAAATAATTCTTCACTCTGGACTTCCTAAGTACCTCTAGAGTGATAATGCCCCCTCATTCAAGGCAGTTGTCAAAGGGTGTCTGAAAGGCACGAGGCATAGAATACCATCATCACTGTGCTTGGAGACCACAATCCTCAAGAAAGGTAGAAGAGGTAATGATATTATTAAAAGGCACCTCAGAAAGCTGACTGAAGAGATTCATCTCCTTTGGATTACTCTTCTCTCCACAGCCCTACATGTTAGAAACACCCTTTCAAATCTGGGTGTAGGTCCCCTTGAAATGATGTATGGATGACCTTTTCTCACCGATGATTTCTTGCTACACCAAGAAACCTCTGATTTAATTAAATATGTATGTTCTTTGGTCCATTTCCAACATGAACTGAAACAACTGTCGAGGTCCAGTACCATGAACTGGGGCCACCTCTATTCAACCCCAGGGACTTAGTCCTGGTAAAGGCACTTCCTTCCCTTTTTCTTCTCTGGGCCCAGAATGGAAGGGACCTTACACTCTACTTCTTTCTGCTCCTACAGCAGTAAATGTCACTGGAATAGATCCTTGGATTCATTATACTAGCGTTAGGGCCTGGGAAACTAACGAAATTACCCCCATTGACCCAGGAGAGCACCTAAAGTACCAGAGCAAATAAATCAGGGACCTCAAGTTAACAATCACAAAAGATAAGCGCTAACAATTAACCCTCCATGAATATCCTACGCTTGCTATTCTTGCTTTTGTTCCTCACCACAGAGCATCTTCATCAAGGACCCCTTAATCCTGAACTCCCAAGGGATTACCTACTCCTGTAAACACTTATTTTTCTTTTAAATTTTAAATGCTCCCATACAAGATTTAGTTTCTTTTACCAGGGTGAAACAGCTCTAGCCACAACATTGTTTTCAGAATGATTAAACTATTTTACTTCTTATTTCTGTTACCTTTGGCACTAGGCTTTTTCCTTTGCATACTTAACCTCCTTGTGAAACTTGTTTCTTTGAAGAAAGAAATAATAGCAATAATAATAAAACAAAATCTTATCATTTGTAGTTGTTATATAATAGTTGCTATATAATAAAGTAAATGTTGCTGTGTTGTGTGCTGTTTAATGTAATACCTCTCCAGCTGTTTCAGGCAGAATAACTGCTTTCCTGCAAACCATTGCACCTTCTCTATCCTCCCCACATTCTTAGCAAGGTTCCCAGGCATCTAGAAATTCCTGCTTTTCTTGCTGACCAGCTGCAAGATCACAAAGCAGATAAACCCAAAACTGCAAAATGTGTTTTTGAAGATGTTACTTTTCAAATGTAAAGTGTATCGCCAGACATGTTACAAGTTAACTGTTCTTTGTTCTGGCTTCTGTAAATCTAACCTACTTCCTGCTTCATCATCCTGTACCCCCAAGGTACATAAAGGCACCCCATTTTCTTTGTCCTTTGCTCAGAATTAGGAAGCGATTCTGGCTTAGTCCATGATCACGTTAAATAAAATCCTTCTGCAACCCCATTGGTCTCTCCAGATCTCTGATTTCCTGCTACATTTTCCGGCACCCAAACAGGGATTGGAGACAGGAGGCTTACTGTCTCCTTTGCCTGTGGGACCAAGGTCCCGGGCCGCAGGAGACCCACGACCCTAGGCGCCACCAGGAGAACTTCAGCTTGGAGTGGAGACTGCTTCTCCTACACCCCAGCACCCACTCCCAGACAGTACA
The DNA here is from genome assembly GCF_001604975.1 of Cebus imitator. Lineage (NCBI taxonomy): Eukaryota > Metazoa > Chordata > Mammalia > Primates > Cebidae > Cebus > Cebus imitator. Next base: position 6,720,511 of record NW_016107351.1, on the reverse strand, counting down.
TCTGAACCTTGGAAGGGGCTGCAGGATGATCTCCAGGACCAATGTACTTCAGGAATTACGGTAAGGCATTTAGGAAAAAGAGAAAAACGCCCGTCCCAAGAGGGTATACAGGGAGTCTGATCAACTCCTGGGAAGTGACTATTAATCTAACCTAGGAAGGCTGGGGGAAGCAAGATCAGCTAGCTGATTTGAATAAAACTCACATCCCCACCAGCACACCAAACAGGCGTGACTCATCAAGCAGGTTTGTAGAGGAAAATGGGAAAGGGGGAGGACTGTGGAAGTGTATAAAAGAGACGTTCCAGGAGGAGCCAATGTGGGGGTGAAGTGGGGAGGCGGAGATCGCCTCGTGCGGACTGCATGCTCTGAAGTGAGTGAGGGTTGATCTACTAGTGGCTGACCGCATTTGGCTGACAGGAGCTGCCGCACAGTTGAAGCTGACTGTGGCGGAAATAAGGCACTCTCCTAGCTAAGTAGCAGTCTTAAAACTCCCATACAAGGAGACAGTGGCCATCCGAAGTGACAGTCTGTGAGAGTTCATGTCGTGTGGGAGGAAAAGAGTCAAAACCCACACCACTGGAGTGCATGTTAAACGCTTTTCAGGAGATGATGGAGTTAAAATGTCCCCTCAGAAGTTAAGGACCTGTGTGAGTTAGAATGGCCTTCCTTTGAAGTTGGATGGCCAGCAGAAGGAATGACAGACAAAGAAACAACTGGCCAAGTGTTTAGGGTGGTGACTGGACAGCCAGGGCCTCCGAGTCAGTTTCCATATATGTAGTCCAGACACGCACCCTAAGTGGTTGCAACCTTGCCTAGCCACCTACTGCAAATCCTTAGTGGCACAGGCAGGGCCAGAGGAGGCCAAGGAACCTACAGACCCTAAGCTCACAAGAGAAGAGAAGAAAGGGCAAGAGGCACTAGAGAAACAAATTTTAAGTCTCTCCCTGAAGAAAGAGAAGTTACACCCCCTTACATTCCATATACCCATCCTTCACACACCTGAGGCAAGGTGAAGAGCAAGGAGCAGGAGCCCATGCTGTGCCAGGCCTAGGTGCAGGGGCTCGAGTAGAGTCAGACTCAGAGGGGAGTGAGAGCTCCACATCTCCTCCTCATGAAGAGAGAAAGAAAAAGAGTGTGATGTGGCCAGTCATCTCTGATCTGGACGTACTCGGGCTTTGCAGATGCCTCTCCACGAAACATGAGCACCAGCCTATCTAGATGAGCAGGGGCAGGTTCGTGATGGGCAAGAATCTTTATCCATCAGCCCTTTCCCACTACCGACATTCTAAATTGGAAACAACACACTCCCTCCTTCATGGAGAATCCTCAAGCTCTCATTGATCTGATACAGTCCATCTGTGCTACTCATAACCCTAACTGGCCAGACTGCCAGGAACTGCTATTAACATTGTTTAATACGAAAGAGTGTCGTAGAGTAAACCAAGCGGCTCTCCAATGGTTAGAAAATAATGCACCAGCAGGCACTAATGATGCCCTGCAATATGCAGTGCAACATGTCCCCCAGATAGACTCCAAGTAGGACCCCAATGTAGAGGAGGGGCTGCAAAACCTACAAACATATAGGGGTGCACTTTTAAATGGGATGAAGTCAGGTGGGAAGAAGATAATCAATATAGAGCTGCCAAAAACCTGATAAAAGCCCAAGTGAATTTTATGAGAGGCTCTGTGAAGCACACCAGCTTTATACCCCATTTGACCCAGAAGCCCCTGACAACCAATGCATGGCAAATGCGGCTTTCATCAGCTAGGCTCAAGGAGACATTAGGCAGAATCTGCAGAAGCTAGAAGGATTTGAGAGCAAAAATGCTCCTGAACTCATACAGATGGCTAAAAAGGTGTTTTGCAATCAGGAGCAACAGGCTTAAAGAAAGTCAAGACACAGGGCAAAAGAAAAGGCAGACTTGATGGTGACTGCCTTAGTTGAGAGGGGAGCTGATGTAACAAGAGGACGTGGAAGAGGATGTGGAAGAGGGCATGGGAAAGGTGTAGTCAGACTGGAGTCTGAAATTCGGCCCAGATTAGAGAGATCAGTGTGTGGTGTGCAAGAAAGGACACTGAGTGTCCACAAAGAGTAGTATATGAAGATTAGGTACTCCCAGACAGCCACCAGTTTTACCACCATACAATACCTAGACTAACAGCGGCGAGCCAGCAGGCTGACACACCAGCCTGCTGCCAATCATCCAGTAAAGGTAAGAAGGCGCTCTTAAGGATTCTCCTTAAAGGCTCTAACAACACACTTGATTAACCCTTCCACCCTGACATTCAGCAATGACGTCATAGATATATTTAAATAAATCCAGTAAATAAGCTCATAGAAACACCAATCAGGTTAAACCAAGAAAGAGAAAAAGAAAAAAGGAAAAAGAGAGAAAAACAAACCAAAAAAGACATACCTCTAAAGGTAATAGTAACTAAGATGCTTAGAGTAGTGGTGTTGCTTTCTATTAAAGTGTTATTTATAAAAAGCAACAAAGGGGAGAAAATGAAGAATGAAATTAAATAACAGCAATAACAGTAAAACAAAACCTTGTAATTTTAGCTGCTATATTATCATTGCTATATAATAACTTTGCTGTGTTGTGTGCTGTTTAATATAATACCTCCCCATTTCTGTTTCAAGCACAACTGCCTTCCTGCAAACCACTGAACCTTACCTATCCTCCCCACATTCTTAGCAAAGTGACCAGGCATCCAGAAATTCTTGTTTTTCTTGCTGACCAGCTACAAAGTCACAGAGCAGATAAACTCCAAACTGCCTAATATGTTTCTCAAGATGTTACTTTTCAAATGTAAAGTACATCACAAGACAGGTTACAAGTTAATTAACTGCTCTTTATTCTGGCTTCTGTAAACCTAACCACTTCCTGCTTCATCATCCTGTATCACCAAGAGCATAAAAGGCACCCCATTTTCTTTGTCCTTTGCTCAGAATTAGGAAGCAATTCTGCATGGCCTGTGATCATGTTAAATAAAATCTTCCTGCAATCCCATCCGTCTCTCCAGATCTCTGATTTTCCACTACATCTTCTCACCTAGAGGCCATCAAACTCCAAGCAATCATGCAGCTAGAGCCTCAGAAAATGGATTTCTTTTTACCAGGGACCCTTAGATAGGCGTCTGAGAGAGATCTGCCTGGCATTTCCCCCCAAACAATACCGCCTGTCAACATGCAGGTGTTAAGAGCAGTTATTGTCCCTATCCTAATGGCAGTCAGATGTACATCTTCAGAGGTGGGGGTTGATGGCAGTGGTGGCCTGTCTTGAGCAGGTGCTGCAAAAACACCAACTACAGCAAGGAAGGCATGGCCAGGGCTGCATGTTCCCTGGAGATGGTGGGAGCTGAGAACAGGTGGGAGCCCCACCCACTTCCATGTTGTTGGGACTGGAACTCTGCCCTCCAAGGTGCAGCTACAGAAGCCCAGCCATGAGTGTGGATCCAGGTATCTTTGGATTCTTGGGGGCCCAGGAAGCCCCCCTTCCCCTGCAGGCTTGGAAGTACCTACTTCGACTGCCTGGCCTCTGCCCACTACCAGCACCCACTCCAATTCTGGAGCGAAGTTGTGGCCAAGCCTGGATGCCATCATGACCAGGCCAGGTGTTCTCATGCTCAGGGAAGTATTGAAACATCAGGCCCCTAATGCCTCAACCCCCTCTGAATTTTGAGCACTGATGAGCATGCAAGAGAGGGTGAAGGGGGGGCTAAGGGGGACTCGGATGGGTCTGTGGGAACCACATGACATGGACAGCCTGGGCACTCTAGGCACCACGGATGGCAGGTTAATGGTGGCAGGAAGACAGGTTCCTGGGTAGAAAGGGGTGGGTCCCCAGTGAAGCTTCCCCTTTAGGCCTGGGATGGCCTGAAGCCTGGGGGCCAGGCGGCCAATTCCATGAACCAGAGTGAGAACATAATGCGCTTTTTCTGGGCCTGCCAATGGCTGCCTATGGACCAATAAGAACACACTTCTTCCCCTCTGAAGGCCACAAAAGCCCGGACTCAGCCTTACTTAGGCAGACATCAGAATGACCTGCCTTCAAAGAGGAGCTACCCACTGCAGGTCTCCTCTATGCTGAGAGCTGAGTAGACATTGACATGACCTGCCTGAAGAGCACAGCTACCCACTGCAGATCTCTTCTGAGCTGGTCTGTTACTCAATAAAACACCTTTTCCTTGCTAACCCTCCACTTGTCTGCATACCTTGTTCTTCCTGGATGTGGGACAAGAATCAGAGCCTGCTGAATGGCAGGGCTGAAACTGAAAGAGCTGTAACACAAACAGGACCGAAATATGCCACCCACTTGCCAGATTATGGGTGATGAGGAGAGAAGTGCATCCCTTTGGGGACCCCAGACCCAGGAGCTCCCTGAGCCAGGGCTGTGACACCCTCTTTGGGCTCTGTGGTTCCTGGCAACTCCAAGTTTCTGAGCACCACCACGTTCCCCGTGCCTGCAGTGGAAGCCACTTGTAGCATTCCCAGACCAGATGCAGCCTCGCAAGGAGTCAGTGCCATGCCAGCACCTACAGCTGCCCATCCTGCTGCAATCAGCATGCCTGACTGTGCAGAGTGGCTGGACCCCACGCTCGCCCACTCTTGCACCCCTAACCACTATGCACCTGGCTCACCCCTTGCAGGTATGGGATTCAGGCCAGTAGCATGGGCCGAGTGCAGTCTGCCAAGCTGGGTGGGTGAGATAAGCCCGGTGGGCCCAAGCAAAACTCAGCAAAGGCACAACCAGTCGCAGAAGTTTCCAGCTGGTGAAGCAACACCCGAAGCATCCCCATGAAAATTCAAGAAACTGCCTTTTCTTTGGTTCCTAAGCAGATAGCTGCAGATAAAATGGTAAGTATCTCCACAGGTAGCTACTCTATATCCACCTTATCTTATATGAAGTACTGATTTACTGGGCATAGCATAAATACATAATTGAGTGTTCCCCTACCTGCTTCTTTTCTTTTGCAACATGTGGATTACCATAGTATCCCTCTTTCTCCTCCAGCCCACATTTTTTTCTTTAAATACTGAAGCCCTCAAAATCATTTTTGTAGAAAGGCACAGGCCGCAGACTGTTTCTGCGATTTGGTGTTTTGTTCTTCTGAGCACATCCTTAACGTTGGCAAGGTAAACTTCAAAAGTGATCGAGACATGTCTCAGATACGTTTTGGTTTACACTTGTTTAGCAAAATACTTTCCTAAAACATGGAAAATGAGGCTTAGACATAGCTATGAAGGCTGAGGAGATAAGCCAACATTACATCACTGTTAATACATTATAAAATAAGACTTTTTGGCCGGGCGCGGTGGCTCAAGCGTGTAATCCCAGCACTTTGGGAGGCCGAGGTGGGTGGATCACGAGGTCAAGAGATCGAGACCATCCTGGTCAACATGGTGAAACCCTGTCTCTACTAAAAATATACAAAAATTAGCTGGGCATGGTGGCGCATGCCTGTAATCCCAGCTACTCAGGAGGCTGAGGCAGGAGAATTGCCTGAACCCAGGAGGCGGAGGTTGCGGTGAGCCGAGATTGCGCCATTGCACTCCAGCCTGGGTAACAAGAGCGAAACTCCGTCTCAAAAAAAAAAAAAAAAAGACTTTTTGAATTTCCTGACAAAAACTTGAGAAATGCAAAGTGGAAGTAGAGTCACTAGAAGGGAGAGGAGGAAGGCCAACAACCCAGGGAAAGCCAAATGCTACACCCTGTGACGGCAAATGAGGATGGCTGAAGGAGCGTTTATAAACAGGAGGGTTTCATTTCCCATAATCAGCTCTTGGTCATGCAGAATCCTCCTCTTCTCCAACCCACCATTATATCTTAACTCCTGATACTTCAGTGACACTTGAGCAGGGGGCATGTCTACTTGGGGAATGGATATATAATTTTTTTTTTCCAGGATTAAGAAGACCCAAAGAAGCATAGCAGTAGCTTGCCTTGAAAAGAGAAAGGATCCCTAGACTGATCCACCTGGGCAGAGCAGGAACTCAGAGCTAGCAGGTTTCAGAAACCAGCAGAATAAATTCTCTCTCATGTTTAATTTGAGTGGTCAAGGTGCCAGTGCCTCACCAATACCCAAGTTACATACACAAAGTGTGTCATACTTTGTGTACATGATCTGCCAGACTTAGATCACTAATAGCAGCATCACTATTAGATCACTAATAGTATCAATGGTGTGGGACATTCCCCAACACCATTATCTCCAGATTCACCAGTATCGGATGATACCCAATAAGAAAGGAAGTCAGATTTCTAGTGGGAAAATGCCACACACAGTAAAAGCTCAAACCATTTCTCTCATATACTCTAACAATATCATATTAAAGGGGCACGTTTCTTTAAGGTCACAGAATCTACTTGACAAATCTGGGAGGGAGGGTGTGTTATATTTCATGGCCTCTCAAACTAAAGGAAGGGAAGTTTTGGGCTCAATTTAGATTTTTCCACTTAAGGAAGACGTAAGTAGCCAAAAAAGTTAGCATTTCTTAAGATGTGGAACGTAAGAAGTGAATTGGGGTCATAATTGAAAGTTAGTCTCTGTTAAAATGATGTTTAGTTCTTGCCACATATGGCTGGCAATCAACCCAGACAGCTGTTAATATAGTTAAGTGACATAATTTCTTGGTTATGTATTTTGAACAAAAAAAAAATAACTTCTGAAAAGCTCAGGTTATTACACTGATATGGCTGAGTAATTGTCCCCCTTATTAAATTAGGAAGAAAATTTCATTTTAGTCTCTTCCATCCATATTGATTTCACAATTTAGAAACTCCATTTGGTTAATAAGTGACTGTTAAAGGGGAAATGCGTAGGAGCCATGAATACTTTAGTATGAATGGTTTATATGCTGACCTTTCTCTCAACATATATATAATCATTTACAATGAATAATTGAAAATGTTAATAGAGTCACAGAAGGATATTTAAGTAAGGGCCAGTGACAATAGCGTCCCTGACAGTGACCATGTGGATGTTTCAGTAAATGAAAAAGATGAAAGTGAAAAAAGAAAGCCTCAAGTAAGCTTCTCCAGTTTTCCTATAGTAGCTCCTATCTCTATAATACCCAGACATTAAGGTAAACATACAGATTTAAGATAGTCAGAAAATACGTGGAGAAAAACATCGTTTTTTTCCTAATGGGTCAAAAATTTTGAAATCTATTTATGTCCTACATTGTAAAAAATGCACTATTTCTGTGTATCTCCCTTCTAGGCTCCTGCATCTACCAACAGTAAATCATTAGCAACCTTATGAAACGCCACAGAGAATGGGCTTTTGTGGTAGAAAGATGAACATAAAAGGAGAAGCTGAGAGCAATCAAACATCCACTCAGGAAGCAGTTTTACCTATGGGAATCTTCATTGGGTGCCTTTATTTCATTTTGATTACTAGCTTTAGTGTTTCCTGGAGAACAAATCCCTGATTTCTAGAAGTATGCTTTCTCTCCTGAGCACACAATTTCTGAGCCTAGGGGTATCTTATAGACAGTAACTATACTGATTCAGTAGACTTAGACAATTTCACATTTTCTGATTTTTTTTCTTGGGTAGATTCCAAATATTTAGGATAGCTTCCCCCCACCAAAAAAAAACACATACAGCACAGTATAAAATTAATTTCCATTGCTATGACTATCTCATGGGATATCTTTCTTTCAAGACGCTCAACAAACTTTTTGGCATGAGCCAAATTGATTTGGGGCCTCAATTACTGAGTAGACACATTATGTAAGTTAAATTTTATTTTAGGGCCCCTAAACGGTAGCTATTGTCCATAGGACTATGGAAAGAATCGTTCATGAGATATGTAAAAATGACATAAACTACAAAGTACATATAATTGCTATTATTCTTACAGTCCTTTCTTATCACTTGATATAATACATACCTTACAATATTATACCAAAATATATATACTTGATATAATACATAATACCTTTTACTATCATAACACATAATACCTTACGCTATTATACCAGAATACAAGGTATAGAAAACCTACTAATCTAAAGAAAGTATGTATGCATTGTGTATGTAAGGTAGAAACTATTTTCGACAGTAAATTAGGCAACCTATTTATCTTCTTCTTTAGTTTTATTAATTATATTTGCAAACCTAGACTTGAGTATAGGTTATCATTTAAGTTTTCTAAATTTTAGTTACCTTTTCTGCCATACAAGGTCAGGGACATCAGCAAGAACAATTAGAGTAGATGGCCTCTAAGCTTTCTTTCAGCTCTAATATTTTATCATTTGCAGAATAGCACATATTCCATGGTAAGCAGTAAGCTTCCAAACTAAAGCGTAGTTAGGTTTCAAGGAAACTTCCCTTATTATTTAAAATATGTTGACATAATTGTTACATAGTATGTATAACTATTTTTAGTGTAAGACATGTCTACATAAAAACTAGGTGCACAATTTGCTCATGGTTATACAGGAATGAATCACAGATGAAATTTCTTTCTTTGCCCAGGCTGGAGCACAGCGGTGTGATCATAACTCACTGCAGCCTCAAACTCCCGGGCTCTAGTGATCCTTTTGCCTCAGTCTCCCAAGTATCTAGGACTAGAGGCACACATCACCATGCCAAGCTAATTTTTTAATGTTTTGTTTGTTTGTTTTTGTGGAGATGGTGTCTTGCTATGTTTCCCAGACTGGTCTTTAACTCTTGGCCTCAACTGATCCTCCCACCTTGGCCTCTCAAAGTGTTGGGATTATAGGTATGAGCCACTGAGGTCAGTTTAAAATTCTTGATTTTAAACATTTTCTTAACATATTTTTGTGTTCTATTGGGTCTGGATTTTTTTACAGAAAAGAGAAACCACTCTGGGTATTTGATGCAGAATGACAGGAAGAAGGAGGAATTATGCTGTGCCTCCAAGTATGATTCCCCAAACACAAGGAACTGGCCCACCAAAGAAGCTACCAGCCCTACCACAGTCAGAAGATGATTCTGGAGGCCACTGTGATAATCTCATTGCTGAAGCTGTGCTCCAAGAAACAGGAAGCTGAAGTCAGGCCACCTCTTTTGCTACTGCTACTGCCACTGCCACTGCCACCACAGAGTCCTCTTAGTCCCCATGAGTCTTACACTTGACAAGGTAATGTCATGTCCAGTTGCCTCCTTTGCTGGAAGCTGGACAAAAGAATGCTACTGTAGAAAGCCCCCAGTTCTCTGTACCCTTCTTTGCCACAGACAGTAATAGCAAAGATTGTGAAATTAGTTTTTGTCTTTTATTCATTCTCCAAAACAGAGGTGAGAGCATTTAATTAATGGAACCAGATTCACATCTGGATCCCTAGCTGCAAGGGAATCTGGGAAATATAGTTTTTGCTTTCTAGTCTCTGCAGTACAATGAGGTAGTGATACCGAAAATGTGATCCTAGGATCAACAGCATCAACATCTCCCGGGAATTTCTGAAAAAGAAAATTTTTGGCCCACCTCATCCCTACTGAATCAGAAACTCCAATTTATTGGAATTTAACAAGCCCTCCAATTGATTCTGATGCATGCTGAAGTTTGAAAACACTGTGGTAAGGCAGACTACAAACAAGTGAAAAATAATGCTGATTATGTTCAACCATATTCAAGAAATATTCTCAAAATTGCATACCATGACACATAGTGGTTCAAATAGGAATAAAAACATAAATTAATTGCAAAAAATGTATTTCAAATCATAGTCCTGTTGATGTTAATTATTTATTATTTATTATTAAAAATACAAGGATTTAAGCCAGAGCAATCAGGCAAGAAAAAGAAATAAAGGGCATTCAAATAGGAAAGGAGGAAGTCAAATTGTCTCTATTTGCAGACGACATGATTGTATATCTAGAAGACCCCTCGTCTCAGCCCCAAATCTCCTGAAACTGATAAGCAACTTCAGCAAAGTCTCAGGATACAAAATCAATGTGCAAAAATCACATGCATTCCTATACACCAATAAGAGACTTAAAGAGAGCCAAATCAAGAACAAACTTCCATTCACAATTGCCACAAAGAGAATAAAATACCTAGGAATACAACTAACAAGGAACGTAAAGGACCTCTCAAGGAGAACTACAAGCCACTGCTCAACGAAATAAGAGAAGACACAAACAGATGGAGAAACATTCCATGTTCATGGTTAGGAAGAATCAATATCGTGAAAATGGCCATACTGCCCAAAGTAATTTACAGATTCAATGCTATCCCCATCAAGCTACCAATGACCTTCTTTGCAGAACTGGAAAAAATCACCTTAAACTTCATATGGAACCAAAAGAGAGCCCGCATAGCCAAGTCAATTCTAAGCAAAAAGAACAAAGCGGGAGGCATCACACTACTGGACTTCAAACTATACTACAAGGCTACAGTAATCAAAACAGCATGGTACTGGTACCAAAACAGAGATATAGACCAATGGAACAGAACAGAGGTCTCGGAGGCAACACAACATATCTACAACCACCTGATCTTTGACAAACCAGACAAAAATAAGCAATGAGGAAAGGATTCCCTGTTCAATAAATGGTGTTGGGAAAGCTGGCTAGCCATGTACAGAAAGCAGAAACAGGACCCCTTCCTGACACCTTACACTAAAATTAACTCCAGATGGATTAAAGACTTAAACATAAGACCTAACACCATAAAAACCCTAGAAGAAAATCTAGGCAAAACCATTCAGGACATAGGTGTAGGCAAGGACTTCATGACCAAAACACCAAAAACATTGACAACAAAAGCCAAAATAGACAAATGGGACCTAATCAAACTCCACAGCTTCTGCACAGCAAAAGAAACAGTCATTAGAGTGAATCGGCAACCAACAGATTGGGAAAAAATTTTTGCAGTTTACCCACCTGACAAAGGGCTGATATCGAGAATTTAGAAATAACTAAAACAGATTTACAAGAAAAAAACAAACAAGCCCATTCAAAAGTGGGCAAAGGATATGAACAGACACTTTACAAAAGAAGACATACATGAGGCCAACAAACATATGAAAAAATGCTCATCATCACTGGTCATCAGAGAAATGCATATCAAAACTACATTGAAATACCATCTCACGCCAGTTAGAATGGCGATCATTAAAAAACCTGGAGACAACAGATGCTGGAGAGGATGTGGAGAAATAGGAACACTTTTGCACTGTTGGTGGGAGTGTAAATTAGTTCGACCATTGTGGAAGACAGTGTGGCGATTCCACAAGGACCTAGAAATAGAAATTCCATTTGACCAAGCAATCGCATTACTGGGTATATATCCAAAGGATTACAAATCGTTCTACTATAAGGACACGTGCACACAAATATTCATTGCAGCACTGTTTACAATAGCAAAGACCTGGAACCAACCCAAATGCCCATCGACGATAGACTGGATAGGGAAAATGTGGCACATATACACCATGGACTATTATGCAGCCATCAAAAACAATGAGTTTGGGTCCTTTGTAGGGACATGGATGAACCTGGAAACCACCATTCTCAGCAAACTGACAGAAGAGCAGAAGATCAAACACCGCATGTTCTCACTCATAGGCGGGTGTTGAACGATGAGAACACATGGACACAGGGAAGGGAGCACTACAAACTGGGGTCAGTTGGGGGGAAATAGGAGAGGGACGGTGGAGGGTGGGGAGCTGGGGAGAGATAGCAATGGGAGAGATGCCAGATGTAGGTGATGGGGAGGAAGGCAGCAAATCACACTGTCACGTGTGTACCTATGCAACAATTTTGCATGTTCTTCACATGTACCCCAAAACCTAAATTGCAATAAAATAAATGGGGGGAAAAAAAGATCCTGAAACAGAAAAAAATAAATAAAAATAAAAATAAAAGTACAAGGATTTAAATTCTTACTCATGAAACTGAATACTCACCCCATGATTTTCATAGGCACCTGCTACTCAAAAAAGTGATTTTTATGCTTTTTCTCTCTAGTACAGCAATACCATCCTTAATATACCACTAGGTGGCACATGCTGGTGTGAGGCTCTAAGAGGTTAGTTCTCAAAAACTGGTGGAAGAATCAATCAACATTTATAAGCTTTTATGTGCTTTTTTTCTAAAATTTTAAACAAAAATGTACGAATATTTGCATTTAGTGTTTATTTTCAAGCCAAATCAATAACATTTCTTAAAAATGTACAGTCCTGTTCATACTGAGAAGGCATACATTTGTTTGATAGATTTTTTTTCAAAGAAAATGAATTTATTATGAGTGACTCATATTTGTTTCCAGAATGTAAAAATTGACAAAAAGTGAATCTCTTCATAATCTTACTACTTAAAGGTAATACAAACTCAACTCCCAATCCCATCCTTCCAATCCTCTTTCAGAAGGAATCAGGTAACAAAAGTTTAAAGAATTTTGATGCTTATACAAATACACACCTACACATAAGACAGTAATTGAGCTAACAGTCACTCATTTGAAAAAAGTATTTTTATGAACTCACTTTTTTCAATTACCAGTTCTATCATGGGTTTATGAGTCAGAAGTTATTTGTGGTGGCTGTATGATATCTTGATTGAATAAATTTACCCAATGTAGTTAATTATTCTATCATTATATATTTCTATTTCTTCAGTTTTTTAATATTTAAAACAATAATGTATGGTCTACCATTGTACACACATCCTGTGTATTGTCCTTTTTTTAGGCTGGATCTTAAAGTGTATTTACTGAGCATCACATCTTAAAAATATTAATAGATATTACAAAATATCTTCCAAAGTGGATATTCTCATTTACACTTTCAATAATAGTGCATCTTTTGAAACGTTTATTAATACATATTAAATGAATTTCATATGTTGTTTCAACTTTCATGTCCTTAACTAGATATAAAGGTAAACAGTTTTAAAAATTCCTGGTCATTACTATCTTCCTTATGAATTATCTATTTCTACTCATGACTCATTATTCTTCTACTATGCTGTTTTATTCCTTTTTGTGAGTAGGAGATTTTTACATATTTGTATTAGCTAATTGTTAAATGTATTGCAGGTATTTTCTCTCAGTGTATTGCTTTAAAAAGTTTTATTTTAGGCCGGGCATGGTGGCTCATGCCTGTAATCCCAGCACTTTGGAAGGCAGAGGCGGGCAGATTGCCTGAGGTCAGGAGTTCGAGACTAGCCTGACCAACATAGTGAAACCCCGTCTTACTAAAAATATAAAAAATTAGCAGGGCGTGGTAACAGGTGCTTGTAATCCCAGCTACTCGGGAGGCTGAGGCAGGAGAATCACTTGAAACCAGGAGGCAGAGGTTGCAATGAACCGAGATTGTGCCATTGCATTCCAGCCTGGGCAGTAAGAGCAAGACTCTGTCTCGGGGGGCGGGGGGGAGTTTTATTTTATTTTACTTTTTACCAAGAGTTAGTTTTAAGTTTTAGAAAGTCAAGTTTTTCAAAATATGTAATGGCTTTTGAGCTTCATGCCTTGCTTAGAAAGGTGTTTCCACTTCAGAATTATTTTTAAATGACTTAATATTTAATTAATTATAATTATTTATAGTTACTTTTATATATTACATCTTAACATTCCATTAATATATTTTATTGCATACATTTCCTTGTATAGGGATAGACAACATCACTTACTGGGTAATCTGTCTCCTATTACTTTGAAAATCCACCTTTAGGGTATATTAAATTTTCATATACTGTTGGCCCTGTATCTTACTTTTGTAGTCTCTTCTACCCACCGTATGTTTATTCTGTCAGTATCTTATTGTTTTAATGACAGTGGTGTTTTATGTGTTAAATTTTGTTGCCTTGTGATGACTTTTAAACTGGCATACTACAGGAGCCATCTCATTTTCCTTATCTTACAATAAACTTTAAGAATTATACATATATGGAAATTTCTAGTGCATCTAAATTGTCATTTTGTTCAGTCACCAATCACTGCATTTGCAGGGTTCAATATAACTATTAATGAACCTTTAATCAGATGCAGCATTAAAACCCTGTATAACCCTGTAGTAAAACTTATTTATAAATTCCTGGGAGTGTTTCTATGATAATGTTTTCAATATAACATTGCTTATATATATAAAGAATATTTTTAGTCATGTATCCTTTTAAGGAAAATCTAAAAAATCAACACAATTTCAACTGCCTAAGAATATGAAGTTGTCCTTGTTAAACTCTACGTTGTTATTTAGTGCTGTTCACTCTTATTAAGAACTAGTCGATAAGAGTAACTTGTAACAAATGTATATCGAGCACCCAGTGGATATGTGTACACTGCAGGAACTCTCTGGAAGACAAAGTAATTCTCTAAAGAATTCTCTGGCTTCCTAAGTATTCAATAAGATCATCACTTACCTCTGAAAAGCTCGGCGTAAAACAATATTACCATAGATTTTTTGGGAAAGGAGGCTGGGGATGGAATTGGGGTTCCAGGACTGAAAGTCCTTTCTCGAGATAAAGATTCTCCTGCTCACTGAAATAGGCGGGTCTTCTTAGATCTAACCCATACTGAAATTTATCATAAACCTGCTCATGAAACAATATTTCCAAAGTTCCAAATCTGTGGACATGTTCACTTTATGGATTAGCAATCAATTAGGTTACAGCTGTGTTTCTAATTAATTGATATTGAAACTCCTAATTTTTTAGCAGATGTTTAGTGCTGCTCACTTCTGAATATTTGCAGTAAATTATTTCTTTCTAATATTTTATGTATATCACTTAGATTAAGAGTGTCATTATTACTTACAGCAAGCAATAAGAATACCCTTCTTGCTTTCTTTTGTAAAAGACAGAAAATGAGATAAATATTTTACTCAACAGTTAAATACAACTATCTCACTTTAAAGGAAGTTTTTTTTTGTAGTTTTTGGATAACAGTATGGCCTAACAAGATCTTTCATTAACTTTTTACCTAGAAAAAAATGTAAGTAGTGAAATTGTAATATATCACAAAAAAACTACTTTTGTTATTTATTCTTTAATCAGAATGCTTGATTTGTAAACACTAATAGATGAACAAATTAATTCTAGCCATGATGTGTTCAATATACATGAACTTTCTTTAATTTCCATTTTTGGAGATGCTAGTATGAATCACAGTACTTTTCAACTTCTATTTTTAATGAAATGTTTTTTTTTTAGTAACATATAATCACATTTTCTTTCCCTTTCTTTACATGTGTCTTTCTCTGTGCTTTCCACCTAGTATAAAACCTCATTAAAATGCTGTTTTACAAAGTCAGATACACTGCAACGCAAATCATCTCTTCTAAAACATAACTACATACAGTGAAATGTTGATATAAGACAGCTTAAACAAATGAGTGTTTTTATTGCTCTCTGACAGCATAATAAAGAATTTCTGTGCATACCCATGTATAATGCAAGGGTGGGGAGGCAGCATAGATTAATACTTTGTAAACAACAGAAATGCTTTAAGAATCAATTCTTTCTTTGGTGTGTAGCCTGAATAATACTTCATGAGGTCAGGACCTAGGGTAAGTGGTAATAAAGTCTGTGGCATTGATTATATTTAAAGGGCTTGTACTATTTCCCAACTAAACACTGTGGTGTTGTACTAGAAGAAGTTTTGAACAGAGATTAAGGGAGACCTTTCCTTTGTCCTACCAAAAATGATTATTTTGTAAACTTTTCCTTAAAATGATTCAGAATTCAAAGAGACAAGTTAAAAAAAGTACTTCTCAGATAGTAATGTGCACAAAAATCATTTGGGGAGCTTGCTAAAATGAAAATTTCAGTGCCGTATGCTTGGGGCCTTGTTTACATTCTGATTTCTAATAACCATTTAAGAGTAGTAGAAGACTTACTATTTGTTTCATCAGTTTTAAAAAAAATTATACTCAAAATAATAAGAGGTAATAATCACATATTGTCATCACTGGTGTCTCAGTCCTCTGCTGGTGACATTACTACTTGTGTAAAAGCAATGCTAGCAAATCCTACCCTTCCTCACACCGCTTTTTTAGGAAGAGTGGCTAAAGAGTTTTAGAGATGATCTGGTCACTACTTCCAAAGGTTTCCAGGATATATAGAAATGCAAAAACAAACTAACATATAGAAGTAATGATCCTAGCTGAGGAATTTATAATTTGTTACTTTTATTTTAGCTATATAAAACATTTTTACATAAGCTATTAAGTGTCTTAGTGAAAGGACACAGCCTACCGTACCTATTTACATTTGAATGCACAGAAGATTTGTCTAATCATTTCCAAAATGAGACTTGAAATTTATCTTTAGTCCCTGGTTTGTGATTTGCTTTAAAATTGAAAAGAAAATTGGCATTTTGTCAAATCTAACAAAGGCTAAAATTTCTCAATCATTTGGTGAGAAAAGAAAAATGACATTCCTTAATAGTATATTTATTACCCACAATTTTTTCTCTCATCCATCTTAACTTTTCTCTGTTAATCACATAAATAAATTTCTTTCCAGTGTCTCCTGCTCTGTGCCCTCATAATGTTTAGCACTAGATTCTCTTTTAATCTATCTCAGTCATAGTAATTATCCTCCTCCATATAGTATCCACCAGCCATGCTCCCCTCCATCTCACAAGTACCTAAATCTTACCTCCGTCCCTTATACATCTCCTTTTCATCCAATTTTAGTATTTCATCAATCATATGAGCTCCAGCGCCTTATATTTTTCATCAAGTATTCAGGCTTTTTCTAGAAGTAGCACATCATTCCACTTCATATGTATTTTTACTTGCATTTTTATTGTGCCTGTTTTACCTTTTGTTGTCTTTTTTTTTTTTTTGGTAAAAATTTCCATTTGTTTCTGTAATATCACATTCTAGCATCACATTAATGCTGTGACTATTATGCCCTGAAATTTAGTGAATGACCTCTTAGAAAATACCTTACCTAGGACCTTGTTAGAGACTCATCTCAAATGCCATAAAGGAATTATGAGATTTTCAGCTAGAGGTTTTATTGTCCAGTAGGTAATATCACAATTTCTGCAATCAAGATTGGTAGAAAACCTAGCACCAACTTCTGTCTTCCAGGCAAACTGAATTATTCTCCTTGGTAAAATCTTTAATCATTCTTACCTCTGTGGATAGATTATAAATTGGCCTTATTACAATAAGAAATATTTCTGCATTTTCAGGTCTTTCACATGTGAAACTTCCTTGAGAATCAGCATTTATGTCTAATGTGTGTATGTATAATTATAATTCACACCTCATACTCTTCCTTAAAGATTCTGAATCAGTTTTTAATAAAAGAGACACATAAATGAGATTATTAAAATCTGCAATCACAAGTTAATGAAACAAACAAGTACAGAAAATATAGAGGAATTAAATCAAATCAATATTCCATTCACTTATTCATTAAACACTATCTAATACCCAGTGTATGACAGGTATTAATTAGGCATTAGATTTTTAAAAAATGGGATATAATATAGGTCCCAATTTTAAGATCACAATCTAGTAAAAAGAGACAGACTAATGAAAATAAACTCAATGTTAATATGTTGAGTACCAGTGTCAGATATACATGATAATTGCAGTTCACAGGGCTGGAGGATTTGACTCATGATTCTTTTAAAGAGTCAGTCAATTTTCCTTGATTCTCTGATGGTACCATTTTGGCTTCACTGTATATGATGATGGGGCACAGCAAGCCCTTTAATGTTAATATGAAGGATACTTTTCTGCATCTTATTAAAATGTTTCTAGTTTTTCTTTTGGAACCTCTCTGTTCCAGTGTATCGATACATATATTCCTTAGGTGGGTTTAAAAAACAGAAAAGGGAAGCTGGGTTCAGGCTTCTTGTGCTCTTAGACACTTGTGAAAATTGCCTGAGTCAGAATCAGAAATAATCTATCCCTATTGCACATCCTGAAGAAGTTAGTCGGTTTTGTTTTTTTTGGGCAGGGGTGGGTGGGTGGAACTGCATCATATTTGAACAAAACTTTTAATAACCCTTATTCTACACTAAATTGACTTGTGGGTAGGCTGATGCATGGCAGTGTGAGGTCTGGATTAAGTTGAAAGACTATAAATATGCCTACTGTTAGAAACAAAATTGCCACATTATTTCCACAGGGGAAAAATTAGAGGTTAAAACATGTGACTACAGAGTATCAGGGGATACTGAATCAGACGGATAATGTATACTCATCTGTGTGCACCAGCTGTTTTGAACTCTGGGAGTGGTCTATAATAGCACTAGAGTTTTCTTTCCATCAAAGATGACCAAGACATCGACAGATGCATGGAATTTACAAATTCAACTACTTATTATTATCCCTGGCACGAGCTTTGCAAAAATGACCTAACTTGTTTTTCATTTTTGCTTTTCTTTTTTCATCCTGATTCATGCATTCAACTGACATCGCTTATGTTCCCTAAGACCAGCTCTGGCTATCCGTTTAGTGCTTTCCTTCTAAAAGTCCAAGCCCTAAGGCCAGCCCTTGATGACTCCCAGTGAGCTGAAGTCAGCCTTTCTTTCCAAACTCGACTTCTACCATCCCTTGTCACCCACTGGATGTTTAAATGTACCCACTCACCATGCACCCTTGACACCCAGCATGTTCACGTTCTCACATTTATGTCTTTGCTCATGTGCAGCTGAAGGGAAAACCCCCGTTTTGCCCTCAGAAGTTTCACTGGAAAATTAACTCACCAAAGGAAGATTGATAAGAGAAAATGCATACGAACTTGTTAGTATGAATGGGGGTGGGGAATCACAGAGTGATTAAGCCAACTCCCAGTGTGGTACAGAAGCTTAAATACAAGTTTGAGGTTACAGAAAGAAAGGGGGTGGGCTCAAAGCAAAGCCAAAAACAGGTGAGGGTGGTCAATCACATTATTAAGAGGGGAGAAGACCTGGCTAGCAAAGGTGGTCTTGGTGCATAGATTAAACCTCACAGGTAGCCCTCAGAGAAAACAGATGGTAAATGCTTCTTTCAGACTTTTAAAGATGTCATACTCTCAGTTAATCTTTCCTAGAATGGACAAGAAATTGCCTCAGAGAAAGCCTGGCTGCATCAATGCAGATTCTCTACAGGTGCTGATGTTCCCCCACAAAGGACAGCCTTGCAGGGCTCTTTGGGTTTGCAGGGTCTCTAAAGAGCTATCTCAAAATACGTCACAGTAGTCTATTACAGGGTAAAATACTTTGATTTCCTCCATTCACATGATCCTCTCTGTACCTCGACATGTATATCCAAATCCTACCACTCTTTCAAACTTCAGCCCAAATCCCCCACCTTGTGCAGTCTTCCCTGGTACCTCAAGTTGGAAACAAATGTTCTGTCTTCTAATTCGCATACACCAAAAGCATGAGGCATGACATCTGTATCTCTATAGACTTACCATATTCTGTATAACATTATAATTGAGTTTAAGTCCTGTTCCCTTTAAAATTCTTGGGAAAACAGTCTGTGTCTTACTGGTCATTTAAATTGTAATAATGATAGTTAACATTTATTGATGACTCACTCGCCATTATTTTAATATGTTTAATACAACTGGGCAGTAAAGATTACTGAATAAAAAGAGCTCACTTAAGAAATACAACTAAAGAATGACTAAATTAACTGCTCCATTAATGTGAGACCTGAATGATTGAACTTAGTACTTTAACCACCTTATGAGGCAAATAGTATGACCCCAATTGAAGTGAGAGGAGACCAGGACTTACAGTTTAGAATCTTCCCCAGCATCACACAGGGAGTAAGTGGTGGGCTACAGTTCTAATCCATATGTATCCGATTTCACATCTAAATTCCTGGTCATTACTCTGTTTTGCTGCTCATACAGCTCCCACCCACATTTTTGTTCCCTTTTGCCTCTCATGTTACATATATGCATTTTTTTGTTTTTAGAATACAGAAAGAGCTCATAATGCTCTGTTGGATAAATGAGTGACTCGATATTTAAGCAATCAATCAATATTTAAGAATTGTGTGTGTGTGAGAGAGTGTGCATGCATATTTCTATCCAAGCTTCAAGATAAGAAAATTTAATTCTTTGTATATAGAAAATAATTGACATAAAATTTTTTTGCCTGACACGTAAACTCAAGGATTTATGCAAGAGTTCTGATTTGTACTTTTTAATCACACAAAATGGAAGAGTTATACGAGTTTTAAAAATCAGTTAAGTCGTTTGAAATTTTTAAGAGCTTCAGACAAAAAAGAAAACTTCACTAATCAGGAGGAAGATATTACACAATTCCAAATCTTTATAAATACAGGCATGCCTCAGGAAATGGTGGGTTCAGTTCTAGACCACTGGAAAAAAGCAAATATCACAATAAAGCAAGTCACAAAGATTAGTTGGTTTCTCAGTGCCTATAAAAATTGTTTACACTATACTGTAGTCTATTAAGTGTGAAACAGCATTCTGTCAAAGAAACAATGTACAGAACTTAATTAAAAATACCTTATTACTAAAAAATGCTAATGATCATTTGAGCCTTCAATGAGTTGTAACCTTTTAGCGGGTGGAGGGTTTTGCTTTGTTGTGGTTGGTTGCTGGTTGATAGCATTTTACCTATTGCATAACTTCTTTCAAAACTGAAGTCAATCCTCTCAAACACTGCCACTGCTTTAATCAACTAAGTCTATGTGCTAGTCTAAATTTCTGTCGTCATTTCAACATTGCTCACAGCATCTTCAACAAGGCTAAATTTCTTTGCTCTTTGAAAACCATTTTTCTTTGCTCCTTCACAGGTAACTCCTCATCCATTCAATATTTATCATGAGATTGCAGCAATTCAGTCCCATCTCCAGGCTGCACTTCTAATGATCTGGCTGTTTCTACCACATCTGTAGTCACTTTATCCACTCAAGTCTTGAACTCCTCAAAGTTATTCACAGGGTTAGAATCAGCTTCTTCCAAATTGCTGTTAGTATTCGTATTGTGACCTCTTCTCATGAATCACGAACGTTCTTAATGGCATCTAGTATAGGAATCCTTTCCAGAAGGTTCTCTATGTATTTTACCCAGATCCATTAAAGGAATCACTACCTATGGCAGCTATTGCTTTATAAAATGTGTATTTTTCATTTTTATTATAGGCATGGGATCTCACTCTGTCACCCAGGATGGAATGCAATGGCATAATCATAGCTCTCTGCAGCCTCAAACTCCTAGACTCAAGTGATCCTCCTTCCTCAGCCTCTCAAGTAGCTGGAACCATAGGCACTGGCTACCACATCTGGCTTTTTATTTTGTTAGAGACAAAGTCTCACTGTGTTCCTCAGGCTGGCCTCAAACTTTTAGCCTCAAGCATCCTCCCACCTTAGCCTCCTGAGTAGCTAGGCTTACAGGTGCAAGCCACTGCACCCAGCCCAAAATGTATTACTTAAATAATGAAATACAAAAGCTAACATTACTTGATCCATGGGCTTCAGAATGGATACCATGTTAGCAGGGATGAGAACAACATTAATCTCCTGTGCATCTCCAACAGAGCTCTTACGTAAACAGATGCATTGTCAATGAGCAGTAATACTTTGAAAGAAATCTTTTTTTCTGATCAGTACATATCAACATTGGGCTTAAAATATTCCATAAACCATGCTACAAGCAGATGTGTTGTCCTCCAGTCTTTGTTGTTCCATTCACAGAGCATTTGCAGAGTGCATTTCGCATAATTCTTAAGGTCCCTAGGATTTTCAGAACAGTAAATGAGCATTGGCTTCCACTTAAAGTCACCAGCTGCAAACATTAGCCCCCAGCAAGAGAGTCAGCCTGTGTTCTGAACCTGTGAAACCAGGCATTGACCTCACCCTCTCTCTCAAGTTTTAGATAGCATCTTCATTCAATAAAGGGCTACTTTATCTGCTTGAAAATCTGTTGTTTGCTGTAGCCACCTTCATCAATGATCTTAGCAAGCTCTTCTGGTTAACTTGCTGCAGCTTCTACATCAGCGCTTACTGGTTCACCTTGCATTTTTATGTTACAGAGATGGCTTCTTTCCTTCAGCCTCGTGAGCTAACCTCTACTAATGTCAAACTTTTCTTCTGCCATTTACTCACTTCACCCTCCGTGGAACTGAACAGAGTTAGGGCCTTGCTATGGAGTAGGCTTTGGCTTAAGGAAATAGTGTGGTTGGTTTGATCTATTAATGTCACTCAAACTTCCTCAATATCAGTAATAAGGCTGTTTGCTTTCTTACCATTCTTGTGTTCACTGGAGTAGCACTTTAAATTTCCTTTTAGAATTTTTCATTTGCATTCCCAGCGTGGTTAACTGTTTGGTGTAAGAGTCCCTGCTTCCAGCCTGTGTCAGCTTTCAACATGCCTTCCTCACTAAGCTTAATCATTTAGGTTGGTGCATAAGTAATTGAGGTTTTTGCACTGTTGAAATTTGCTATTTGCTTATTGGAATACATTCATAAATAAATAATATATGTCATGTTAATGTTCATTTCTCATTTCACTTTTTTGCTAATGATATCTGTTTATTTTACATTTGTTTTAGACTATGGAAATGATGTTACACAAAAAGCAAATTTGAGAGATTTTCTTATTTGGATTCAAAATGGGTCAGAAAGCAATGGAGACAACTCTCAATGTCAGCAGCACATTTGGTGCAGGAACTGCTAATAAACATACACTACAGTGGTGGTTCAAGAGGTTTTGCAAAGGAGATGAGAGCCTTGAAAATAAGGAGCAGAGTGGCCAGCAATGGGAAGTTGAAAATGACCTATTGAGAGCAGTCATCAAGGTTGATCCTCTTATGACTACACGAGAAATTGCTGAAGAACTCAGTATCAACCATTCTACAATTGTTGGGCATTTGAAGCAAACTGGAAAAGTGAAAAAGCTCAATAAGTGGGTGCCTCATGAGCTGACTGAAAATAAAATTGCCATTATGAAGGGTCATCTTGTCTTATTCTACACAGCAATAACAAATCATTTCATGACTGGATTGTGATGTGTAATGAAAAATGGACTGTGCATGACAACTGGTGATGACCTGCTCAGGGGCTGGATCGAGGGGAAGCTCTAAAGCACTTCCAAGGCCAAACTTGCACCAAAAAAAGGTCATGGTAACTGTTTTTGTAGTCTGCTGCCCGTCGGATCCACTACAGCTTTCTGAATCCCAGGAAAATCATTTCATATGAGAAGTATGCTCAGCAAATCAATGAGACGCAACAGCTGCAATGCCTAGAGCTGGCATGCATCAACAGAAAAGGCACAGTTCTTCGCCCCAACACCCAACCTGCATACCGCACAACCAACTCTTCGAAAGTTGAATGAATTGGGTCGCCAGTTTTTGCCTCATCTGCCATATTCTCCTGACCTCTTGCCAACTGACTGCCACTTCTTCAAGAATCTTGACAACTTTTTTCAGTTTGCAGGGAAAACACTTTCACCACCAGGAGGATGCAGAAAATGCTTTCCAACACTTTGTCAAATCCTGAAGCACAGATTTTTATGCCATAGGAATAAACAAACTTGTTTCCCATTGGCAGAAATGTGTTGACTGTAATGGTTCCTATTTTGGTTAATAAAGATGTGCTTGAATCCAGTATAATGATTTAAAATTCACGGTTCCAAACTGCAATTACTTTTGTAGCAACTTGCACCTAGCTTTTTGATTTAAAGTCAAAGATGTGTGTCTCTTCCTTTTACTTGAACACCTAGAGGCCATTGTAAGGTTATTAATTGGCTTAATATCTCAAGGAATAAGAAGGTTCAAGAAGAGGAAGAGAGGCGGGGAACCGCCAGTCTGTGGAGCAGTCAGAACACACACAATGTTTATCAATTAAGTTCACTATGTTACATAGGTGTGGTTTCTGGCGCGCCATTACATTACAATAGTAATATAAAAGATCACTCATCACAGATCACCGTAACAGACAAAATAATAATGGAGAAGTTTGAAATATTACGAGAATTACCAAAGTGTGACACAGAGACACAAAGGGAGCACATGCTTTAGGAAAATTAGCACTGGTAGACTTGCTCGATGCAGGGTGGCTACAAACCTTCAATTGTGAAAAGCACAGTATTTGCAAATTGCAATAAAGCTAAGCACGGTAAAACGAGGTATGCCTGTAGATACCTGTATTTAAAGGAAATAAACATTTCACCCCTGGATATAGATGGCTACTCAGAGGGCCTGCAGACAGGAACAACCCTACAAAGCTGCCTAATGAAGAGATTTGCATCTGTAGAAAACAATCACATTGATAACACAAACACTCAGGCTTTCTCTGAAGCCATCTTCTTGTTTGCATCTAGGAAAGATCAACTTAATTGCAGGCTCCCATCTATGTTTTCATCTATGTTTCCAAAATTTCCTGAGATATTTTCATCTGCACAACAGGACACCTTTTGCTTGACATAATTTCCTACCTTCATTCCTCTCACCTATGATGCCACCTCCCTCAGAGTTGAGAAACTTGGTCCTACTTCATTGTCCTTGGGCTCATTCATTTCCCCTAAAAATCATTAACTCCAAGTACCTGTCATCCCCTGTATCTCCAATAAAAAGGATATTTGAGCATCAACTATCTTGCCTTTCTTTTTCATTTTTCTATGACTCCTAGGAACACATGTACAAGGTAATAAATTTGTATGTCTTTCTTCCTGTTTCCCAACACATTTAATGTCTGATCCAAGTATTGATCTGTTTGCCCTTTAATCAATATCTTCCTCTGGTCTAGATCATGGAGCTGATTCCTGGAAACCATGTTTCCCAGCCTTTCCTGTCACTGGTTTCCAACTCTGGACAATGAGAGAGACTTGAAGAAACAGGGAAGGAGGAAGGGAGAAGCTAGAGTGTGTCCTGCCCTTTCTGTCTGTCTCAAGTAGCATCATCTATACTAGCTACAGCTCCTCTTTGGGTCTGCCTTCCCCCAGACAGGCCCATTGTGCTTCCACCAGGTGACTCTGGCCCTGGCATCTGTCAATACCCCCAATTTCTTATCATCATCGATTTAGAAATGGTTTCATCTTTGTTCAATTGCTAATCTCGGGATTGCTTCACTATTCCTGGTTAGCTTCTGAGCAACTCTATCATCTGTGTACCAATTCCTGGTACTAAATTTTTTTGGTTTTAAATACTAATTGTGGTTTGTCTTTTTCTAGTTGGATCCTGACTGATGAAATCTCCTATGAAATTACTGGTGATATGAGTAAAGTAGGAAATTTTTTCAATTTAATATTAAGAATATTTAAAAATATTTATATATGCTCTTCTTCATATATGAAAATAAACAACACAAATATAGGATATGTTATTTTCTTTTTGTTACAAGAGATGTATGGTTAGTTTCATTTTCACTTTGTTACATTTTAACCAATAGTTGAGGATCCTGGGGTAGCTGGCCTAGTCGGTGATATAATCTATCGGCATAAACGGAATAGAGTTAACTGGATGATATGGCAATCAAAAGTATTACCTAAGTCTACCAATGTTTGAATCAAAAGAAGTGATTAACTACAAAGACTCCAATGAGACGTACTGCAGTAGTATACATTTGAGAGTGAATGGCTAAGAATCAACTTACAGAGCAATCACCTATTTTAAAATCACAGTGTAAAATCTCAATGAGAAGAGCTATCTGTTGAACTTATTATGTCATGCAGCACATCAGCTAACTTTTATTTTGCTCCCTGTTGCTTAATTCAGCAAGACTTTAAACAGACAGACAAACCAGAAGAAACTCAACTAGCATTTTACTTGCTGTACAAACTACTCATTCGGTGCCAGGAAATATACATGTGTGGTTCTTAATCTTGCCACTAAAATGGCAAAAACACTGAAAGGTGATAACTTCAGCTGAAAACGGGATTATGTGAGGGTCTTATTTTTGATATTTAGACTTTAATTTTTAAACAAAAGTGCAGAGCACTGTAAGTTGTCAGGGATCTCTATTTACATATTATGGCAATGTTTTCAGCATAACTGGATAGTGTAGGGAATTTTAAATTTCTCCCTTAAAGTTTTGAAAATTGGATTCCATATAACAAACCGATAAGAGATAGATTTAAGAGAAAAAGGGCATACATATTTTACTACATGCATGTGTGTTCACAGGAGTCATACAAAATAGAAAAACTCAAATAAATGCAATATAGTTGAGGTTGTTTCTATACCATCTTGAGATTACTGAAAGAATGGGGACTCAGGACATGACAGGTTATGGTGATCAGACAGGCTATGGGAAGGAGAGAAGAGAAAGTGTCTGGCTAGCAAAGCAGTCTTGTTATACAGATGAAATCTCACAGGTAGCAGCCCTCAGAAAGAATAAAGGGTAGACAGTGGAAAATGTTTTTGTCAGACATTTAAAGGTGTCATACTCTCAGTTAAAACATGTCATACTCTCAGTTAATCTTTCCTAGGTCCAGGCAACTGGGGATTGGGGGGTGGTGTTCAGATAAAGCCTGTTTGCATCTGTTGTTTACTTCACTTTATTTCCTCTGCAGAGGCAAATATCCTTTACTAACGTCAACTTTTCAGCTACTCTTATTTCAAGCTTTCCTGAATAGTCATATTAAAATATGTCTAAGATGTATATTTTGGGGTTAAATATTTTGATTACCTTTCATCTCCTCTTTGAAACTTTACTTTTGGAAAAATTCATATGTTAAAAGCCAAGTAGATAGATTTGGAAAGATTTGGGTTAGAGGTTTTAGGTAAGAGATTAAATGAAAGCGGAAGAAAACACCAAATTAGTAGAAAGAATAAATTTAAGTATATTATATCTCACGTCTTCTTGTATCAGTCTCTTAGTACTGAAAATAGGTCTGTTTTGTTAAACAGTTCTCTCTTATTTCAGGAGGTACTGTTATATACAGGTTCTCATCAAAGTTAAGACCATATCTAATGCAATTCTTTAATACAAGGCATTTCTATGGAAACAGAAGGAAAAACAGTAAAGGTTAACATCTGTAGTAGTCGAGGAAGTACTCCAGAAAAACTATTCTAGAGTGTCTGAAGCACGTTCAGTTAAAGTGACAATCACAGAGTTTTTTGGATTGTAGTGTGAATTAGGTATTCAAGTGAATTTTCTGAGTTGTCCATATACCAACTAGCATTCCAACTTTTCGTATATGAGTTGCTGTAGTGATTTATCCCAACTTTTACAAGTTGCCTAGCCTCAGTTTGCAGTGCTTCAAGAAGAATAGAGTTTTAATTTCTAGTGATTTTAAGTCGGAACGGTGGGAGAAAATAAAAAATGTTAGTCTGAAGAGCCACAGACAGATATTAGAGGAACGAAAAGTTAAGCATTTAGTCCAGATTACAGGTGAACGACAAAATCTCAAAAGCATTGTGTAGGACTAGAATTTAATAACAAATGTACTAGGGTTTTCTTCTGAAACATAATTTCTCTCTCTCTAGTTCCCTGTGTCTACTAAAAACAAATCATAATGAGACCAATTTATTTGTTAAATGTTTTGGTCTTATTATACTTGAGCTGCTTTTTGCATAAAGTACAGCAAGAATAGTAATTGGCCATATAGCCGTTTTTTAACTTGGCTTAATGGGAACTTTTTTCATAACGGATTTGAGATTAGATTTTAAAAAACCCCTGAAGTTTTAGGAGCTAACCTAAAGACTATGTCTGTAATATCTGTACAAATTGGATGAGTTTTTCTCTTCCCAAGAACCCCAAAATATTTTGAGGCTCCTCAGCCTATTGGAAAGTGACATTTTTAACTTACTACAAGATCAGGAACCCTGTCAGGAAACTGTAGATAAGGTTATGAGACCAGTCTTTGTCCAAATCTATTGACTTTAAAGTCAATTTCAATTTCTTAAAGCGGTGGGGCCATATCTGAATATGACATT
This sequence comes from Cebus imitator, assembly GCF_001604975.1. Taxonomy (NCBI): domain Eukaryota; kingdom Metazoa; phylum Chordata; class Mammalia; order Primates; family Cebidae; genus Cebus; species Cebus imitator. Next base: position 6,692,732 of record NW_016107351.1, on the reverse strand, counting down.
CCAGTCAAAGCTGGAATATATCTAATTTTTTTTCCATTGGAGTTTTTGAAATTTTTACCCAGTAAAGTTGAATAATTTCAAAGTTATAAGCAGAGGTCTGTATTTGAGAGTACCTATCAGGGTTGTTTCTCCTTTCCATGAATTGCCGTGAAGATACAACACTGTAGGATTTGCAGAGTGCTTTTAGAAAAATAGCATTCAAATAAAGCTATTTAATGTGGTCAACAAAACTAAAAATGGTCACGGTTAGAGATAAAATGGACAAATAAATTTGGTTATTTTCTGTGGCCTAGAAAACATTTTAACATATTATTATAACGAATAACACATATCAAGATATATCATACATTTCAGAAATCATATAATTTGGAACTTATTAATAACTTTCTTACAAGTATAACCAAAAATGTAAATATGATTTCTCATTTGACAATTCTTTCCATATATTTATAACATACCAAGTAATCTAAACATGTTTCTCTTGGACTTTCAGGGTCCCAACTTCTTTGTTGGAATGGTTTGAATGCCCAGAGTTAGTATGATATAATCAAGATTGAATTTTAGAATACTGAAATTTTTGAAGTTTGTCAAATATCAAAGGTTTAAAACTTTTATTCCAAATAAGATCACATATCATAAAATAGTTACTCATTTATCCAAAGTAATAATTAAAAGATTTTAAAAGGCAAAACCCCTTAATTTATGATAGATAGAAGACTCAGTTTTTCAAACAAAAGACATAATAAAGACAGCATGATGCAAACTTTCCCCTCTCCATTTTTTGCAATTTACTCAAATTGTAAGCCAAAGTTATTTATTATCTCTTCTTCATACTGTATGAAAATCTTGTTCAAAAGAGAAAACCAAATTCTACCTTTGTGTTGGTACAATGTTCTAAATCTAATTTTAACAAAACCTTGTAAACAAATGTATCAAATCTCAATCAGCTTTGACCACACAAGATAAAAATATAAACTGTTTATAACCTGTTAAACAGTTTTTACTCTTTTTTAGCTTTCTAATCCATTTAGTTTTATCTATATAATTTTAAAACTTTTTTGAATTTGAACTTTTAAATAACCTCTAGACAAAATTACTTTTTTAAAACAAAATCACATTCTCATGTCTTTTCATATTAACTTCCTTACCAAAAACACATCCTACTTCTCTTGTACACTTCACATACAAAATTGTTTTCTATACTTCTAGTATTTTTAATTACATATATTAATCACAATATTTACTCTTAGTCATTCTAATTTCCAGTACCAAAAAAAAAAATCTAGTAATTAAGTAATTTTAATTGTTTCAGATGCAGAGCCCAGGACAAAGAATAGAACCATGGAAACAATGCCTGTAGTATTCAACTCCTCACAGTATAGCCAGGAGGCAGAGCTGGGTCCAGAAAGACAGGCTTGACTCTGTCCTATAGCTGATGGCCCAGGCTTGGTGAATACACACATGTCCCCAGGCCTCAATATGGCCACTGTGTAGATATCAGAATCTAAGTGCCCAAAACAAAAGACATAAGTTCACAGAGAAATCAGGCAAGTGTCACAAAATTACAGAAGCAATGGTGTTAGGACCTTAATAAATCTAGCAGAGAAAATGCTAACTCTTCTGACCAGTAGACCTAGGCAAAAATGTCTAATTCAATTCTGAAGACATTACTATTTCTATTTCATTTTAAACAACAATTTGAAAACCAGCTTTACTAACCAAAAATTAGTAAAATCAGGTGAATCCGAAGAGATTTGAGATATTTATTTTTATGAGCACTCATTTATTTTTGTCAATTTGGTATCATGCAGACAATATGCAAGCATAGACACCTACACATGTACACATAACAATACAGACAAATACAAATAAAAATTTTGTAGAGTTAATTTTGAAATTTTAGCCATGATCCAGGTGAAACTCATTCTTTTAAAAGGACAGTTGGATTATACGGTGGCTCTGTAACTAGAACAAGTAAAACAGTTTATGTGTCCCACATGGCCAAAGACCTTACTGATTTCTAGAGAAAGCAGAAGAGTATATTTATGTCTCAAAGCACATAAAGAGAATTTAAGATTTTTCAAGAAGGAATTGAGATGTGTTAACTTAGAGGAAAGTTGAAAATGAATGCCAAGTTAGCATAAGATTACATGAATTCATACAGGATTTTACAGATGAGCCTAGAGGGGGAAAAAAATCAGGAACATGTTCACAGTACCAGCTGAATGTCAAAAGGTTACATTTTGGAGACCAATGTAATTGACACGTGGCTTTTTAATTTTGTTTCTGTTTCTTAACCGGATTACTAATTCAGGGTGGACACAACAGTAAATAGGGCCAACAAAACATTTGCAGTTTTCAGGGAAAATACTGGTGTAGCTGGAAGGCAGAGCACCTAAATCTCCAGAAATCTGGGATCCCACTTTTATACTGAATCATGGGTCTCACCAAAAGAGGAAAACATCATGTGACAAGCCTACAAAACGCTTCCACAATGCACCTTGCTGCTGGGACATTCCCCAAGGCTTGTGAGAGACCCAGCGCCAATCAGCCCCCTCTGTAATTAGCACATTCCCACAGAAGTCTCACCCCTTGATGAGATGATTAGTGTTCTCACAACTTCCAAGTTTTCAAACTGCATCTTTCTACTTAAACATGCAAGAAAATGAGTAACATTCTGTAGTAATAGCCATTCACTGCAAAAAAAAAAAAAA
>NW_016107351.1:6657296-6689788 GCF_001604975.1 Cebus imitator | reverse complement strand
AAAAAAAAAAAAAAAAAAAACCACCCATGACTCTTGGGGCTCCATAAGAAAGATAGAAGACCCCAAAAAGGCAATGTGTAAAGTCTTTTTTTGTGTTTGTCAAGGGGGTTCAGAGCTACTAGAAGTCCCCTCTAGATCTCTTCATGTGATAGCAAAGGTGGCAAAAAAGGAGGAGGAGTAGACGTAAATGGAAGAGCAAGTCAGAGAGAGGCTGATGTGGAGAGATTTTTAATCTTCCCAATGAAGGTCAATGACGTATTAAATTTCCTCAGCAAAAATCATACCAACAAAAAAGAAAATTAACAAAGGAAACAAACATAAAATAAAAATGGGTTTTAGTGAACTGAAAGATATTCTCACAAACAAAATCTGAAAGAGAAAGAGTAGAAACCTCCCCACTTTTCTTTTTTCAAAATAAAATTACAGCTCGAATATCACCTCTTTATTAAGCTGACTTTTGACCACAGAACTCTTTAAAATATATATCCTTCCAGATTTCATATTAGATTTTAGCCAGGACAAGCAGGCAATATTCCCGAACTTTCAACCTTTTTTCCCTTTCTTTCAAACCAAAGCAACCTTCAAAGTGACTCACCAAAACCGACAGTTTTAACCAAGGTTATGACTTAACCAAGGATGCATGAGACATCTCCAGACAGCGGCAGAGAAGCAGTCTGCATAAGACCGAGAACCATCCCAAAGACAGTTTAAACAAAGAAAAGCTTTGCTAGCCACAAATGGAGCATAAATCACATTTCTATCTGGCCACACTCTCCGTGGTCTCAGCTTCTTAGCTGATGTTCTGCACACAAATGCCAACCATCTCATGTGTCTCACTGCCAGAAAGAGTTGGTAAGACAGAAAATCAAAGCTAACTATGGAACAGAAAAAAAATCAATAGTGAATAGGTACCCTAAAAAGTCAATAGTCACACAAATATCAAACCAATTTTTATAAATGTTTCTTCTCCAGAGTTCAAGGACTTTTTTCCAAGGGACTGGTTCCCTGACCAGGAATTGAACACCAGGCCACGGTGGTGAATGCCTGGAATTTTCACTTCTTGACGAGAAGACAAAATGGCCTTCTTTGCAAATCCCACAGGGGATCCAAAGCAGGCAGTTTGAGTGTACAAATAATTTTAGCTTTCTTTTAAATCTGATTTCTGCTTTCTTTTAAAAACAATCTGTCAAGGGAGTTTTAAGGCCATATATTTTTTTAAGTCTTTTGATTGGTACCATTAAGATAGTAAAGACGAGCTCTCTAAAAAGCTTTCTTTTAAATATAGCCAATTCATTCATTTACTAAGTGAACCAGTTCACATATTTTTTCCTGTTAATCCAATTTAGGGAAATTAAACAAGGCAAGACTCTTATCACCCTCATTTGACCTGGGGTCAAAGGCAGAGATCTGGGAGAGCTGACTTGGTAAAAAAAAAAAAATTCGTATTTTCTTCGTTGGCTTTGTTTCAGTTATCCTAAGATTGTATCTGCAGGCTCCAGAATGAAGAGATTTGTTAACCTATTCAGTGCACCAAAACTGTAGGGAAGTTTAAATTTCCCCCAAAGATTCAATAATTTGAGTCTATAAAACTAACTTATAACAGATTAAAGGAGAAAAAAGATATACAAATTTTATTACATGTACATGTATGAAAAAGGTAACATGATTAATGCTTTTATACCATCTTGAAGTTATGGAAAGAAAAGGGACTTGGAGCATGACAGATTATGGTGACAAAGGGATTATGAAAGAGAGAGAAAATAAACACTTGGCCAGCAAAGATGATCTTAACATGCAGTCAAAACTTTGAAGGTAGAAACCATCAGAGAGAATAGATGCTAAATGTTTTTGTCAGGCCTTTAAAGGCACCAGACACTCAGTTAATCTCTTCTAGATTCAGACTGGGGTCCTGTGGTTCAGAGAGAGCCTGTTTGCATCTGTTGTTTATTTCACTTTATTTCCTCTACAGATGCACATCTCCACAAAAGTCAGCTTTTCAATTATTCTTGTAGTTCTACCTTCTCTGAAATGCCATCTTGAAACATGTCAAAGAAGCATATTATGGGGTTTAATATTTTGGTTTCCTACAGTGAGTAATAAGTAGTTTATAGGAGAGATATTCATTAAAAAACAGTAAGTATATGACTACAAAATTAGAAACAGGTGCTCTTCCTAAATTAAAACATTCAGAGAAAGTGGTAAGAGGAGGGTCTGATCATAGTCAGAAGACCTGATTTGGAGTCTTAATTCTGCTTTATTAGCTACATGAGTTGGGAAAAACCTTTTGGAATAGTACCAACGTCACCAAGCCAATAAGATCTTTACAGAAAGGCAGAGAAGCAATGTAAATAAATATTTTATAAGCATAAATAATAATAGTGATATTTCTATAAACATTCAGTGTCTCTAAGCAGATCTGAAGATTTGCTGAGTTTTAATGAGATGGAATGTGGGTTGTTCTATATGAATGTATAATATGTCTAACAGTAGATGTGTCGAAGCTTAAGGCTTTATCCATCGTTTTCTTTTATATCCTGAAGATCACTCTTTATGAGAATGAATGGAACCCATGAACATGTCTACTTTCATTACCTTACCCTATACCATTTTAAAACATTTATGAAAGTGACTTTGCAAGAAGAGTATAATGAATTTTATATTTGGGAGATAATCCAATGTGGTGAAAATTTATCAAAATCAGAAAACAGTGTTTATTTTCTCCCTGTGACAACCTGAGAATTAAGTGAGAAGATTTCTTCTTTTACTTCTTTGTATTTGTTTCTATTCTTTAGTAAACATAATGATATTGAGGATATTTTCATAATTTATTGGGTATATTATTTAATTTTGGAAGCCTCAGAGCTGAATTCAGGCTTTTTTTTAAATGGCATACATATAAATGCAAAATTTTTACCCTTTTAAACAGTATGCAGTACATCTGAAAATATGGGTTATTCTTCTTTCAATACACTTTCAACAAAAACATTCCATTTGCAGCCTTGCTATTGAGTATATTGAAATATATGCATAAGCTTTCACAAGCATTCTTGAAAAATTGTTTACTTTTTCATATTTTGTTAGTATTGCTGGTATACACATTGAATTATATTTTTATTAAAGTAAAATAGTTATAGTTGGAATTACTCTTATTTCTAAATGCTATTTATTTTTTAACAGTATTCAGCATATTTTTTCACAAGCTAAATGACAAAAAAAGCTCAAAACCAAAACCATTTCCAAATAATTCATTTACTTTGGGGAGGGGGATCAGCGGTGGTGGGTCTTTCCTAGTGGAGGCCACTTTCAATATTCTTATTTCTAAGCCATATATTGACGCTCTAATTTCTAATATCTCCATTCTATACATTGTTGTCTTCCAGTGTGGAACTTGAGGATTTTGTTTCTTCATATTATACTATAATGCCTTTGCAACTTTCCCTGGTACCTTGATTTGTGTTTAATTTAATTTTTGTACTGTTGATTGGGACTATATAAATACTGCTAATTGCTGAGCCAAACAGTGTACTATTTTTATTAAATATTATACTTTATATACTTTTTCTGGGCATTTACCTCTTTTTTATATTCCCAATGTTTTGTGTACTCAATTTTAATTTTATTTGTACTTTTCCATTAGAGTCTTAATACAGTTTTCTACGGGGTTTAACGAGTTATCAGTCAGAGTTGTTCATTTTCCTGAAGGCCATGCTCCTGGATTCCTTCAGTACTAATCTAGACCAGCTGCTTTCTAAACCTGTTTTACAACTCTGCTTTGCTTTTCACGTTCTTGGGAATTCCCTTTGCCTTGCTCTTATATTGAGTCCCTAGTTTCTTGGATTCCATCATAACTCTTTCTTGATTTTATCTCTAGATTTCATGGTGGATTCTCCGGTAGCTTCCACTGACAAGGTGAGGACAGGTAAATGTTTAGAGGCAGTTCATGTACCCAAATATTTTTATCTTTGCATTTGATTAATGGTTTGTCAGCAAAAATTTGGGCTAAGTATCACTTTCTGTCAGAGTTTTCTTTATCCCTAGTGCTCTGAAATTTCAGGAGAATATGCTGTAATCTCAGTTTTTTTCTACTGATACTAAAAATGCCCCTTCAATTTGTAGACACAGATCCTTCACACAGGGTAATTTCTTGTATAATTTTTTGTTCATTTTTCTACATTTCTACCCCTGTATTTTCTTTCAGTAACTCTTGTTATACAACTGTTAAATCTCTTGAAAATCTTATCTTTATTTTTGTAGGCTTTTGTTTCTGATTTTTTCCATTTATTTTTATTCTAATTTTTTTCGGAGATTTTCTCAAAATGGTCTAAGCCTTTGTCTTCTAATTATTTCACTGAATTTTAAAGATATTTTCATCTGTTTTTTAAAATGTTTCATTTTTAATAACATCCCATTTTTGCTGCATAAATGTAGTATTTTATGTTTTGGGAAGTGAATTTCAATTTTTGATAAATTTCTCCTGTTTAATGTTTCAATTGTCTCATATTTCCCCACTTTTTGTTACTTTTTGTATCTGTCTCATTCAGGCATCTTCCTCAAATGTTTGGTATATTTTGGGTATCTGTTAGTCAACATTGAGATGCTGGATAGAGTCTGTGTGCGTGGGTAAGGCTATGTTTTAGAACCTTCATGAAATTGATGTTAATGAAATTTGCCAGATTTTATCTTATTGAAAATTATCAAATGTCAGTGTCTATGTTTTTTTCTCCAGGATTTTTTGGTTTCTTCAGAATGTGCTTCTTCATTCTTCTGTTTTAGGGTAAGGCTGGCTACGAGCTAGAGAAGGTGGTGGGGTCTCAGTATTAGGTGTATAGTTATCTATTGAACCTCGTGTTTTTAGACCTGAGCCTTGCACCTGTCTCTGCTATGCGTAGTATCCAAGGCTGTCACCTATCTTCAATTCATCTGGGAAGAATCCACCAGGTCCCCTTTGTACAGGGAAGTAATGACCACCTGCTTAGTGGGGTCAGGCAGATAACTGGGAAGGCTTAGAGATTATTTCTGCTCTTTTTAGCTCTGTAGCTTACTCTCTTTGATGGCATCTAACATTGTCATCAACTTTGCCTATTCTGGGTTCTGAATCGTCACTGGTATGCCTCTTTCTTCAGGCACTTGATTTATACTTCCCTTTGCTTTGCTGCTGAAGTTCTCTCCTACTTTTTCATCTTTCAAAATTTTCCTGACATCTCATGTTGACTTTTCCCCTATTCACTCACCCTTGAGGGTTTACATATGTTTTAGTCATTTACTTTAATCTTTGTGCTATGGGGGTGAGAAAGATGGATGTTTGCTGCATTCCACAAAACGTCTACTTTTGCATTTATAAAACTCCAATTTTAAATTTTAAACCACAAAAAGGGAGATAATAATCTCCTCAAACACATAAAAATCTTTAAAAAATGCATTTTAAGCTTCTTTCCTACTTCAAAATATTTTAAACATGCATATGTGAACATGTTTATTTCAAAATGTGGCCTGCTAGTTTATCCTGAGGTGTTGAAATAAGGCTATGGGTCAAAACATACTAATGGAAGTTGATAACCAATGACTATAGCCATAGTTTAAATTTTAAAAAATACGGATCACTAAAGCATTGATTCTAAAAAGTCAAATTGTTTCTCAGCAAAGGTTGTAGCTTCTTCTTTAGAGGATAAAATATTTTGTGAACTTTAGTCTTCTGATGTCAAAATCAGTGTTAAATTGTGCCAACTTGGTTCAATAACAGCATTTAGTCTTGGGTGATTTTATCTAGCTCTCACTGTGAATTGGCCTTCTGAGCTTCTGACTTTGTTTCTTTCAGTCTTATCCCTCAGTTTAGGTAGTAAAAGACTTCATTTCAGTGCTGAAGTGTGAAGGTATGAGATAAAGATCAAATTACCTGTACAAGAAGGAGAAATGGATGACTTATCATGTTTTCACATTCTTAAGCTTTCTAGGTGAAACTTCCTTCCCATAAATGTCAGTTAAATCAATGTCTGAAACTGCATGACTTTCTTTAGCTAAAAATAGCATTAGAATTGCTATGACTTATTTTGCCTGTGGGACTAAATTACAGACAAATCCCCAGGATTTTTTCTGCTGTTACCTTTATAATTTTAGAAGTGAGATTTAGTTAATTAAAATTATTGGGAAAGGTTCACAGACAGTAACCACATAAATAGTCAGGATGTTATAAATAGTCTCTTCTAGAAAGATTTTATTTCCTGAACCAATCATTCAAATTTTTACATGGCTTTCTCTCCTTGCCATAATTTTCTGTGGTGAGTTTTAAGGCAACGTTAAAAAAAAAAGAGGAGGTATCAGTCATATATTGTTGCTTCTCTGACAACTCATTTCACGGCAAGTGAAGGCCAGTACATCTTAACAGATAAGAAATACCATGTAAAAGAAAAAACACATTTAAAAAATTTTTTAAACCAAATCCTACATTTATAGTTTTAAATATGAGTTCTCAGAGTACATATTTTGTACCTGTAAAAAATATATTTCTGTCTGCAAATGTTTATAACCCCGTCAGAGAAGTGAATACTGCTAATACAAGAAAAACACTCTGTGTGACTGAGGGCTGAAATATCTACTCAGATTCTTCAAATGCATTGCATGTGTGCTCATTACACCAACAATGAAAGGAGCATACCTAGGTGAACCCCACACCTTGACTTACACCATACCAAGATTCTGAAATGGGATAATCTTGAGACCATGTCCAAAACACAGATGTTTTATTTTCCTGGATCTCTCACTGGTGAATCATAATCATTACCAGGCTGTCCTTAAGACCAAGGAAATGATACAGTGTTCTTGATCTTAAACTGCATTCAGTAGTCTCAGGGTTTGTAAATCAGGGAATCTGCTGTTCCACAGTGTCTACTGCTAAATTCTGATCTTGGCATAGTGGGCTGTGCTCTAGCAAGGTTTACCTGCTATTTAAACCTGCCATGAAAAGCTAAAAGAACTGACTCACATGCCTAAGGCCCAGAATAAATTAGAACAGGCCCACAAAAGGGTGAGACAGCAAAACTAATGAAGACTAGGCAGGGAGCCCAGAAAAAAAAAAAAAATGGGTAATATACTCTACTTCCTCTTCATACTCTCTTTTGATTAGTTTTTTATCAGGCTCTCAGGAGCAAATTCTGGAGTACATGTGCAACCAGAGGATGCTTGTGCTCTGCAGTCCAGCATTATAGGAGCAGTAGCTGGGGTTTGTTAAATGTGGATGGGAATAATACAAACTTTGTAAGTTGTATAAAAACTTTGTAAGTTTGCAAAGTGTTGAAGATTCTGTATAGTATTATTACAGCAGGAGTACATTAATATAGCCTAGAAATCTAGGTTAGACTAAATAACCTCTGAAGTTAAGGTCAACATTTTGAATTTGTGGTTTGTTTTCTTCCTTGACATCTATCTTAAAGGTAACCCAGGTGGCATTTTTGAACGGGTTTTCTATAAGACATAATGTCTTTATCTAATTGCATAATGTAAACAAAGATGCAAACATTTTGGCTTTCTCCAAATTTCTAACAATTTTCAGTTTATATCAAATAATATTAGTTTTGAATGAAAATAATGCATCTCCAGAGGGTGCTGAACTGCATAAAATTAATTACTTCATATACAAGTTTTCAGTAATTAATTCCAGTGAGACCTGTAAAAATCCATTGTGAGCAGAACTACATGCTTCTTAGCCTCTTCTCTTCCAACCTGAATTTTTTTTTTTTTTAAGAACAGGTTAAAGTGACATGGAATAGTCAAGGTCATTTAGGGGAAGTGCATTATGCCCTTGGAATGTAAAAGAACCAAGCTCTTAGATTATGTTGAGTTCCTACAGTTCTCACGCCTTGTAGGTTTTCGTTTAAAGGGTGATTCTCTCTCAGGGATGGGATGGGAAGTCAACATTGGCAGTGCCAGTGCTGTTGCCTTGCATACGCGGTCCAGTCATGCCTGCACATAGATTGACAGTGGAATTTGTCCAGAGTCTTGGTCCTTGGCCTTAGCACTGCAATGGGATGTCCATTTCCCTCTCCTTTTCCGGTGGTCTTTATAAAAGAATGTTTGCAATACAAAAATTTAATTCATGCAATTAAATATTTTGACTGTAGTATTAAATATATCTTGTCAAAACCAGTAAAAGTGTCTGCACTCATCAGGAGGCTACTACTACTGGATGATGAATAAACAGTAGAATTTCAGACTTTTAATTCAGACTAATGATATTTAACAGTGAGAATTTTTACTAGGCATGTAGGTTCTACTTTGACTCATCTGCCTTCAAATCTTTATGAAGTCTGGGAATTGTGAAAACTTCTAAGTCACTCTCCTTTCAGCCACATGGGATAAGGCTGTCTCTGTTATGAAATCTGATGCTAGATTTGGATAAAGTTTAAATGAAGGCATTTGGTTTGGTCATCGCTTATTCATGTGAAGAAAATTATGAACTGTCTTAATAGATAAATTAATTTTAAATATAAGCTTGGAAGACCCTTAAAGACTAACTGCTCTTCATAAGACACAATGCACTACCTTTTAAGCAACAATATTGTTTCTTTACACATGCATACAGCCGTGACTCTCCATCTTGGCCATATAACAAATCAACTACGGGGCTTTTAAAATAAAGTTGATGCTTGGGCATCACCCTAGACAGAGGGCAAGACACAAGCATGTACATGCTCACTTAACCACTCATATGGCTGTCACTAAGCTGTCTCTTGACTGGCTGGCTGGCTTACAGAAACCTAAGCCAAAGTTTGGGGAAAAGTTTCTTACTTCTATTGCTTTGTAAGTATATAACCTTCATTCTAGGCTCCATGAGATATCCCATGGTTGGGGACAGATTAGAATAAATTACAGAGAGAATTCAAATATTACCATTCAGTAAAACTCAGTTTCTGACTTTCAAAAAATAGAACTTATCAATAAAATAAATAATTATATGCAAAAGTCTTATATTGAGTAAGGATTTTCTAAATTACTTTAACTCCATTTAAGGGACAGTTGTGGAAGTTGACACCTTAGAGTTTTAGATAAAATAGTTACAGATGAGCAAAAGAAGGAAAAGTCTTCGCTTTATGACCATAAAAAATAGTGAGCAGAGGAGAAAGAGTTATTAGCAGTGCAAAATGAGCTAATTTCTAACATTTTGTTTCTCCAAGCTTTGTTCCTCAAAGAAAGGTAATTTCTGTCCTCATATTTCCTATTTTGTACACTAAAAAGAGGACGCCACTTTGCAATCCAACAACATGGACCACAACTACATCAAATAAAGTCCCACAAAGGTTGGAAACATGGAAGCCTTAAAGGGCAGCTTTCCTGAGCTTCTCTTGTTTCCCAAGTGACCTTCAGCAGACTCAGAAGTCACTGCAGTCTGACTGGCAAACAGGTCAGAGGAGGAAACATGTTGGTGCAGAGTAAACTTACGGTGTGGCACAGGAGACACCTTGCGCTTAGAGTGAATGGGAGTCAAAACTAGAGGATAAAAACCAAGGTGAAGTCAAGTTCAACAGGAAGCCCCACCAGAAATCTTGCTGGTCCAAGAGAAGAACCATGATTAATCAGATGAAGACTTCCACATAGGAGGCCAAGTGGGCACCCAGTCACCTGCCCAATTATAATTGCTCTGCTCAATTATAATTGATGTGTATAAATGTAATAGGCATTGCTTCAGTGACCAGTGGATGCCAGTCAGCTACAGACTCCTCCCACTCCATGAGGACATTAATGCCACACTACTCTCCTCATATATACCTGGATATCATACTAAGAAGAGGCATTGGGAAAAAAGAGGGGTGATTATCAGAGAGACTCTACTAAAATTATATCAGACTAAGCAATTAAGCTTGAAGCCTGTTCAGACTAATTGGGTTTGTTCATTGTTTATATATTTATTTCTTTTAGCCATCAGATCAGGACTTCGGAGAAAGATCGTGTTAGTCCTATGGAAATTTTTGGCCAGCAACTGGAGTTGTAACATAAGGTTTATACGATATATAATCTTAGAGAAAATTGCTGGCAAATAAGAGTCATGTAGATATTTCCACTTATACCACATATTAACTTTAGAGTAATTCGAAAGCATTCATTGAAATGGAAAATTTTTTAAAATTTGAGTTTTAACCAACTAAATATCTAACTTCCTATCTCAAATAAAAATCTCAATTTTTTTTTTTTTTTGACACAGAGTCTTGCTCTATCGCCCAGGTTAAAGTGCAGTGTTGCAATCTCGGCTCACTGTAACCTCTGCCTCCTGGGTTTAAGGGATTCTCCTGTCTCAGCCTCCTGGAATACAGGCATGTGCCACCATACCCAGCTAATTTTTGTATTTTTAGTAGAGATGGGATTTTCACCACATTGGCAAGGCTGGTCTCAAACTCCTGACCTCAAGTGATCTGCCTACCTCGGCCTCTCAAAGTGTTGGGATTACAGGCGTGAGCCACTGCACCTGGCAAAAATCTCAATTTTTATTTGAGATAGGAAATTCAGCATTTAGAGACTTATGAAATTTTTACTAGATGCAGTGAAAAGTAAGATTTCATTGATTTGGAATCCAATTAGCACCCTATTAGTCTTCTCAGACTACCAGGCTGAGTGACTTAAACAATAGAAATTTATTTTCTCACAGTTACAGACACTGAATGTCCAAAATCAAGGTGCAAAGAGGGTTGATAGCTGGTGAGGGTGCTTTTTTTGGGTTGCTAACAGCACTTTCTTCCTGTGTATTCACAAGACTTCTTGTGTGAACTTGGAGACAAGGAAGCAAGAGAGAGAATCGCTTCCTCTTTTTATTCTTATAAGGCCACCAATCCAACCGGATTAGGGCCCCAAACTTGTGATTCATTTAGCCTTAATTAAATCCTAAACATCCTATCTCCAAATAGTTACACTGTGGGTTAAGGCTTCGACATATAAATTTGTAGAGAACAGAATTCAGTTTATAACAGCCTTAAAACTCAAAGATAGTATTTTTAGCACAGTTTTGCCCAATTGAAATTTAAGTGTATAAACATGACTTTTGGCAACCTATACCATCTGAATTAAAATCAATAAATTAAACTATATCAGTATACTTATTGTGTTAAATTGCTTTTTAAACTGGTCATCCATGTAGAGAGCATATACTAACATTTGATAACTGGCATGATAATTTGGCCACCCATTTCATTTTTAATTAATTCTGGGAAAAATAGAATTCATCTCATTATATTTTTCAGTTGTGGAACTGATATAATTTAAAAGATATTTAGGAAAGATGTAAAATCAACACCCTATCATCAAAAATCAAAGAGCCACAGGAGCAAGATCAAAAAAACTCCAAAGCTAGCAGAAGACAAGAAATAACTAAGAGTAGAGCAAAGCTGAAGGAGATAGAAACCCAAAAAACTCTTCAAAAAATCAGTAAAACCAGGAGATGGTTTTTTGAAAAGATCAGCAAAATAGACAGACTGCTAGCTAGACTTAATAAAAAAGAAAAGAGAGAAGAATCAAATAGATGCAATAAAAAACAATAAAGGGGATATCACCACCGATTCCACAGAAGTACAAACTACCATCAGAGATTACTACAAACAACTCTATGCACAGAAACCAGTAAACACGGAATAAATTGATAAATTCCTGGACACTTACACTCTCCCAAGCCTAAAACAGGAAGAAGTTGAAACCCTGAATAGACCAATAATAAGGGCTGAAGTTGAGGCAGTATTAGTCTACCAACCAACAAAAGCCCAGGTCCAGATGGGTTTATAGATGAATTCTACCAGACATATGAAGAGGAGCTGGTACCATTCCTTCTGAAACTATTCCAAACACTACAAAAAAATTCCCAAGTCATTTTATGAGGCCAATATCATCCTGAAACCAAAACCCAGCAGAGACTCAACAAAAAAAGAAATCTTCAGGCCAATACCCATGATGAACATAGATGCAAAAATCTTCAATAAAATACTGGCAAACCAATTGCAAGAGCACATCAAAAAGCTTATCCATCACAATCAAGGAGGAGTCATCCTGGGGATGCAAAGCTGGTTAAACATTCGCAAATCTATAAACGCAATCTGACCGCATACACAGAGCCAAAGACAAAAACCACATGATTATCTCAACAGATGAAGAGAAGTGCTTTGATAAAATTCAACAGCCCTTTATGCTAAAAAGTCTCAATAAACTAGGTATCGATGGAACCTATATCAAAATAAAAGAAGCTATTTATGACAAACCCACAGCCAATATCATACTGAATGGGCAAAAACTGGAAGCATTCCCTTTGAAATGTGGCACTAGACAAGGAAGCCCTCTCTCATCACTCCTATTCAATATAGTATTGGAAGTTCTAGCCAGAGCAATCAGGCAAGAAAATAAATAAAGGATATTCAATTCGGAAAGGAGAAAGTCAAATTGTCTCTATTTGCAGACGACATGATTGTGTATTTAGAAGACCCCATTGTCTCAGCCCAAAATCTCCTGAAGCTGACAAGCAACTTCAGCAAAGTCTCAGGATACAAAATCAATGTGCAGAAATCACAAGCATTCCTATAAACCAGTAACTGACTAAAAGCCAAATCAGGAGCAAACTCCCATTCACAATTGCTACAAAGAGAATAAAATACCTAGGAATACAACTAACAAAGGATATAAAGGACCACTTCAAGGAAAACTACAAACCACTGCTCAAGGAAATAAGAGAGAACACAAACAGATGGAAAATCATTCCATGCTCATGGTTAGGAAGAATCGATATTGTGAAAATGGCCATACTGCCCAAAGGAATTTATAGATACAACCTTATCCCCACTAAGCTACCTATTACTCTCTTAACAAAACTGGAAAAAACCACCTTAAACTTCATAGAGAACCAAAAGAGACCCCGTATAGCCAAGACAATCCTAAGCAAAAAGAACAAAGCTGGAGGCATCATGATACCTGACTTAAACTATGCTACAAGGCAACAGTAATCAAAGCAGAATGCTACTGGTACCAAAACAGAGATATAGACCAATGGAACAGAACAGAGGCTTCGGCGGCAATGCCACACATCTATAACCATCTGATGTTTGACAAACCTGACAAAAACAAGCAATGGGGAAAAGATTCCTTTTAATAAATGGTATTGCAAAAACTGGCTAACCATGTGCAGGAAGAAGGAACTGGACCCCTTCCCGACACCTTCCACTAATATTAACTCCAGATGGATTAAAGACTTAAACATAAGACTTAACACCATAAAAACCCTAGAAGAAAACCAAGGCAAAATCATTCAGGACATAGGCATAGGCAAGGACTTCATGACTAAAATACCAAACACATTGGAAACAAAAGCCAAAACAAACAAATGGGATCTAATTAAACTTAAGAGTTTCTGCACAGCAAAAGAAACCATCATTACGGTGAACTGGCAACCAACAGAAAGGGAAAAAAAATTTTGTGATCTACCCATCTGACAAAGGACTAATATCCAAAATCTACAAAGAACTAAAACAGATTTACAAGAAAAAAACAAACCCATTCAAAAGTGGACAACGGACATGAACAGATACTTTTCAAAAGAAGACATATATGAGGCCTAAAAACATATGAAAAAATGCTCATCATCACTGGTGATTAGAGAAATACAAATCAAAACCACACTGAGATACCATCTTATGCCAGTTAGAATGGCGATCATTAAAAATTCTGGAGACAACAGATGCTGGAGAGGATGTGGAGAAATAGGAACACTTTTACACTGTAAGTGGGAGGGTAAATTAGTTCAGCCATTGTAGAAGACAGTGTGGTGATTCCTCAAGGACCTAGAAATAGAAATTCCATTTGACCCAGCAATCCCATTACTGGGTATATACCCAAAGAATTATAAATCATTCTATTATAAAGATACATGTACACGTATGTTCACTGCAGCACTGTTTACAATAGCAAGACCTGGAACCAACCCAAATGCCCATCAATGACAGACTGGACACAAGAAAATGTGGCACATATACACCATGGAATACTATGCAGCCATCAAAAACGATGAGTTTGTGTCCTTTGTAGGGACATGGATGAATCTGGAAACCATCATTATCAGCAAACATACACAAGAACAGAAAATCAAGTACCACCTGTTCTCACTCATAGGAGGGTGTTAAACAATGAGAATGCATGGACACAGGGAGGGGAACATCACACACTGGGGTCTGTTGGGGGGGACTAGGAGAGGGACAGTGTGGGATAGAGAGGTTGAGGAGGGATAACATGGGGAGAAATGCCAGATATTGGTGACAGGGAGACAGAGGCAGCAAACCACATTGCCATATATATATCTATGCAACAATCCTGCATGATCTGTCCATGTACCCCAGAACGTAAAGTACAATAAAAATGATAGATAGATAGATATTTAAATGTGGTGAAGTACAAGCATTCATCTAAGCTAAAACTTGTATAATGTTAAGAGTGGGTACTGAGTAAGAAGTTACTTCATTTAGCCATGCCCAGGGTCATAGTGATTAATTTAATTAGACATATATAATTAGCATATTTTGAAGCCACTATAATGATATGCTTTTCATTCCTTATTCTTACAAGTTACATTTCCCAGCACTCAACCACTATTGCTACCACAGCAACAAGAAATAATAAAATGCTTTTTGGAGGCAATAGTCTTTACTTCAGGGCTGCCACATACAGCTACACCAGTTGTGTGCTGTGTGAGACTGTCACATTTAGTAAGGATCCATTCACATTACAGACATCATACTTTGAATATTTAACAAAAATTTTCCAGTAGATGGCAGCGAAATGTCTTACTCTAAGAAAATCAGTATAAAGCAACAATTTTCTAACAGATGAAAACAATGTCTTTGGAAGAAGAACCATCTTTTTCTAATTTGCAAAAAGACACTGAACCAGTTAGCTCATGGAGGACATACCTCATCGGACCTATTTCATGGGGACATACCTCAAGGATTTAATGAGACACAATAGTTTCTGGCTCACAGAAAGCTCTGAATAAGTATTAGTTCCTAACAAGATCACTACAATTACAACTACTGCCACCATCATCATCATCTCCACAAACACAAGCAGAGTCCTCATGTATACAGGGAATATCACCTGAGAGAAGAAAAATGGTATGGGATTTTTTTTTTAACCTAGAAAAGCAGAATCTTCTATATTATCTAAATATGTCCAGTAGAGACTTCAACTTTAAATAAAATGAATATTAAAAATGGAAGAGACTTGAATTTTCTTCTAATGTGGTGGGAATTGAGAGTCAAGGACTTTTAAGGACGATTACTTGAATCCTAGAAAAGCTGCTATTTTCTTCCACTTGTGAGTGAGGTGTTGTGTCAGTTCAAGTCCTCTGAGAAGAAGACTCTAAGACAGGACTCCAGTACAGGAAATTTATTGAGTGTAAACACCTGTAAAAGATAAAGTTAGAGCAGAAGCACAGAAAACCTTCAGACTGTGATATTGGTTGAATATATATGAAAGGAGAGACAGAAAGGAGGAGAATTGGGAAGGAATGGTTTCAGATCATAGCATGCTTCTGAGAAAGCCTTGGTCAAGACAAAGGCAATTCCCAAGCAAAAACTGCCCACTGAAGGTGTTCCACATTGAACAAGAATAGCTCAGCTCCAGGATTCTGGCCATGCTCAGTTATTGGCTGGGAACAGCCCAAAGAACTCTGTTCTCTGACTGTGTATAATGGTAGATCCAAAGGTACAACAGCTGGGGGTGTCAGTCAACTATGTTCCCTACAGGAGATTGCTTGAAGGGACATCTGAGTGAGCTACCTACATGGTCACCATACATGTGAATGAACTTTCTGATCCTGCTTCATGGTGATATAAGGCATCAATACAATTCCATCCACAGCCTTAAAAATACATAATGCTATGAAGCAAACAAATATTTACAGAATTGAAAAGAGAAATAGATAGCTCTAATAATAGTAGGAGACTTCCATATTTTCAATAATCTATAGAATGATCAGACAAAAGATTGATAAGGAAATAGAGGACTTAAACAACAGTACAGACTAATGGAATCTAAAAGACATACAGAACATTCTACATCGCAGAAGAATATTCATTTTTCTCAAATGTGCATGGAACACCATCTAGGATAGACCATATGTTAGGCAACAAACAATTCTTAATAAATTTTAAAAGATTGAAATTTTACAAAGTATCTTTTGTGGCCAAAATATAATAGAAAACAATCATGGAAAAAATAGAAAATGTACAAATGTGTGAAAATTAAACACATTCCTTAAAAACAAATGCGTCAAAGAAGGAGTGGGAAATTAGAAAATATTCTGAAAAAAATGGAAATGAAAGCACAATATACCAAAATATATGGAATGCAGCAAAAGTAGTACTAAGAAATTTATATGTAAATACTTAAAAAAGCAGAAAGATCTCAAATCAACAGCCTAACTTGACACATTTAGGAACTACAAAAAGAACATAATATGGTTTGGCTGTGTCCCCACACAAAATCTCGTCTTGAATTGTAATCCGAATTGTAATCCAAATTGTAATCCCCATGTGTTGGGGGAGGGATCTCATGGGAGGTGATTAAATCATGGGGGTGCTTCCTCCATGCTGTTCTTGTGATTATGAGTTCTCATGAGATCTGATGGCTTTGTAAGTGGCTTTTCTACTGCTTCACTCTGCACTTCTCTTTCCTATCACCATGTGAAAAAGAATATGTTTACTTCTCCTTCCATTATAATTGTAACTTTCCTGAGGCCTCCCTGGCCATGCTGAGCTGTGAGTCAATTAAACCTCTTTCCTTTATAAACTACTCAGTCTTGGGCAGTTCTTTATAGCAGCATAAGAGTGGACTAATACAGTAAACTGGTACTGCAGAGAGTGGGGCACTGCCATAAAGATGCCTGAAAATGTGGAAGTAACTTTGTCACTGGGTAACAGTCAGAGGTTGGAACAGTTTGGAGGGCTCAGAAGACGACAGGAAAATGTGGGAAAGTTTGGAACTTCCTAGAGACTTGGAAGGCTCAGAAGACAGAAAGATGTGGGAAAGTTTGCAGCTTTCTAGGGACTTGTCGATTAGCTTTGATCAAAATGTTCATGGTGATACGGAGAATGAGGTCCAGGCTGAGGTGGTCTCAGATGGAGATAAAGAACCTGTTGGGAACTGGAGTAAAAGTCACCCTTGCTGTTCTTTAGCAAAGAGACTGGCTGTATCTTGTCCTTGCCCTAGAGATCTCTAGAACTTTGAACTTGAGAGACATGATCTGTAATTGGAACTTATGCTTAAAAGAGAAGTAGACTATAAAAGTTTGGAAAATTTGCAGCCTGACAATGCAATGGAAAAGAAAATTCCATTTTTGGAGGGGAAATTCGAGACAGTTGAAGAAATTTGCATAAGTTAACTACGAATGTTAATCACCAAGACAATGGAGAAAATGTCTCTAAGGCATGTCAGAGACCTTTGTGGCCACCCCTTCCATCACAGGCACTGAGGCCTAGGAGAAAAAAAAATGGTTTTCTGGGCTGGGCCTAGGGCCCTTCTTGCTCTATGCAGCCTTGGGACATGGTGCCCTGCATCCTAGCTGCTTCAGCTCCAACCATGGCTAAAAGGGACCAATGTACAGTTCAGGCCATTGCTTTGGAGGGTTCAAGCCCCAAGCCTTGGGAACTTCCAGTGGTGTTGGTCCTGCAGGTGCACAAAATAAAAGAATTAAGGTTTGGGAACCTCCACCTAGATTTCAGAGGATGTATGGAAATGCCTCATAGGTTCCCTATGAGGGTTCCACCCCTACAACAGACTTCTAGGCAGAAGATTGCTGTAGGGGTGGAACCCTCATAGAAAACCTCTGCTAGGGCAGTACAGAAGTGAAACATAAAGTCAGAGGAGCCCACACACAGAGTCTCCATGGCAGCACTGCCTGGTGGAGCTGTGAGAAGAAGGCCACCATCCTCCAGACCCCAGAATGGTGGATTCTACCAACAGCTTACACCATGTGTCTGGAAAAGCCATAGACATTCAATGACAGCCTGTGAAAGCAGCCATGAGTGGGTCTATACGCCGCAAAGACTCAGGGATGTAGCTTCCCAAGGCCATGGGAGCCTACCTCTTGCATCATTGTGACCTGGATGTGAGACACGGAGTCAAGAGAGATTTTGGAGCTTTAAGGCTTAATGACTGCCTTGAATTTCTGACCTTCATGGAGCCTTGTAACTCCCTTCTTTTGGCCAGTATCTCCTATTTGGAATGGGTGTATTTACCCAATGCTTATAGCCCAACTGTATATAGTAGGTAACTAACTTTCTTTTGATTTTAGAGGCGCACAGACAGAAGAGCTTCCCTGTCTCAGATGAAACTTTGGACATGGACTTTTGAGTTAATGCTGGAATGAGTTAAGATTTGGGGGGAATTCTGTAAAGGCATAATTATGTTTTGAAATGTGAGGACATAAGATTTGGGAGGGGTCAGGAGTAGAATAATATGATTTGGGTTTGTCCCCACTCCAGATCTAATCTTGAATTTTAATCTGAATTGTAATTCCCACACATTGGAGGAGGGACCTCGTGGGAGGTGATTAGATAATTAGGGGTGGTTCCTCCATGCTGTTCTCATAATAGTGAGTTCTCATGAAATCTAATGGTTTTATAAGGGGCTCCTCCTACCTTCTCTTCAATTCTCTTTTCTGCTGCCATACGAAGAGGATATGCTTGCTTCCCCGTCTGCCATGATTGTTAAGTTTCCTGAAGCCTTTCCAATCGTGCTGAACTGTGAGTCAATTAAGCCATTTTCCTTTATAAATTACCCAGTCATAGGCAGTTCTTTATAGCACCATGAGAACAGACTTATAAAATACTGTACCTAAAGCTAGCCGAAGAAAGAAAATTATAAAGATGAAAGCAGAGATAAACAAAGAAGAGAAAACAATAAAGTTAATGAAACCAAGTGTTAAGTCTTAAACGATAAACAAAATAGATAAAACTTTAGCTCAATTAATGAAAAAATAGAAGACCCATCTAAAACCAGAAATGAAAGAGGGCACATTAATAAAAATTTTAGAGATATAAGAATATATGAGAGTATTACGAACAAACGTGTGTTAACAAATTTGATAACCTTGACAAAATGGACAAATGCCTAGAAACATGCAATCAACCAGACTGAATCATGAAGAAACAGAGAAACCTGAGTTAGACCCATATCGAATAGGAAGATAAAATCAGCTAGTGGAAAAAAAAAGCCCATAGAAAAAGGAAAACCTGAGACTGGGACTAGAAGGCTTCACTTGTGAATTCTACTAAACGCTTAAGGAAGAAATAACAGTAATCCTCCTCAAACTCTTCCAGAAAATTTAACAGAAAGGAACACTTCCAAACTTATTTTATTAGGCCCTCATTATCCTGATACCCAAACAAGACAAAAACACTTCAAGAAAACAAAACTAAATATCAATACCTCTGATGATCATTTATTCAAAACTCCTCAACAAAATCGTACCAAGAAAAATTCAACAGTAAGTTCAAAGTCTTATACATATAACCAAGTAGGATTTGTCCCTGAAATGCAAGGATGTTTCAACATACAAAAATTGGTCAATACTACACACCACATTAACAGAATGAAGGAAAAAATCAACGTGATCATCTCAATTGATGAAGAAAAAGCACTTCACAAAATATAACACCTTTTCAATATGAAAACTGTTAACAAAGAATAAAAGGAAACTACCTTAACATAATACAGATCATATATTCAATCGTGAAAGATGAAAAGCTTTTCCTCTAAGATAAGGGGTAAGGCAAGGAAGGGTGTATCTTGCTTCTGTTCTTTTACATAGCACTGAAAGTCCTTGCCAGAAAAATTTATGCAAGATAAAGAAATAAAAGGCATCCACATTAGAAAGGAAGTAGTGAAACTGTCTCTGTTTGTAGGTATCGTGAACAATTGTAGAAAACCCTAAAGATTTCACAAAAAACTTTTATGACTATAAATAAATTTAGCAAAGTTGTTGAATATAAAATCAACACTCAGAAGTCAATTACACTTCTATATACTGACAATGAACTTTCTGAAACGAAAATTAAGAAAACAATTCCATTTACAATAACATCACAAAAAATAGTTAAGAATAAACTAAGGTGGCAAAATGTTTGTTTCCTGAAAACTGTAAACCATTGCTGAAATAAATTAAAGAAGACACAAACAAATAGAAAGATATTCCATTTTCATGGATTGAAAGACTTAATATTGTTAAGATACAAGTACTACCCAAAATGGTTTACAGAATCAGTACAATCCCAAACAGCATTATCTGTAGAAATAGAAAAATTCATCCTAAAACTCACACAGAATGTCAAGGAGCCATGCATAGCAAAAATAATCTTGAAAAATAGAAAGTTGGAATTCTCACACTTGATTTCAAAGATTAGGAAAATGCTGCAGTATTCAAAAGAATGTGGTGCGTGCATAAAGGCAAACATATATGCTAGTGGAAAAGAATAGAAAACCTCTACATAAACCTTATTTTATATGGTCAAATGATTTTTGGCAAGGGTGCTAAGACTATTCAATGGAGAAAGGACAGTCTTTTCAACAAACGGTGTTGGGAGAACTGGATATCCACATGTCAAATAATGAAGTTGGACATTTACCTTAACTACTCAAACTGGGTCAAAGACCTATACATTTGAGTTAACACTACAAAACTCTTAGAAGAAAACATGAAGAAAAATCTTTATAACACTGAATTTGGAAATGATTTATTACACATGACATCAAATACTCAGGCATCAGAAGAAAAAATAGACAAATTATAACACATCAAAATTTGAAACTTTTGTGAATTGCAATATACTATGAATGGAGTGAAAGGGTAACCCAATGGACTGGGGGAAAATATTTACATTCATATATGAGAAGAGGTTAATATCCAAAATATAAAAAGAACACCTACAACTCAACAACCAACAACCAAACTTAATTAAAACATGGCCAAAGACCTGAATAGACATCTCTCTCTAGATATACCAATGACGAAGAAGCTCATGAATGGATGTCCAATATCATTAATTATTACGGATATGGAAATCAAAACTTCAATGAGCTACTACTTCACACCCATTTGAATGCTACTGTCAAAAACAAAACAAAACAAAAATAACAAATACTGCAGATGTGAATAAATTGGACCCTTGTGCGCTGCTAGTGGGAATGCAAAATGGTGCTGCTGCCGTAGAAAACACTGCAGTCATTCCTCAAAAAATGAAAAATTGCTATAAAATCCAGCAATTCATCGCTTCTCAGCCTTCTGGCTAAGATCAAGGGTATAATCCAGCATTCCCACTTCTATCTACATACTTAATACCCAGAAAAACTGAAAGCAGGGATTCTAACAAACTTTGTTTACCCATGTTCTTCTTAGCATTATCCACAATAACCAAAAGATGGAGGCAACCCTTTCGTATTTCTCTATCTTTCTGTTTCCATCTCTATTTCCGCCTCCCTTTCTTTTTTCTCTGTCTCTATTTTATTTCTTATTCTGTCTCTCCTCCTCTCCCAATTCTTCCTTTCCCTCTTTCTCCTCTCTCTGTTTCTGTTTATTCCTTTGATATTCCACTGATGTTCTTATCCCTGTCCATCAGTGAACAGAGAAACAAAATGTGTTATGTATAACAGAAAAATATGAAAAGTAAGAACAAAATACACTTTTTCTTTTTTCGAGACGGAGTTTCGCTCTTGTTACCCAGGCTGGAGTGCAATGGCGCGATCTCGGCTCATGGCACCTTCCGCCTCCTGGGTTTAAGCAATTCTCCTGCCTCAGCCGCCCGAGTGGCTGGGACTACAGGCGCATACCACCACGCCCAGCAAATTTTTGCATTTTTAATAGAGACGGGGTTTCACCATGTTGACCAGTATGGTCTCGATCTCTTTACCTCGTGATTCACCCGCCTCAGCCTCCCAAAGTGCTGGGATTATAGGTGTGAGCCACCGCACCTGGCCAAAATATACTTTCTATACCTGAGATGCTCAGGCTGTGACTCAGTGACCTTTAATATGTGTGCAAGACCAAGTGTGTATATATTTTCTGAGTGTTTTCCATAAACTTATAAACCAGATTTCACTGCATAAACATCCAGTAAGTCCTTACCTGGTTTCTGCTTGAGAAAAGGCAGTAAACCAGAAAGCTAAGCCAATTTACATTTCTATTATTCTATGATTTTTATTTATAGTTTTTATTTGTATATGCTTTTATATTATTCTATAGTTTTTATTTCAACCAACCAATTACTGATTTGATTTTCAAGTTTTTCTTAGGTTATCAGGTGGAAAATTGTGTTCTGCAGAAATCCAGATGTATGCGCCCTGTGAGTTTTCTGGAAAGAGCAGAAATATATGCAAAGTGAGTGGGCTTTGGAAAGGGAAAAGATGTTATGCAGAGAAGAGGTGGTAGTAGAGGAGAGATTAAGAATGAAGGAAGAATGCTCAAGGGAGAGAAGGAGAGAGAGATCAACTGATTCAGAGAAAGAGATAGAGCATGGATATCCGACATCAGAAACAGAGAAATTTGCTTGGCAGCTTTGATGGGTTCAGAAATTTCAGGAAAAGAGTACTAGCAAACAAAGATAAGAAATCATGTGCAGGGTTAGGTGACATTTATATTTCTTCTGTTTCTTAAAGATTTTTCCAAGTCTTCACATTGACTAAAATTTCTGCAATGAAATGCTTTTGGAGTTTCATTTTTTAAGTGCAGCAGTTGGGTATGGAAATGGCCCCAGAGGTCACCAAAAAAGCAAAATTGTGTTTGGGTTGCACTTAGATACCCTGAATTTAATGGTATGCAGAAAACTCGGGTCATTTTTGAAGAGTAATAAAATAATGCTTCCTGTAGCATTGTTATTTTTACTTACTTGGCTCCATCCAATTAAAAGTATTTAAAAGCAACCTTAGAGTTTTGTGTGCCCCTTTCCATGTTCCATACAGTCCAATTTATGCTTGACTGTCACCATTAACCCAAAAATGCCAGCTTTGTCCTTTTAATAATTGTATGCACTTTCAGCAAAGAGCAGGCAAATTTAAAGAACTTCACTGTCCCTTTACCTTTAGTAATTAATAAGAAATTCTGACACCAATCTACAATTACCTAAATCAACAAGCAAACCAGTTTCACAAAACAGAGTTATTTTTAAGATATGGACTATCTATGACAGACATAAAAAATCTGAAATATGAACGTAAGAGCAATAATAGCCTAGGGGCCAAGAGACTGGGGCTCCGGACACCGAGCTGTCTCAATTAGTCACGTGACCTTGGCCACCCCATTTAAACTCTTTTGGCTTCTGTTTTCTTATCGCTTATATGAGAAATTTTATCTAGATGACCTTTTAAACCTCTTCCAACTCTAAACCTTTATGTGTATTCTGAGGATTGCTCACTCAGAAAACCAGGGTCAAAGGGTACAATGCCAGTGTTTTCAGGGAGAAATCGTGTTTATGATTTGCTGTGACTTCGATATTCAACGGTAAAGTAGCTAACATCCTACAGTACAGCCTGTTTAATGAATTATTGTTTCAAAAGCAGTATGAATTATCACTCTCTTCATACACTAAGAAGTATTTTCTGGAAAGTTTCATATAATTTCTGTGTTCCTATAGGCTAAAAGTTTGATGGAAGTAGAGGAGACTCTTCCATCTATGTTTTTCAAGTGATGCTTTTTATTTTGAGATAATTGTAAATTCACATATGGTTGTAAGAAATAATACAAAGAAATCCTGTGTATCCTTTAACAAGTTTTTCTACCTGATTATACCTTGCAAAACTCTAGTGAAATATCACAACCAGGATTAGATTTTGACATTGATACACTCAAGATATAGAACACTGCCATCACTACTAGGACCCTGCAACAAGCCACCCACATTTCCCTTCCACCCTCACCTCCACGTTAACTCCTGGCAACCACTAATCCGTTCTCCATTACTGTAATTCATCATTTCAAGAATGTTATAGAAATGGGGATCATACAATATTTAACCTTTTGAAGTTTACTATTCAGCATAATTTTCTGGAGGTTCATGCAGGTTTATGCATGTATATCAACAGTTCATTTCTTTTTATTGCCAAGTCGTAATCCATGGTATAGGTGCATCATAGCTTGATTAATAATTCAACCATGTAAAGACATTAGGTTTTTAGCAACTTTTGGCTATTTTGAATAAAGCAGCTATAAAGCTTTGTATATATGTTTTTGTGTTGAACACCGATTTTCATTTCTGTGGAATTAATGCCCAAGAGTGCAAATCCTGAGATGTAGTCTAGTTGCTTGTTTCTGTTATTTAAAAAACTATACTAAACTGTTTTCCAGAGTGGCTGCACCATGTTACATTCATATCAGCAATGGGAGTGGTCATGTTTACCCACAATCTTGGCATCAATTGGTGTTATCACTAGTGTTTTCACAGGCCTTCCTTTTTTTTTTTTTTTTTTTTGAGACAGAGTCTCACTCTCGTTGCACAGGCTGGACTGCAATGGTACAATCTTGGCTCACCTCGACCTCAGCCTCCCGGGTTCAAGTAATTCTCGTCTGGCTCAGCCTCCTGAGAAGCTGGGATTACAGGCATGCGCCACCATGCCCAGCTAATTTTGTATTTTTAGTAGAGATGGGGTTTCTCCATGTTGGTCAGGCTGATCTCAAACTCCTGGCCTCAAGCGATCCGGCCACCGTGCCCGGCCAACGCTTTACTTTTTAGAATAGTTTTAGATTTATATAAAAATTGAGCAGGTAGTACAGAGTTCCCATATATTCCCACACACAGTTCCCCTATAATTAACCTTTTATATTACATGATACATTTGTTATAATTAATAAAGCACTGTTAGTACGTTAGCTAAAGCTGGTAGTTTGTTCAGATTTCAGTTTGAAACATAATGATCTTTTTAATTCTAGAATCCCATTTAGGTTACCACATTACATTTAGTTGCCATGCCTCTTTAGGGTTGTGTTTTGTTTTGTTTTGGGCTATGACAGTTGCTCAGAATTTCCTTTATCTTGATAACACGATATTATAATTTTACCAGTTGAAGTGCAGTGCAGAAACCTTCCTTTACATCCCATTACCCATTCTCATTTATAATTTCCTGAAACATTTCTTCTACACACATTAAGAATAACATCAGTCAGTGATACAATTTTTGCTTTAACTCTCAAACAATTAAGGGGAGAAAATTCTCAAGCAGAGAGAGAAAGTCTATTTAATCTACTCACATTTTACTAACTTCTTTCTTTCTTCCCTAGTATGCCAAGATTTTTTCTTCAGTTTCCTTTATGTTTAAAGAGCTTCCTTCACCCATTATTTTATAGTAAGCCTGCTGATGACAGTTTTTCTTCATCTGAGCATATTTTGATTTCATCTTTACTCTTGAAGCATATTGTGCCTGGATATGGGATCTAAAGCTCAAAATTATTTTCGTTTAGCCTTAATAAATAAAGCTCTAATTTTTCATTCCACCATGGTTTTTGAAGAGAAATCCTCTATCATTCAAGTTCTTTCCCACTATAGATAAGGTACTCTCCCATTGCTTCCAGATACTTTTGTCTTTAGTTTTGAGAAATTTGTGTTGTGTCTTGCTGTACATTTATTTAGGTTTATCCTGTATGGGATTTGCTTACCTTCTTTAATCTCTAGGTTTATGTCTTTAGTCAAATATGAGAGGTTTTCAGGTATTGTATATTGAATAGCTTTTTTTTTTTTTTTTCTCTGCCCTCATTCTTCTCTCCTTCTGGGAGGGGGTCTGATAACATAGGCCCGTGAGGTTCTATCCTTTTTTGCTGTTTATTTTCTCTCTGTTGTCCAGATGGACTAATTTCTCTGTCTTCAAGTTTACTATTTCTTTCCTCTGTCTCTTGCATTCTTCTTTTGAGTTCATTTCTTGAACGTTTTATTTCAAGTTTATATGTTATAGCTCTAAATTTCCACTTAGTTCTTTGTTATGTCTTCTATTAGTTTAGGCTTTCTATTTGTTTCATTGATTTTAAGCTTGTTCATACTTAGTGAAACATTTTTATGCTGGATGCTTTTAAATCTTTGCCAAATAATTCTATCATCTCTCATCTTGTATTAGCAACTAGTAATAGTATTTTTTCTATACTTGGAGATCTTCCGATTTCTAGTGTGATAAGAAATTTTGATTTTGACTGGACATTTATTTTGATGTTAAGAGACTCTGGGTCTTACTTAGACCTTCTGTTTTGTCTGGCTTCCTGTAATGTCATTCTGACAGGGGAACAAGGTGTATCCTGCCTTTGTTATTGCAAGGTGGGGATAGAGGTCCATCTTCCCCACTTGTCATCTGGTGGGGGTGCTTATTATTATTTCTGAGTGTAGGCAGGAGTCCCAGTTCCCCACTAACCTCCACTTGGAGATACAGGAATGTCTCATTATTGCTTCTAAATGGTCCTCATGACAACAAGATCAAGGAGTAGGGTGAAGGATGGTCTTCTTGTGAATGAGTGGTGGTAAAAGTCCTGACTTTTCATTAAGTCTCTTCTGACACCACCATGGTGGAAACAGGGAGAAGTATCTCTTCACTGCTCTGTGAGGGTAGAAATCCAGGCAACCCACTTGGGCTGCAGGTCTCATTACTGCCTGGTAGGAATCAAAGTCCCTCCTCTCTTCTCAGTCTCTTCTGGTACCACCAGAAAGAGGACAGAGCACCCCATTATAATCTAGATGTGTGAATATCTAGGCTCCCTACTCGGACGTTGCTGGCATTAGTGAACGTTGGTCACGGTTTTCTTTCTGTGGTTTTTGTCTGAATTAGAGTAGTTACTAAGAATTTACTGTCTTTCTAGGTTGGCCCTTTCTTGATTATTTGGCTAAAAGAGCAGGCTCTTTTACTTTATTATTTATTTTATTATATCCCAGATTTATTATATCTGCAGTCATTGGTGTTTCTGGTTTTCTAGCTTTCAGTGCCAAATCTGAGATACATGAGGCAAAAAGAAAACCTACAGAACTCATTGCCATGTTGTTCCTTGGGTTCAGGGGTCCCTAGCAGTCCTTCTCTCACCCTCTCAGAATCCAGACTGGAGTGCAATGGTGCGATCTCAGTTCACTGCAGCTTCCGCCTCCCAGGTTCAAGTGATTCTCATGCCTTGGCCCCACAAGTAGCTGGGATTACAGGTACATGCAAGCATGCCTGGCTAATTTATCTATTTTTAGTAGAGATGGGGTTTTGCCATTTTGCTCAGCCTCATCTCCACCTCCTAGCTTCAGGTGATCCACCTGTCTTGGCCTGCCAAAGTGCAGGGATTACAGGCATGAGCCACCAGGCCCAGCCCCTGTCTCAGAGTCTTCTAATGTTTCTTTTCCTTCTAAAGTCTGGGGGTTTTCTTGGAGGGATAGGAAAAATTACGGTCTACTATAATGACTCAGAAGTGCAATTCTAATCTTTTCTGTATATACTTACTGATTTATTTTAGAATTTCAAAAAGTAAGTTAAACTTGATGGCATTTGTTTACCCATTCCAAGTAAAGCAAGAATATTCCTTCCTGGTAAGAATCTTCACAATTCCTGTTTCATCTGTGGCTACTCTACTTTTAGGCATTTACACCACCCTATCTTGCCATAATTTCTGAACTGCCACTAGTGTTGGCATTCCCAAATGACACCATTAACTGCCCCAGAAATTTAATAGTTCCAGAACCTAAACTGAGTCAATGAGGGTGATTTTGCTTAATTGATTGATTGAATAAGCTAAAATTTTAAGTTATCTCTTTTTGAACTAGGACTATTTTTTTTCCTGTTCATTTCAGAACCCCTTGAGAGTGATAACCAACAGTGAAAATTAATAAATAAAAATATACATATTTGCTTTTTCTGAGTCCCAAACAGAAACCTCTTTTGAAGGATCTCATGTCTTTCTTTTCTGATGTTTGCTAGAAAGCTGAGGACTCATAAAATGTACCTAAATCATCTCAGTCAGAACCTCTGTGTGCTTCTATAACCTCTGTTTACAGATTGGCAAGAAAAAAGAGACTCAGAAAAGTTAATCAATTTTCCCACATTTGTAAGTAATTTCTGACTCCAAAGCCTGAAATCTTTTTATACATTCCCTTTTTCTGAGGCTGGTGATTTTCTGTAGAGGGGAAAGTGAGAGAGCATGTGCTTCTGTACAGCTTCTCTGAACTTCAGTGTGGAAACCTGTCAACACACACTCACTAAGCACAGACTATGTGCAGAATATAGTACTAGGCTCTAAGTATGGATCTGTCAAGAAAGAAGTGGGCTGAAGAAACGGTTGAGCTACCTAGAAGCACTGAGTTGCCATGTTTTAGAATTTAAAAATTTGGCCAGATGCAGTAGCTCATGCCTGTAAGCCTAGCACTTTGGGAGGCTGAGTCGAGCAGATCATTTGAGCCCAGGAGTTCAAGACAAGTCTGGGCCACCTGGAGAAACTGTGTTGCCACAAAAAATATAAAAATTAGCCAGGAGTGGTGACGGGCACCTGTAATCTCAATTACTTTCTGTGTGGAGTCATGATCATGCCACTGCTGGCCAGCTTGGGTGACAAAGCAAGACTCTGTCTCAAAAAAAAAAAATTTAAAAATTCTATGAATATTTTATAACTTTAGCCTAGTGCAATATAAAAATGAGTCCCCTATTCAACAAGCAGAAAGGCGGCCATTCAAGATACTAAAATGCAAAGCTTTTTCTTTTCTTTCAACATTGCTCTCTTGGCTTGTCATAGTGTTTTTTATTTGTGACTTCATGTTGTTTCAAGTAGAAAAAAACTTTAAATTCTAAATTGTGAGCATAAAATTTACCAACTTATATTCATACCAGTTTTAATGTAATATAAAACCACTTAACTCCTACATACACTCACAGAAAGTACAAAAGTTACAAAAAAATTTGTGCATAAATGTGAATTTTGTTCTTACCACAACAGTGGAAAAGCCACACAATACTAAGTCAAGTGTTGCTATTTCACTTTTCGATATGTACACCATTCTATCAATGCTCTATCTTTAGCCCACTGGTGAGTACAGAAGCACTAAAAGGAACAGGGACTATGGGTTGCTCTGTGTTTCCCTTTTCTTTGATGTCATCTTTAGCTTAATGGGTTAGCTTTAACTGGGAAGTGACATAAGTAAGAAAAGATATAATTGTGTTCCCTGACCATTTGTGTTTCTTAGAACTCCACTACATTCTTTTTGCATTTGAAGCAAGTTCTGGCTAATGGAATGCCTAGCCTCAGGTCTGTTGGTGCCCCTGCTTACTCAGTTGCACATGTCACAAGCTTACCTTGTACTTGCTTTGAATCTCACTGAAGTCCCTTGTGTTGTGAGTTCACCAGAATTTTGTGCGCATGGAGCATCAGGAGCTCTGTATTTAAACACTCAGCAACAAATGGTGGGCAAGTATATTGCATGTATATATCTCCTCTGCTCACAGGTATGCTCCACTGTCCCACTGGACTTCACTTACAAAACACATATTCACAGGGAAAATTATTTTGTCAGTTCCAAAAAAAATGACAGTAAAGTATTAAACCAAGCACAGTTCTAAACACAGAGCCCTGGGCAACTGCATAGATCATACGGCATATAGCCTAATCTTATGGATCAGAAGTAAGTTTTCCTGTATTTTTAGTGCCACACATCTAAATTCTCCTAGTCTCTCTGCTTTGGCCACCTAAGTACTGTGCTTTCCTATATGCTTTGAAATCTGGCATCTCAGTTTCCTATCACCTACAGGATTTATACTTGAGCTAGTTTTACTTAATTTTTGTTTGACTGTTTACTTAGTTTCTAACCTGCCACACTGCCCTGTGCTGTCTATGTAAGAACATATCTTTGTTTCCTATGTTTCAAACCTTCTACTCTAATTGTGGTACGTGGTTACTTCAGGCTGTCTGTTTACTGGAATAATCACTGTCTAGGTTAGAACTCAGGCCTTCTAGCTGTACCCAAACTCACTTGGTTCCTGGTTTGTTTTTTGTTGTTGTTTGTGTTTGCTTGTTTTTTTTTTTTTTTTTAATCTGCACTCCACTAATTCCTACAGCATAATTCTGATGTGGTCTAGAGCAGTTTTTTCAATTTTTTTTTTTCAAACTGTGGCAACACATATACATGTAAGTGTTTTTCAATATACACAGATACCCAAAGTTGTGAATTGGTTCATATGTTTAAAATTTCTTAATGTGTGCCATTGTGAAAATGTATGAAATCTGATCTACCATAAGCCCAAATTATTTTCACATCAAAAATAAGCTTAATTATAGAAATTACAATGTTTTACAAACTCAGTACATGCTATGCCGAAGAAACACTATGTAAAGGAGTGAACACTGTGCCAGAGGATGAGGGATACTTCCTGTTATCATATACTTCAATGTGGATTACAAACACACAGGAAGAGGTAGGGGCCAAAAGCGTGAGAAAGACATAGAGGAAGGATAAGAGATGAAATGTGCAGATTAGCTTGAACGTAGGAGTCAAGGCTTTAAGGAAGCAGAGAATAGTGGGATTTCTGTTCAGGAAATATAACGCCACTTTTTGTTAGAGGATGTTGAGTGCATGGATTCTGAATTTGACAGAATAATTTGATTTGAAGGACACTGGAGTTTTCTGAGCAAAAGAGTGATGCTATAAAGATAGGACTTGAGGATGATTATCTTGATAATCTATAGCTTGGATTAGAAAGGAGAAAGATTGAACTTTGAGATCAGCTAGAACTGTGCTGCCCAACCATATGGTAGACTGGCCACATGCCACTATTGAACACTTGAAATGTGTCTAATGTGAATGAGGAAATGGATTTTAAATTTCATTTTATTTTAATAAATTCAATGTAAATTGAAAACTGGAGCATTGTAAAATACTTTCCATTTAAAAACAATTATTGTTTTCTTAGAACTGCATTTTACTTAAACCATTGAAAATGTATTATCTGAATTGAGGTATGTAACAGATAAAAAATACTCCCTTAGTACAAAAAAGTAATATCTTTTAGCAATAATTTTATACTATTACATGTAGAAATGGTATTATTTTCGATATATGGAATAAATTAAAATATTAAAAAGTTAATTATGGTTTTTTTTTTTTTTTACTTTATGTGGCTCCTAGAAAATTTAAAATTACATATGTAGATTATGTTAAACTTCTACTAAACACTAATCTAAATGGCTGTTACTCTGAGGATTGAGAGTATTTTCATATTCAGAAAGCACTTACATAAAGGAGATAACCCTACTTTTTAAGTCACGTTTTCTTATCTATATCAACCCATACAGATTAACTAAAAACCAATTTAAAATTACTGAATAAAAGTAACTGATCCAATTGTTTTAAACCATTTAAATTGGTAGGATTTTCTTTTCTTTCTTTCTTTTTTTTTTT
The DNA here is from genome assembly GCF_001604975.1 of Cebus imitator. Classification (NCBI taxonomy): domain Eukaryota; kingdom Metazoa; phylum Chordata; class Mammalia; order Primates; family Cebidae; genus Cebus; species Cebus imitator. The sequence continues at coordinate 6,658,403 of NW_016107351.1, read as the reverse complement.
TTTTTTTTTTGAGACAGGGTTTCATTATGTTGCCTAGGCTAGACTTGAACTCCTGGGCTCAAGAGATCCTCCTGCCCCAGCCTCCCAAGTAGCTGGGTCTATAGGAACACACTACTTCCTCCAGGTTTGGAAGTAGATCTTTTTGACCAAAAGCAAGAAGTCTGGTGAAAAGTGAGTTATAAAGATAAATGTGTCCATTAGTCAACTTCTAGAGTAATTAGAATATGTAGAATCTTGATTATAACAGCATTTTTCTTAAATCTGTGTTTTCCCCTTGATTAAATAATCTTATAAATAACATATTGTGATAATCAAGTAGAGAATATATTTTATACCAAACTGAAAATATGGCTAGGGTTACAGAAAAACATCCTTCATAGCATGATTGTCAAGAACACGGATGTTGGAACCAGCCTCTTTACAACAGTTGTGTAATCCTAGCCAATTTTCTTAACTTCACTATGCTTTGATTTCCTTCCCCATCTGTAAAAAAAGAATGATAATAAAAGTACCCACCTTATACAGTTGCATAAGGCTTAAATGACTCATCCATGCAAAGCTCTTAGAAGAATACCAGGCACGTATTAAGTAACTAATTAATACCGACTCTTGTTTAAAATGTTCACAAAAATACCATGTATTTGAACAAGTGCCCACATACATGACAGTCCCAGAAATGTTTGGTATGAACAAGTGAAGAAATTCTAAGTACCCTTTAAAAACCTTTATACATTGCCATCAAACTATTTCTTAACCTATGTTGAGATAAAATAACTATATGAGTCAAATCTCAGAAGTCAGATATGGCTGGTCAAGTTTGTGACTGAAAACAAATTACTGAACCTCAGCATGTTTCTGTTTCCTTATCTCTTGAATGAGCATTAAAATGCTACCTCAGCCTATGTGCCCACTGTCAGGAAATGATGAATGGAAGGAGTCAAGCACAGTGCCTGACATGTGATTTTAGATCTACATCCAAACCTGGATGAGGTACTGTGTTCCTATAGTTCTAGCTACTTGGGAGCCTGAGGCAGGAGGATCCTTTGAGCCCAGGAGTTTCAGTCCAACCTGGGCAACATAGCAAAGCCCCATCCCTACAAAAAATTA
>NW_016107351.1:6600173-6657245 GCF_001604975.1 Cebus imitator | reverse complement strand
AAAAAAAAAAAAAAAAAAAAAATCACACATCAGGCACAGTGCTTGACTCTTTTCATTCATCATGTCAGTACCTGATATGTGATTTTGTGTTTATTGCTACTTTATCTAGAATTATTTGCAATCCTGGAACTCCAGAACATTTTATTTTTAATGTCATTACAATAATACATTTTTAATTATGGTCTTCAGATTTGAAAGACAGACAATTCAAATTTTCTTTTCATTTTCTCTTTTATCATTTAAAGCTGAATTACAAACATACTGTTACTATTAGTCTTTTAACCTCTCCACTGGCTTATAAAACTGTTAATTAGTTATGGAAAACAGTCATCTCCCAAGTCTACTGTATAGCTTAATACCTTTATTTTATTATTCTTTCTAGTCTAAGCATCTTGTGATTTATGCTTCTTTTACATCTTTTTCTCTAGATGTAGTGACTTCTTTCTGAACCTCTGTTTCTGTTGCCTTGACCATGAAGACCTTGCTTTGGAGATTTGGAACCAAGTAATTTAAAGCAAACCATTATGAATAACAAACTAGTTTAAGACTTACTGCCCCTTTATATAAGAATACATAGTTTCCTTCTAATCAAACACCAACACTCTAGAAAAGGAGGCTTTTTTTTAAAAAAAAAGATCATCTCTGGAACAAACAGTTACTTTCTGTGTGTGAATGAGAGGAGATATTTTTAAAGAAACACTTTTTTTCTCATCAACGAAATAGCTAGTTCTAACTGCCCAGTTATAGCATAGAATTCTAAAGGATATGCTCAGCGAATCTGGTGTGTGTGTTCTCTCACCAGCAATCTGACCAACACAAATGCAGGGAGCTTGAAATAGTACTAGATTGACTCTAGGTAGAAGGCATTCTAGAGCTTTTTTGAAAAAAGGTTAAATTATTTGATTTAGCTAATGACAGATTTTAAAGTTATTCATTAATCTTTCTACATATTTATTATAAGATTTATCTTTTCTGTGCTCTTCAGTGTTTGCTTGATAGATCTGTGTATTTGTTTACATAGATTGTGACCTGAGGAACAGGGATAGCTTTGAAAACAGAGAATATAAGATATACTTTACGTGTTATGATATGTATAACTGGGAAAGACTTCGTAATTTATATATCTCTTCATTTGCACTGATAACTTACCATTCTTCAAATTGGCATTAGCTTGAGAATTATCTGTTGCAAGATTAAGCTAATGGTAGATCTTAAGACAATATATTTACTCTTGCAATAGGCCTTGGGAGGCAATAAGGTTGCCAGGAGATAAGGAAAAAAGAACTAGATCCAGGATTCAGAAAATTTTCTAAGTTTAGAAAAAGTTTATATATCTAACAGGAGTAAGGCCAAGGATAAAAACATGAGTATGTATGAGTGCAGAAGGAACTGTGAAACAGAAGGTCAGTTGGATGAAAATCAAGGAAGTTCCTTTGCATCTAAATGCAGCTAGGAACCAGTATTATATCTTGCTCTTCATTTTTGAGCATCATAGTATAATTTATTAATGCTCTTAATAGTGCCTGGCATGCAGAAAATGATCAGTCATGAAAGGCATCACGATCATCGTCGTCATTTTTATTTGAATTGAGGAAGCTGTTCTGGGTATTTGCCAATTATGAAAATAAATATACAGTTTCTTGTATCCTTTTCTAAACTTAAAAATGTAAATGGGTATTTGTGCATGCTATTCAACTTTAATGCCATTGCCGCTCATGTCACATGCGCCTTCATCTTTATTTTTATCGCAGAGGGATGCAGTCTCTCCTACCGATGCATGATGAGTTCAGTGATTTAGAAATCAAGCCCTGTAGCTACATTACCTATTCAGTTGCTGAACTGTGACACACTGTTTCATTAGTCATACCAGGTTGTTTTGGAAATATGTCCCATCAACATATAAATTATGGAGCTGCTCTTATAAATTCAAAACACAACTATATGGAAAGTTTTACGTTAAGCTCATATTCTCTTTGCCTGAATTAAAATTTGAATGAGCTACTTTGCATCCCAGACTTTGGTTCACTGAAAGTCTGAAGTGGGAGGATGATCTTAGAAAAAACATATACGAGAACACAGTATTATTCGAAGTCCATATCCAACCTGTCATTTTGACAGATGCATGTTCTTGGCTTATTTTAATGCTTAAATTGAAAAAATTTTAAGGATTCTAGTTCAGTCTTCTTATGGCTTTTCAAATCTATAAAGATTTTTACTCCCAAGGGACAGAGAGGATTATGAGAAACCCTAAAGAATAGGAGGAAATTTTATGCCTAATCGTGATTATTAATCCAGCTCTACTAATGTTTATGGCTCTACTAATGCATTGCCTTATTCTGCTAAGTCCTTAACCCAATCAGGCAACCAATATATAGTGAATGCTAAGTTATACTGTTGCTATGCTTTACACCAGCCTTCAAATGGAATGTGACACAGATAAACAAAAAGGCAACAGTGGTATAGGATCTATTGTACTGTTAAACAAATGATACTGGTAACAAGTGCTATTAAACTTTAGAGTAATGTCTTTCACTCTGAAAACGGTACAGAGATTTTGTTCTTAGGCTGGAGGTCGGATCTCTTTGAAAAAAAAAAAAACTCCAGCTTTGCCTCCATCTTTGACCTGTGTACCACACTGGGGTTATTCATCTCTCACTGCCTATAGAGATGAACTAGAGTTAAGATTTAACCATTTGAAATGAATCATATACTGAAGCCAAATATATAGACTGTTTACAACATCTTATCTAGTCTGAAACATACACTTTCCCCTTCAAATTTGTTGTCCAGTGATGTCACATTCCCCGTTTGTAGTGATAGTGCTTAACAATAGTGCTTGACTCAAAGTAGAAACTTAACAGATGCTTACATAATCAGTGGTTTCTAAAGTTGATTTAACCCGTATTTGAATGTCACTATTTATACATTTTAAAAATACAGTTACTACATTGAATTTTTGGAGAATCTCCATGACCACATATCAGGTTTATGCCACTAGTCATCAACATCTTTGTACACTCTTCATATACCTCATACTCTACGTATGTCCCTTAGATGGATTTTTGTATGTACTTTACTTTCTACATTTATCTATTCAATGTTTCTTTCAATACATACATTTATTGAATAACTATAATTCCAGGCACCAGAGATACAGAAACGAACAAGAAATACAAAGCTGCTGCTCTTGCATTCTATTGGGAAGATGAACAATAAACAGAGAAATAATATACCTGTAATCATGAAGGCTAAGAAGAATAACAAATCAGGGTAGGAGGATGCAGAGAGATTTTAAGGGGAGGGATGGTCAAAGTAGTCCTCTCTAAAATGATGCTATCTGAACAGAGATTTTAATATAGTGAGGGGGTAAGCTGTGAGCACTCAGGCAGAAACAGCAAGGTAGGTCCTGAAGCTAGAAAGTGACTGGCATGTTCGAGTAAGACCAAGGAGGCCACAGGACTGGTTGGGGTTAAGGGAGGCAGGTAGTAATAAGGTATGAAGTTGCATAGTTAGTAGGGGCTTTATTGGAGAGAGATTTTTAGACTACCATAAAGCTTTGAATTTACCCTGTATAAGATATGGAAGAGAAATGACAAGTTCTGACTTGTGCTATAAAAGCAAAACTCTGACATGTTGAGACTAGAATTTAGGAAATCAAGCTAGAAGAACGGTGAACATTTAAAAAGCTTTTGCAATAAATCCAGCGGGAAATGATAGTAGTCCAGCAGGAGTGGTAGGTGTTAAGTGGGAGAAGCAATGAGTTTCTTGATGTATTTCAAGGGTAGTTCTACAAGATTTGTTAATATATTGGATGTCAGTGTGATCAAGAAGAGTCAAGGTGTCTCCAAGATTTTTGGAAGCCTAGAATTCTACTTCCTGAGATAAAGGATACTGCGAGAACAGCAAGTATGTTTATGTTTAGAGACAAAAAAAAAAGTTCACTTTTGGATATATTAATTTTGAGACAGCAAACAGATATGAAAGTAGAGGGGCTGAATTGACAATTGAATATATGAGCTTAGAGTCAGAGGAGTGATGAGGCCTGAAATACAATATTGAGAGTCTTTTGCATGTAGATGGTGTTCAAAGCATGCAGCTAGATGAGATCACTTTGAGAGTAAATGCTTACAGAGAAATGAATGAGCCAGAGGACTGTCGTTAGGGCACCCCAAATATCAAGGTAAGGAGGTGAGGAGGGATTTGTTAGGGCAGGAGAAGCAATGAGTGAGGAAGGAAGAGCCCCAAGACAGAATGTCATCAGAATCAGGAGCAAAAGATGTTTCAGGAAGAAGAAAATTATTATGAGATTTATTAAATGCTGCTGAGAGATTTATTAAAACGAGAATTAAGAACTGACAATAAGATCATTGGTAACTCTTTTCCTGAAATGCCGTTTTCCCACCTTTTCATCTAGGTCAGTGGTCCCCAACCTTTTTGGCACCAGGGACCAGTTTTGTAAAAGACAGACTTTCCACAGACTGGGGTTTGGGCATGGTTTTGGGGTAATTCAAGTATATTACATTTATTGTGCACTTTATTTCTACTATTACACTGTAATATATAATGAAATAATTATAAAACTCACCATAATGTAGAATCAGTGGGAGCCATAAGCTTGTTTTCCTGCCACTAAATGGTCCCATCTGGGGGTGATGGGAGACAGTGACAGATCATCAGGCATTAGATTCTTATAAGGAGAGCACACCCTGGATCCCTCGCATGTGCAGTTCACAATAGGGTTTGTGCTCCTATGAGAATCTAATGCCGCTGCTGATCTGACAGGAGGCAGAGCTCAGGTGGTAAAGCTAGTGATGGGGAGTGGCCGTAAATACAGGTGAAGTTTCACTCACTCAATCGCCACTCACCTCCTGCTGTGTGGCCCAGTTTCTCAAAGGCCATGGGCCAGTACCCATTGGTTTCCCAGGGCTGGGGACCCCTGATTGAGCTGATTCCTACCAAACTTTTAAGTCCCTAGGACAAAAATATTTATACAAAAACAGAACCAACAAAAACAGATAGTGACAGACAAAGGATGGACAGCAGGAGAGAACAGGGGACAAAAACATATATAAGTGATGGTTATATGTAAAATATTTTTTTAAAAAATACACTAAATGGGGTGAGTTCTAGAAAGAGGTCTAGGCTAAATGACAGCACTGACAGGTACTATGCTGCAGAGGTGAGTCATTGGCTAAACATGCCTGCTAACCAGTGATATGGGAGAATATATCTATGACGTTTTGAGAGCTTGCTAGGATAGAAAATGAATTAATAACACGTAGAAGACTATTAAAACAGAGCTTTGCTTTCTTTGCATAATCACCTAATCTGATGACAAATGAAAGTCCATTTTCAGACACTGTGTCCGCACTATCCCAAGAAAACAAGGTGTTCATATCATCGTATAAGGAAATTTTTTTCCCCACAAATATTCTGAGAAATAATAAAAAATGTCTCCTGGGAAATAGTTTTTGAAAGTACAAGAGATATTCCTATTGGATTAGAAAATAAAACATTTGAGATACAGTGCTGCCTTCTTAAAATAATCTTTAATAAGAAACTAGTACAAATGAATAGAAAGGCAAGTGATTGGAGTCCTTCCAATAAAGAGACATCACACAGGTGATACACCAGGTAACTATGTGTATTAAGTAAAATATAGTAATAAGTGAAATGGCTCCACAGTCTATAGAGATACAGTACTTAAAGGAATTGTGTAATGGATTAAGCTAAGCCATTTGACAATTGTTTTCTTAAGTCTTGTGGTATCAGGAGAAAACATAATTGAGATTTAAAAATTCTCTTACCTCAATATAAAGCTAAGGGAAGGCGGATGCACAGAGAACAACTGGAGCACCTACACATAGCACAAGAGAAAACAGGGCTAATAGAAACAGGATATTAAATTGTAAAAATAGTCATCCATTTTAATCCCAGCTCCTTTCCAGGCTAAAGCAGGAGAATCCCTTGAGCACAGGAGTCGTACATCAGCCTGGCCAACACAGCAAGTTGCCATCTCGAAAAAAACAGTAGTCATCTGTTTTTATAAAAGTTTCTTGAAATGTTATCACTCCTCAAGTGAAGAACGTTGACTGCTGTTCCAGGAAGATATTTATTTACTCTTACACATATCAACACAACAATTCTAGAGATGTTATAATAGATGTACGAGTTGATGCTACAAATTTTGGGGTCCAACCCCATACTCCTCAAACTTGAATATGCAAACATATCAACCAGGGAATTTTGATAAATTCAGATTCTATTCCAGTAGGTCTGGAATGGGATTTCGATTCTGCATTTCTAACCAACTCCCAGTGAAGTCAATGCTGCTGACTGATGCATGACACTTTGAGTCAGAATATAGAGAGGAATAGCGGCAGGGCTGATTAGAGGTAAGTTGTACTTGGTTCTTTATCACAATGAATGATTTTGGAGCTGACTTCACTTTATCTGCTAGTATCCTTTGAATTTGCATTGTTTCTATAGACAAAGTTGGCTAATAGTTTGGCCAATAACTGGGCATGTTTCCAGTAGATGCAATGGATTTGCAGTTGTCTGTTCCTGCTCAGTATGCAGGCTTTTATGGCAAGAGGAAAGACTTTGAGTGTTGGAGAACATCCTGTGCCCATAAGATGGAATAAAATCAGTGGTCTTGTGTAAAATTTGTGATCATGGCCTCATTAGCACTGTGTTAAAAGCTATTCTTTATTTATTTTTGTCAATCAGTCCAATTGATTTATCTAATGAGGCGAAAGTTCAGGTCAAAGATCTATATCTTGTTTCATGACTGCAGACTGCATGCCAAAACTAAGCTAGCTACTTCAGAAGTATGGGCTATGGTCGTTTGAAGAGGGGGTGTGTTTAATGAATAGAAAAACAAATACCAATACTGATAAACGGTACTCCCACACACATACACCTCAAAAGCCATTAACAAATTACTTTGATTGCATTAAACAACTAATCTCTAGTATTATGTATTTACTTTAGTGAATTTTTGCTTCCAACGGCAGTTTTTTTCTGAACTCATCACCAAATTCTGGAACGCCATGCTTTTTCTTCTATGGAGCAGCCACATCATTTAAATTAAAAAGCACATAAGTGGACTCTGACAAAAAGAATGTGATGGCAGTGGCATTTAACAAATCGATCCCTTTTTAAAAACCAATCAAATCAATTAGGTTTACATTAGTCCATTCTCACACTGCTATAAAAAAACTACCTGAGACTAGGTAATTTATGAAGAAAAGAGGTTTCATTAACACAATTCCATAGGCCATACAGTAAGCATGATGGTAAGCCCAAGGAAACTTACAATCATTGCAGAAGGGAAATCGGAAGCTGCCACACCTTCACACAGCCAGAGCAGGAGGAAGAGAGAAATGGGGGAGGTGCTACACACTTTTGTTTAAAAGACCAGATCTCATGAAAACTCACACACTATCATGAGAACAGCAAGGGGTAAGTCCGTCCCCATGATCCAATCATCTCCAACCAGGACCCTCCTCCAACACTGAGGATTACAATTCAACATAAGATTTGGGTGGGATACATATCAGTAAAAGCCAAAGCTCACACATGGTATATTCAACAAAGCATGATGACCAGAATTGCCACGCACTTCAGAATACAGGGAGATGTAGCCAGCACTCAACACAGGAGGCTAGGAAAATAAGGAAGAACTAGTGAAATATAAAATTCTTCACAGATTGTCAACTGCAGATGAGAGGGCAAAGCAGTAGGAATCACATGGCAGTGGGACATGCCTTAACAATCTCAAAACATTCAATTAAATCTTGGTTTTAGAAGGATAGAGAAGAAATTAAAGAATTTTTTTTTTTTTTTCCTGAGACGGAGTCTAGCTCTGTCACCCAGGCTGGCTGGAGTGCAGTGATGCAATCTTGTCTCACTGCAACCATTGTGCCTCCCAGGTTCAAGCAATTCTTCTGCCTCAGCCTCCTGAGTAGCTGGGACTACAGGTGTGCACCACCACACCCCACTGATTTTTGTATCTTTAGCAGAGACAGGGTTTCACCATATTCATCAGGCTGGTCTTGAAGTCCTGACCTTGTGATCCGCCCACTTCAGCCTCCCATAGTGCTGGAATTACAGGCATGAGCCACCGCGCCCAGCCGAAAACACTATTGAGAACAGAATCTACAATAAGCAAACCACTGAGGAAGGGACTAGCAGAGAAAGACCTCAGAATATACCATAACCACAAAATACAATTTTTGAAGGTAGGAGAACTACTTCAGAAGTTCACAAAGCTTTCAGTGTTTCAGAGGTAGAGGCAGGGCAACTTTCTGAATCAAGCTAAGCCTCAAAAACCAAAAAGACACGTACTTCTGAACATATCATGGTAATAACAGAGGAAGGAGCTCTTGAGCCATGAATGTGTGAAAGTGACTTTGGCTTTGCTCTGCTCTTCATGTAGAAACATTCTCCGAATAGTTAAAAGAAACTGAACTTTATTTAAACACAGAAAAAAAAATTAAAATCGAATACCAAATAAATAAGTTGTAAAACAATATATAAAGAAACCAAATAATGTTTCAACAAATAATGAAAACACACCCAATAAACAGAGCCATGAACAAGATATAACCAATACTCTCAGATTTTTAGATAGATAGTCTAGAAAATTTTTAAATGGTCAAAGCTTTGCAAGAAAAGCATAAATCAGTAATAGAACAACTCAAAAGAGAGCTACCCAAACAATAATTGAATCTGTAAAAAGAATAGAAAGGAATTAGTAATGAACTACACAAATGTAAAAGACATACATTTTAGAAACCGACTTTAATATAGAATACAAGAAAAAATAGTTGCACAGAAGAAAAAAATGTACTATAGGAATTAAGGTACACAATAGAGGAATGCACATTTAATGAACAACAATAAGAACAACAACAACAGCAAAATAAGGTAAAAATATTTCAAGAGAAAGTTATAAATATAGAATATAAAACAATAAACTGGTAATTTCAATAAATACATATTAACTCACTTATTAAAAAGAGAATTTTAGTTTGACTAACAAAGCAATATTTAATTTTATTGCTGCAGCAAGAGATATAAATGAATGATTATTAAATTTTAAAAACAAAAGGGATGGCCAGAGATATACATCAAAATGAATAATGTCTGCAAGCTGTTTTAAATATTTAAAGTCACAAATAATGATGCTAAAACAAAACAATAAAAAAAGAGAGAGAGATAAAAGACATTGTAACTCATGGAAAATTGCCAGAGCACCCACTTATTATCCCGAAAACTAATCATTAACAAAAACAAATAGTATTTGTCCTACCCTTACAGTGTAATCTGTATTTAAAGATAATTAAATAACCTTAGTAGATACATTTTTCAATACATACGCTCTCCAGCTAATTAGCACAAAAGAAATAATAGAATTATAAAAATAACAATTTTGTGATAACTAATACGGTTTGAGTCAGTGTCCCTACACAAATCTTGTGTCAAATTATAATCCCCATGTTCAAGGGAGGGACCTGGTGAGAGGTAACTAGATCCTGGGGACGGTTTCCCCCATGCTGTTCTCATGACAATTGACGGTGGTAAGGCTATTTGGCAGTTCCCCCTTTGCTCTCTCTCTCCTGCTGCCCTGTGAAGAGCGTGCCTATTTTCCCTTCACCTTCTGCCATAACTGTAAGTTTCCTGAGGCCTCCCCAGCCATGTGAAACTGTGAGTCAATTAAACCTGTCCTGTTTATAAATTACCCAGTTTCAGGTAGCATCTTCATAGCAGTGTGAAGACAAGCTAATACAATTACTAATAAAATAAATGATTCAGACAACGATCATTAATAGACAATGAGGCTGCTAGTGAAAGCTGATGGAAAATTTTTCAGTGAAGAGATCATGCTGTCACTGTTGATCAAATTTATATCACTGAAAGTGAGGTTCTTAGATGTTACGTGCTTTTTTATATAATGATGCAACAGGAAGAACACAGAATGACCCATAAGTTATTCCTCTCTCTCTCCTGCACACACACCCCTAGGTACACACAAAGAACTTAAATCTAATCAAATCTTTAGATCTAATTTGCAGTCTATTGAAAATATAGGAAATAGAGAAACAAGTTAAATGATATCAACAAGAAATATTCAGCCACATCTAGAGTAAAGGTCTTTTATAGGAAAAACTGGACCATTTCTCCAATTGCATTAAGAAAAGGTGACAACAGATCACAAGTAATTTTAACAAGACTTAAGTGTAGGTGAGTATATTCACCAGTTGGCTGACAGTCATGATTTACTCTTGTTGCAACAAGGTAATTATTATTTATTCTCCCTTAAGTTCAGAAGCATTTAGGGTAGGGCAACAGATTGTAAGACCACTTTACTTAAAAGACATACAACCATAATATATTGAGAAGGCTTCATTTGCATATGTCCTCACAAGCCAAAACAAAAAAGTAAAATCCATGATGTTTTAGTTTATATTCATACATACATATTTTAAGAATTGAGAGAATTTGAATATGAATTTGCATTTAGGTCATATTATACAATTTCTGTTAGGGAACTCTGTGTGACAACAGAATTGCAGTTATATAAGAATATATTCTTTAAAGAATGTCTCACTTTCTTGGTCGCCGGGATTTGCAATAAAATATTCCAGCAAAAAAGGAGAGAGTGCATCCAGTATGGAAACAAATATGACACATATTAACAGTTATGGAAACTACAGATTCAATGCTATCCCCATCAAGCTACCGTTGACTTTCTTCACAGAATTGGAAAAAAAAAAAAAAAAAAAAAAAAAACCTAAATTTTATATGAAACTGAAAAAGAGCTCACATAGCCAAGACAATTCTAAGGAAAAAAGAAAAAGAGCTGAAGGCATCACGCTACCTGAGCTCAAACTATACTACAAGGAGACAGTAATCAAAACAGCATGGTAATGATACCAAAACAGAGATATAGACCAATGGAACAGAACAGAGGCCTCAGAACTAACACCACACATCCACAACCATCTAATCTTTGACAAACGTGACAAAAATAAGCAATGGTGAAAGGATTCCCTATTTAATAAATGGTGTTGGTAAAACTGGCTAGCCATATGCAGAAAGCTGAAACTGGATCCTGTCCTTACACCTTATACAAAAATTAACTGAAGATGGATTAAAGATTTAAATGTAAGACCTATAACTACAAAAGCCCTACAAGAAAACCTAGGTAATACCATTCAGGACATAGGCATGGGCAAGGACTTCATGACTAAAACACCAAAAGCAATGGCAACAGAAGCCAAGATTGACAAATCAGATCTAATTAAACTTAAGAATTTCTGCACTGCAAAAGAAACTATCATCATAGTGAATATGACACCTACAGAATGGGACAAAATTTTTTGTAATCTACCCATCTGACAAAGGTTTAATATCCAGAATCTACAAAGAACCTAGACAGGAAAAAAACACCAAACAATCCAATCAAAAAGTGGGCAAAGGATATGAACAGACACTTCTCAAAAGGAAATATTTATGCAGCCAAAACATGAAAAAAAGCTCATCATCACTGGTCATTAAAGAAATGCAAGTCAAAACCACAATGAGATACCATCTCAGGCCAGTTAGAATGACAATCATTAAAAACTCAGGAGAGGATGTGGAGAAATAAGAAGGCTTTTACACTGTTGGTGGGAGTGCAAATTAGTTCCACCATTGTGGAAGACAGTGTGGTGATTCCCCAAGGACCTAGAACTAGAAATACCATTTGACCCAGCAATTCCAATATTGGGTATATATTCAAATGATTATAAATCATTCTATTATAAAGACATATGCACATGTATGTTTACTGTGGCACTATTCACAATAGCAAAAACTTGGAATCAACCCAAATGCCCATCAGTGATAGACTGGATAAAGAAAATGTGGCACATATATACCAGGGAACACTATGATGTCATAAAAAAGGATGAGTTCTTGTCCTTTGCAGGGACACAGATGAAGCTGGAAACCATCATTCTCAGCAAGCTGACACAAGAACAGAAATCCAAACACTGCATGTTCTCACTCATAAGTGGGTGATGAACAATGAGAACACATGGACACAGGGAGGCGAACATCATACACCAGGATCTGTTGGGAAGGTTGGAGGATAGGGGAGGGATAGCATTAGGAGAAATACCTAATATAAATGACAGGGTGATGGATGCAGCCAACCACCACAGCACGTGTATACCTATGTAACAAACCTGCACGTTCTGCACATATGTCCCAGAACTTAAAGAATAATTAAAGATAAATAATAGTTATGGAAACTGAGACATGGGTATATAATATTCCTTTCCTCTCTGCTTTTGTGTATGTTTGCAAATTTACAAAATGGGAAATTAAAATAATTGATTTTATAAAAGAAAAATTGTAGTAACTGATCAAGCTTGAGATCAGCTTATTATGGACATAAATTGTCAATGTTTATGCATCTAATAACAGAGCTTCAAAATGGAAGAAAGAACAGATAGAATTGCAAGGGGAAATTAAAAACACAGTATTAGTAAGTGATTTCCAAACAAACCCTCTAAAAATTGATAGAACACATAGACATAAATTAGTAAGAATATAGAAGATTTGAACCATGCTATTAACCAACTTCACTTAACATTTATAGAATACTCTACACAACAAAAGCAGAACATTCTTTTCCAGTACACATAGAACATTTGCAAAGATAGACCATATTTTGCACCATATAGTGTCAATACATTTAAAATAATTTGTCATACATAAATTATTAATGACAAAATAATTTAAGTCATACATAATTATTAATTTCCTAGAGATCTTTCTGTTGTATATTTCTTATTTAATCTAAGCAGTTAAATTAGAAATATGTACCGGAAAGATCTCTAGGAAATTCTTTCAAATATTTGGAAATGATATACTGCATTCTAAATAATCCATGGGTCAAAGAAATCAAAGAAAATTTGGGGAGTATTTTGAAAATTCTACCTATCAAAACTTGTGCCATGTTGCTAAAAAAATATTTGGGGAACATTTATGGCACGAAATACTTGTATTGGAAAGGAAGAACAGTTTCAAGGCAATGACCTTTGCTCCTACCTAAATAAATTGGAAAAGATAAGAAAGAAATATCTCTGAAATATGCAGAAGAAGGGAAATGATAAAGATTAGAGTCTGGAAATAAATAAAATAGGAAAGAGAAAAACAGACAATCAGTTGAACCAATAGCTGGTTATTTGATAATATTAAGAAAGGATAAACTTTTAGCCAGACTTATCAAGAAAAAAAATGAAGTTACGAATTGCCAATTGCAGGAATGAGAGAAATTTCTCTTCCTGTGTCTGAGTGTTCTCTTACTACAGATTCTACATCTATTAAAGAGATAATAAAGAAGTATTATGGAAAACTATGTTAATAAATGCAACAATTTAGATGAAATGAGGAAATTCCTTGAAGAGAAAAAAAATCTTATTTAAGAAGACATACCTAATATTAAAAACCCTATATGTTAAAATGTTCATTTTTAGTAAAAACATTATTACAGAGAAAACTGCAAACTTCAGATGCCTTCCCTTGTGGATTCTATGAAACATTCAGGGAAGAAATCATACCAAACCTACATACACTATTTTATGTATTTTAAAAGAGGGAACACTTCATACTCATTCTATGAAGCCAGAATTACCTTGGTTCCAAAATCAAACATTATGTAAGACAATTACAGACCAATATCCCTTATAAACATAGGGCAAAAATGCTGAACAAATGTTCGTAAATTGAATACAAATGGACTTTATTTCAAGAATAAAGTATTGGTTGATTTAAAAATCAATCAGTGCAATTCACCATATAAACAAACTTAAAAAAAATAGATGATAAATTCAGTATCTATTCCTGTTAAAAACTCTGAGCAAGACAGGTATAGAAGGCATATTATTTTCCTGTGGCTGCTATACCAAATCACCATGAATTCGGTGGCAGAGAACAATAGACATTTATTATTCCATAAATCTGGAGGCCAAAAATACAAAATCAAGGTGTCAGCAGGTTCACTCTCCCCAGAGGTTCTGAGGACAATTCCTCTCTGCCTCTTCCAGGTTTTGGTGACATTTGGCATCCCTTGGCTTTTTCGGCTTGTAGCCAAATCACTCAAATACCTGTCTCCATCTTCACGTCACCTTCTGTGTGTGTCTACATCTCCTTTCTGTCCCATATAGATACTTGCCATTGAATTTAGGACCCACCTGGGTAATCCATAATGCCATCATTTCAAGATCTTTAACCTAATTACATCATAATTACTTTTTTTTTCCCAAATAAGATACCATCCACAGGTTCCAGAGATTTAAGCATGGGCAAATCTTTTGGGGGTCGCTACTCAACCCATAACGGAAGGAAGTTCCACATCCTTACAAAGGGCATCTACAGAAAAGCTACAGCTAGGATCGCATTTAGATGAAAGACTGAATGCTTTTTCCCTAAGAACTAGAACAAAACAAGGATATCCACTCCCACCACTTCTATCAACATTGTACTGAAGGTTCTGGCCAGGATAGTAAGGCAAGAAAAAAAAATAAAAAGCGTCCAATTTGGAAAACAAGTAAACCCATTTTTAGTCAAAGATTAAATGGACATTTATATTAAAAAATATATGATAGAACCTACCAAAAAACTATTAGAACGAATGAATGAGCTTAGAATGGTTATATGATATAAGATCAATATATAAAAAACAATTGTTATGCTATCTGCTAGCAACAAACAACTGGAAAATGAAATTGCAGAAAAATAATCTCAGTGAGACTTCATTAGTGACCAGAATTATTTGTTGTAATAATAGTAATGTTTGCTCTAAACAACACTTTTGAAACAGTAGCACAATAGAAAGAATGTCAGTCAATTGTGTAATATCATTATATCAACATTGATTTTCTGATTTTGCTAGCTGGTTATGTAAAAGACTAATCTTTGGTATTGGATATACATACTGAAATACTTAGGTGTTAAGGGCCATCTCAAATTGTTATGAAAATGTACAAAATGTACATACTTGAGAGCAAGAGAAACAACCAAGTAAATGTTAATAAGGAGACAATTATGGAATCTGGATGAAAGGTATACAAGATGTCTTCACACTATTCTTAAATCTTTTCTGTAAGTAAGCCTGACATTACTTCAGAGTAAAATCTTATAAAACAGAATGTGAGGAAAGGAATTGAAAATGATGCATCTAAATCACTCTTGAGGAATTTTCCTGCAAATAAAGCCATAGTTGATTGGACAAATAGGGTCAGGAGATATGAAACTTTATTATAATCCCTGGCACAGAGAGGTGCTAAAACTATGAGAGGCATTAGGTCAGGAGAATAAAGCTCAAAGAAGGCCATATCCTGATCATTCTGTGGCCAGAAGACAGGTCAGCAATGTCATTCTTTTTCTGTTTTCATTCTCTCTTTTCTCTGATTCATACAGTTGGGTTTGTGTAAGGTAAGTGCCTCCGTTGTACACTTAACATTTTATTTATCAGTTCTCATACTCAAGATCAGAATTTGCAATGTACAGCTATACAACTTAAAAAGCCAAACATCACAAATAACTTATTTTTTTTTAACCAAGTCTTCTTCTAAACTGGAATGAAGCAATTACCATCAAGCTTTATCATAACAGCATCTATAGGAACAGAAGGAGGGGAGAGACACAAACACTTTTCTAGAACTGAATTAATCATTTATGAGGATATTTCCCTACCTACTGTACTGTCCTCCAAGAGGGGAAGCATAAATGAATGTGGAATCATAGTTCTTTTGTAAAGGATTCCGATACTTCCTCAGGCTGCGAGATGCTGCTATAATGCTCTCAGATCATTCTGGGGAACAAGGCACATGAGGTCTTCCCTCTTGTATTCTTTCCCACTGTTTTGCAAGAGGTTGATCGGAGAGACTGGGGAAAGGGTGGTGGGAATCCTTGCTCTATGAAGGCTGCAGTCAATATTTCAATTTAAGTTACACATTGGAGAGAAAAGTACTCATTATATGGCAGTTTTCTTAGACTTAAGTCAGATTATTGTCCTTCGGTGATGAACACACATTTACCTTTGACACCTTACAATATTATTATTGTCTTCTCTCTTGAGCCTGAGAGTTGGAAGTTGCAGTGAGCCTAGACCTCGCCACTGCACTGGAGCCTGGGAGACAGAGCTACGAGAGTATCATCTCAAATGTGTGTGTGGGTGTGTGTGTGTGTGTGTGTGTGTGTGTGTGCGTGTGTGCGTGTACATATAATTTAGGGGAAGAATACATAAAGAATATCAATTTTAAAAGCCTATATAGGTAGAAAAGATGATTAAGATAGGGCTGTCTGATTAAAATTAAATTGGAATGATAATAGCCAGTATGAGATTAATTCAATTTTTTCATTCAAAATAAGGTAATACTATTTTCTGTGCTTGTCTGGACAAACCATCCTTCATAAATGGCAGTCTTTTGACTATCTTAGTAACAGCCAGCACCAAAGGAATTTTGAGAATATCAAGTAAGTAGACTAAAAACAAGAAAGTTTGACTTCCAGTAGAAGCAAAGAACAAAAATTATTCATTTAGCAAAGCCTGGCCAAATTGAAATGGCCCTAGACAAGAATCTGTAGGGTATAAGGGAGAAAGAAAAATTGTTTAGAATGTAGTAATGGGATGCAATTAAGGAAAAGAAAATGTAGGCTGAATATCAGAAACAATTTCCTAACAGTCTATTAGACTGTACATTAGTTTCCCCAGGGAAGAAATGGAAGCCTCATTGCCTAAGTCATTTAGAGCTAGTCTGATTCCCAGAGGGTGTGGCTATCCAGAAGGAAATGAAAAATGTAGAGTCATGAAAGTCAGTCTAAGTTAATTTTATCGCGCTGTGAACTGCTGCCGTAGGTATGGAAAGGGGTGTAAAACCACTGTGAAGACATATTCTATCACTTTAAAATGAATGGTTCACCTAGCTATGTACCATCACCAACATCAGATTATGCTGTCAGGTAAATCCAGGACTGCCCCTGGCTGAGTGCTAGCACAACGCAGTAACAGATGAGATTAAAATGTGAAAGAAATCTTAACATGGCTGCAACTTTCGCCACACCGAAAGACACACGGCTGGTTTAGACCACCTAGCTGCCCAAGTATATGCTTGCCTCTCCCCTCTTTGCCTTATGTGTCTTCCCCAGAGCTCCACCGAAGAGCGTGGACTTTGTAAAACAGCCTGTTCTAAGAGTAAACTTCTAACCTGAAAGTGCTTTGGGGATCAGCTTGTACTGTTTATTTAACCATATTAATGATGGCGATCTTGTCTTAGATTACACGGATCATTTCTTTTAAATGTCTTTTATTCTTTTCTAATTCCTCCATCTTTCTTCTCCTTACCACGAAGGTGAGATTCTGCAGTTTCGAAACATACTTATTTTCCCAGGCCAAAAACAATTTTCCAGATACTTCAGGATCCAGCTAGCATTAATATAAAACAGAATCTAAGGGCTATTAATGTAAGACATTGTTATGACTCACAAAGAAAGAAAGAAAATGCTGCCCTTAAAATTGTGACACAATGCTTTTTCTAATTTTTATCTCATGCATATTGAAAGAGCTTTTTAAAGTGTTTTTGTTGTAGATGATTTACCATCGTCAAATTTGTGTATATTTTTAAATTGGTGAAATACATTTCTTAATATATTCCTAAAAATTCCACATTTAGACTGTAACTTTTCTGCATCCCTTTCAAACCCAGGGGTTTTGATATTTATCTGTGTTTCATCACTAAAAATGGTCCCCTATGCCATAGAGAGCATTAGTGATGCAGCATTTCCTTTAAAAGCACTCTGTTATAGTCTCTGGGATTTTCTCACAAGCTGATGACACCTGTTCTGCAAAATTTGTTGCTGGCGCTTTCCTGCTCGGCATGTAATAGTTAATAGAAGCAAAAGATAACTCATCTTTTTCTCCCTGTAGAACCTTTCTTTCTTGACTCCAACAAATCACTTTGTTTTTCATTTCCAAGAAAATTTTAAGATTTCTTTCATTGCTTTTAGGATGGATATTTTTTTCTGGACTATTAAATCTATGTCCTACTGCATGTTTTCTGTTTCTTTCTTTACATACAATAATTTTTCACTTTAGTACAGAATCGTAATGTAACTTTTAAAGACATTTTTAAAGGCAATTAAGTGTAATGATTGTAGCACATGCATAATTCATATAAAAGTGCAATATGAATAACTATGAACTATGACCAGATTTGCTTATGTGCAGTCAGTGATGTCTATGTCATAATTGCCACCTGGTTGACAATGTCAAAACCGAATTTTCCAGAAAGACCTTAAATCCCTTCTTTTAACATTTTCCTCAGGCCTTCTTCATCCCAATTGGAAAATTTTACTGGCTCCTGGGTAAAAGTTAAGTTATTGAGAAATAACCACTGGTGTCTTTCTTAAGAAAAACAAGACTTTTTTTTTTTTTTTAAAGTTGCTCATGGCAAACATCCTGCTTGAGGAAAATACACAAATTATAGTGCTTGAAACTTTGCCTGCCATTCTAAGCATTTTTGTTGAATGTTATCATAAGGGCTGTGTTCCTCCCAATAAGCTATAACATTACTTCCTTGTAAAAGGTATTTGAAGAAGTTTCTGCAAAGGCATTCTTCTATGCTGTACTCAGCTAATAAGGAATAACTTTTTATTCCTTCAGATCTCCTCATTGATTTCAGTAATTATTAATTTTAATATGAATGATTATTCTTGATGTGTTAAACTATGGGGAAAGATGTGTCTTAAAATTGGCACGATAAAGCATCTGTCATTATATGGCCTTTCTTTCCTATTCATTTTTACTCCAGCTAAAGTCAGCTACCATGTGTATACTCGGAGTCTATTGCCAGTGAATGCTATGTGGATATCACTTCCTTCCTATGAACCATCCCTAGTTACTGCAGGATTAGTACAACATAGTCTATGTCTGTGTGTGTGAATACCATATCCCTTATTGTTCAAAGTATCTTTAGCAGCTACTACTATTACTAGGGAGTATGTATACACTTAACCCTATATACTCATGACCTATTTCCCAGTGTCCAAATGCATATTGAGTACCAACCATGTGCTAAATTTAGTGCAAAGCATGAGAAATAACAATGAACAAAACAAGCATGATTTCTGAGCTTTCCACGTCTACAGTCTCCTTCTATACAAAGTCTTTATGGAATAATAAGGAGCTGTTAGGTGATCCAGATGGTTTCAGAGTCCTCAGATATGCCCTTGAAATTATTAAGAAAGTTCCAGAACAAAAGCATTGGAATAACTGTGATCTACATCATGGCCGCTTTGGAATTGTGTGTATGCATATGCATGCGTGTGTGTGCGTGTCTGCATGTGCGCGTGCGTGTGCGTGTGCGTGTGTGTATTTATATTAAAGGATTTAGAATATTCCCAGAATTCTGGTTGGAAGGCAGAAGACTCAAAGCCTTCTGAAAGAAAGCATAGGAAATGGTGTGTTTTTATGTGGGGGCTTCTCAAAATATTATGCAAAGCCTCTTCTTGAAGTTAAAGAGCCAAAAACTGAGGTCATCAGAATCATTTTGCCAATCTCTGTACACTTTAAGGAAATTAAATGTTAACAATAGTATGTTTTAGAGTTTCAATAGCTAGAAGAGAATACTGGACATTTGCAACACAAAGAAAAAATGCTAAACAGTTGAAATGATGGATATGCTAATTACCCTGCTCTGATCATTCTGCATTATATATATCACAGTATCACATGTACCCCATAAATGTGTACAATCATTATGCACCAATTTAAAATAGGTTTAAAAATAAAAATTAAAAAACTAAAGGCAAAACAAAAGTAAAGTATATGAGGGAATGTGTATAATTTCTATGCAAAAAAAAAAAGATAAAAGAAAGAAATTAAATGGAGGGGAAAAAGTACCTATTTAAATTTACCAGGAAAGTGCTTTTAAGAGACTCAAATAATCCCCTTCAAACCATTCTAAGTTTCAAAAGGGCAAGAAAATGGTTACTCGAATGTTTAATTAGCATGTATTGCTAGCATATTAGTTTTACATGACTCACATTTAGTAACACAGTAGAGTTGTGTTCTTGCTATCCAATGTGCACTTTACAGCATTTTCAGCCCCCATATATAATCAACACATATGGTTCATTTATACCCATTTTGTGACACTTGGAATATAATTTCCCTGTTTCAAATGATCATAGGGGTTTATAGTTCTATCACTGCTTCCACTGAATTCAGCAATAATTTATTGAGGAAGCTAAGTGTAAAGTAATTTGCAAACAACGCTGTGAGAAGCATAAAGATGAAATAGGTATGCTATCTATGCTTAAAAATGTGGCTTCTGAAGGGTAGAGTGGGTACGATTATGCACCTGTATGTGCCTTGTGTTGTGCTGGGCAAACAGGTACAAAAAAGAGTATGGGTGGTTGCTATCTTTCAGCAGTTTAACTTTAGTGGGGTATCGGAAATAAACACAAGGGTTTTGAAAGGTTCAGAGGCAAAAGAGACAAGACAAACTTGCAGAAATGGAAGTGTGTTCAACATGTATTAAGAATAGAAAGCAAAATGTGAGGGAGATGACCAGAAATGAAACCATGAAGTAGGCCGGAATCTGACAGCTATAGATGTCACATGTTATGAAATATGGAAAATAATTATGGATAGTCATTGGTGAGTCATTGGGATGATATGGGTACCCTTTCATTGTAGAATTATTCTTCTGGTAGGAGTAGAGGGAACAGAGAGAAAGACTTGAGGAAGGTTATACCACACTTCTGAATCTCATGCATAGAAAAGGTGAGGGAATGGAGGGGTTAGGATTACGAATTCCTACTAATAGCGCCTCAATTCTAACCTTTTCTTGTATATCCCTCTCCAAAACCCCAACCCAGATAACATAAGCATTCCTTCTATATTACGTCTGCTCCGTTATTCCCTCATTGTAACAAAATGATCCTTTCCATATTTCATACTTTGCAGTCCAAATCATAGAGGAAGTTGCTCCAACTGATTTAATTAACATCTTGGTAGCAGCTCTAGGGCCCTACTTCCAACTGCTTATTATTGCCTGGATATTTCAAGGGCTTCCCAGGATTTAAACTAGTTAAATACTAACTCTTATTTTTTTGGCAATTACTAAATTCCAGGCAATGTGCAAAGCAATTGATATTCACTGTATTACTGAAAGATCACACTGAATTTGGAAAAGATCTAGGAATAAGGAGGCACTCGAGTCCTGTCTTGCTTCCTGCAGCTGTGCTATCACAATCCAGTGCTAGTATCATTATTATAAACCATAAACTCCTTTCACTGAAGTTGGTGTGATGTCTCATTTTATGTGTCAACATAAGCATTAGTAACCAGTGACTTAATCGAACGCTAATCTAGGTGTTGCTGTGAAGCTATTTTGTAGATGTGGTTAACATGTATAGTCAGCGGGCTTAAGTAAAGCAGATTAACCTCAATGATTTTGAGGGGCCTTATCCAACCAATTGAAGTCCTTAAGAGCAAAAACTGAATTTTCCTGGAAAAAAAAAAGAGTTATACATCAAGATTTTAAGGTGGATATCCTGCCCATGTTTCCAATCTGCCAGCCTGCCCTACAAACTTCAAACTCAAGACAGCAAGAAAAACTCCTGCCTGTGTTTTCAGCCTGCTGATCTGACCTACAGATTCTGAAATTACCAGCTCAGCCCCCACAATTGCATGAGCCAATTTCTTTAAATAAATCATGTATATTTGAAATATGTGTGTGGTGTGTATATATGTACACACACACATGCGCACATATATATGTGTGTGTGTGTATATATATATATGTGTGTGTGTGTGTGTGTGTGCATGCGTGCATAAAACAATTGCTCTGTGTACACCTATTGCTATTTGTTCTGTTTCCCTTAGGAACCCTGACTGATAGAGTTGGCTTAGCTGCCTGACCTAAGGATTCTTTCCCTAAGGAGAAAAGTGGGGAGGAATAATGGGGAAGATATTGCATCTATTCCAAGCAAAATATGACACGGGACCCAAAGACTGAAAACGTTTGGAATGAATTTATCCTGACGATGGTTCCTATTCTTTTCAATTTCTGGATCTACTCATTCCTTTTATTACGTAGACTATCTCATATCCTTCCATTGGATCTAACTCTCCATGAGAAATACTAATCAATTTTATGTGTTAATTACACCATATATTTTCATGAGATATGTGTAACAGTTGTCTTTATTTAAATGTATAATAAAATGATTTTAGATATTAATATAGAAATCAAGTAGCTTTTTCTCTCTTTCACATTTATATACTATTTACACTCTAAATGATAGATATTAAGTGTTCCAATTTCCCTAGGTGACTTTTTTTTTTAAGATGGAGTCTCACTCTTTTGCCCAGGCTAGAGTGCAGTGGCACCATCTTGGGTCACTGCAAACTCTGCCTCCCAGTTTCAAGTGATTCTCCTGCCTCAGCCTCCTGAGTAGCTGAGACTACAGGTGTGTGCCACCACACCCAGCTAATTTTTGCATTTTTAGTAGAGATGGGGTTTTACTATAATGGCAAGGCTGATCTCCATATGAGACTTTTTAATTAGTGTTTTATTTGCAGGATAGAAAGTTCACCACCATTCCTAAATATAAAACATGGAGGCACTATGTTTTTTTCCCCAATGACTTCCATCTTAATGCTACTTTCAGCAGCAGGAAAAAATTTTTATATACATTGAAACACTGTGGGTAATGATCCTAAAAACATTTTAGCCATGCTCTCTAACCAGTGTCTCCCAGGGAAGAAGTGGTGAAAGCAGGGGAAAAAATTGATTATATATTCTATAGATTAATACTGCTACAATAAAAGCAGATAACAGGAAGATAATTTTTAAGTTACTATATTAGTTGAATGGAAACCAATCAATCGACTCATATGCTATTCAAAGGCAACGTAACTGCTGCTCTTTATAAAAGTTTAGAATGCTTTATCACTATCAGTAGACTTGCAGACATAAATAGCATGTTTGTGTGGCAAGAGGCACAAAAGAGAATTGTGCATTTTTGAGTTCTAATCCTGTGTCATGCACTTTGGACACTGATTCCATATCCATTAAAAAATACGATTATAAATGACACTGTCTTTTAAAAAGACAGTGATAAGTACAATACTGAAAAGTAGAATTGAAGAAATAGGTAGTCTTAAAATTGGAAGGTTAGATAATATAGGATTCAACACTGAACCCTGCTCTGCCCCTACTCAACTTTTTGGAAATAATAATTCTCTTGATAAATATACATTTGCATGGGTTGCACCAGAGCAGAACTTTGTCACTTCAAAGGGGAAAAAAAAGACTGTAGTTAAGGTCTCCAGTTAAGAAGAGCTGACTGTTAACATTTCAAAGTTATTAAAACTTTTAAAATAAAACTATTACAATCCAAAAAATTTGAGCTTCCTTTTCTGTTTTGTTTCTTGATCTGAATACTACTTTTTAAAGTTCCTTAAGCTAACATGTCATCAAAGCTGGCATCATTGTCATATGATCTGGTGGCTGTACTAGGTACCATGCTCAGAAGAGCCCCACATTTGATTAATTGCTCTGCTGAGAATGTTTTGGAATTCTTAATAATTTTATGTTTGAACTTATGTTTTGCAAGTGAAGTCTAGTGGGACAATGGAGTATGTGTGCAGGGAGGGGAGATCCATATATACTAAACGTGTTTGTGCCATTCCTTGCTGCCTCATTTCCATGGAGTATTCATGATGCCCCATGAGCACAGAAATATTGTGGACTCAAAGTGTAGAGCAGTTCAGAGAGACACAAAGCAAGTCAATGAATGCCTGTTACATCATGATTGAGTAAGTGGGCGCCAGGCAATAATGACAGACTACATTTCCATTTGAACCAGTACTTGATTTAAATGCAGAAAGAAGGCAATGGCATTCTAAGAAAATCAACCACCATGAAACTGCCATATTCTTTCTTACTCATTACTTTAATGTATTTGCCAACTAGGTACAATAAAAGCGATAAAGAAGAAAAAAGAGTTACTCATAGTTACTTTTTCTTTCATCTCTTTTGTACTCAACAGTAAGCCTGAGGTAGACAGTATCGTCAGAATGTGTGCCTATCAAGAGCTGAAATAAAAATAACTGAGTTAGTTTTGTGCAGTGTTTTCAAATGCCTGATAACAAAATTTAAGTCCATGTAAAAGGACAAAATACAAATTGTATGATTTCAGTGATTTTATTTAAATGGTTAACAGTCTTATTTTTGCATTTAAAACTGGCATTACACAATATAGAGGTGGGTGACAAAATTCATGCTAATGAATAACTTTTTTTTTTACTTAAAGCAACTTCAGAGAGAAAATTTAAACACACACACACACACACACACACACACACCCCCTCATGACAAGTCATGGAAGAGGCCACAGAAGAAAGGAAGGAAAGAAGAAAGGAAGAAAAGGAAGGAAGGAATAAAGAAGAAAGGAAGGAAGAGGCCATGGAAAAGAAGGAAGGAAGGATTTTTCTGCATTTTGAACAAATGATATCACATTTGCATTTTGCACCGAGTCCCACAAATTAATGCAATCAGCCCTGAATGTCATTAGCTTTTTTCGATCTTGATCACTCTTTTGGCTAATACAGACCTTATAGGGAAATTTGTTTTGGCTTTCATAAGAATTGCCTTCCTGTTGGTCAGAGCCTGACCTCCCACTCTGATCCCACAGGCTCAAGATTTCGCGAGTTGTTTTATTTTTCTGAGTGTAAGATGTCACATTCAGTTCCTTTAAATTTAATCATATTATAATTCCCATTGGCGAAATTGATTTGGTATTAATAAATTGTATAATAGCAACAACTGGAACAATGGAAGCAGGAATTTATCAAAATAAAAGTTAACTCCGAGCAACCCTTCCTCATTTTGGCAACATATCTGTTTCAAAAAGATCTTTTGCTCCAATTCACTGTTCTCTGCTGCCAGAGATAGTTCTTTTTCTTGCATTTATCTTTTTATCCCTAAAATTCACCATAATTTTCTTCATATCTTTAATTACTCCAGTGACACAAATGATGTCTATTACTTGTCTCACATTCAGTCACCAACTCATTATATGCATAAAGCATAACATAGCAGTTTTCCAGCTATGTATACCAACCTATGATGCTGATCTTTAAGAACTAACATAGTTTTTCATACTTTAATCCATTTAATTAAAAAACTACAAAATTATTTCCAAATAATATTAATAAGTATGTATGTGCCTTTACATTGTAACTGGGTATCATTTACTGGTTTTCTATTTACATTCTTTACATCTCTTTTCCTGACACATTTATTTTTACTTAGGCAAAAAGTAAAACATGTATCCACTTTATAAATGTTACTTAACAGTTTGTTACCAGTTAAATAACAAGTGAAAAAATTATTTATAATGAAGTGCCGAAGATAGCACTTTATAAAATAACCTTAGTTCAACAGACATTCAAAGTATTTTTATCTGACCAGTTGTATAATCCTGGATGAGTTACTTAACTCCTAAGGGCTCTAGCTTCCTTCTTTGTAAAGTAAAGGTCATAAGAGTGCCTAACTTGAACTTTTGTTAGAAGCATGCTTGTCACATCATAAGCATTTAATAAATGTTTTCTAATACCGGGTCATGATTATTATTGGTCGTGGTGGCAGGGTTATTATTCTTATCATGTGTTGCTAATTGCTACAAGTGTCATTTTCTCTTTTTTCCTGGCTAACATAAGTTGAATTTGGAAATGAAGCAGTGATGTGTTCACTTCAGGTAATGGACCATGATTAGTCTGAGGCAGAAATAATACTCTTGTTTCTCACTCTTGCTTAATTTCCCAATATCTCTTGCAGCAAGGACAGCCAAAGAATCCCAGATAGGCAAATAAGATGTAAGCAGACATTTTCTGATGATTTTTCTGAGAAGGCATTTAATTACCTTGTAAAAGGGGACAGATGTGCCTGGCATAGTCCCTTTCCTCTACTGTCTGTCTGCCTTCCTTGAATGTGAATCAGACCCAGCAGACATATTTTGATGAGTCATGAGGATAAAAGCCAACGTACTCACCATGGCAAGCAAAGAAATACAAAAAGCCCGCGTGTCTAATGACATAACTGAGCAGTGAAGCGTAGTTCAGGTACATCCTATGTCTGCTAAGGGATACAGAATAGCATCATTTTAAATACTTTGGATGCTTCTAATAACTCATCCTTCAGGATTTTTCAGATAAATAATTTTGTTTTCAGTGTATAATTATAAGAGCATACAGTAAATGGGAAGTAGAGTCACAGAAATGATTTTAAGGGGAAAAATTAGTTGCATCTCATCTGTCTTCCAGATGAATTTAGATGATTTTCCTGTAAAACTGCCTGAATACAAACTTTTAGAAATTTTAAGATGGCCTAGGTATTGTCTACTTACTATAGGACCTACAAGAGTCATTTAATTTAATTAATTACACATCATTCTAAATAATTATTTTTAAACTTACAGGGCAATGGTTCTCAACTGATTGCAACTTTGCATTTGGCAATACATAGAGGTATTTTTTGTGTCTACTTGCATCCAGTAATTCTACTTGGGAATTTTGCTTGCATCTAGTATGTACAGCCAGGAATACTGCCAGACATCCTATAATGCATAGGAGTGCACAAGGCACAGGATATGTCCTCCCAACAAAGAATTATCCTGCCCAAATGCCAAAAGTGCCAAAATTCTTGCAAAGAATACAGAATCCATCTATTGAGAATGTTAAGAGTTGGCTTTATAAAGATTAATTAAGGTATTCATTATATTTAGTCATAGTTTTAATGGCCAGATTATACCTGTGACAAAGCCAGTGCCAAATTTCAGGTGTCTTAATATCTTCTGCAGTTGAAATGATATCATTTAAAAATAGTTTTGATTATTTGGCTATAGATGAGGGCAAAACATTAAACAATACCTACATCCAGCAGAAATCTGAGGTAAAACACATAGTGAGACCATCTGCGGTTCTAAAGGGATGCCACTCAGCCAACTATTGAAAAATTTTTGCCATTATTTCTGCAACCTCATCCCTTCAAAATTTTATACCTTTCTGATGCAGTAATAAAAGTTTAGAAGTTAAAAATCTGTTCTTACACTTTGTATCTATTGTCATACATACATTGTATTAATTAGATGACTAGTAACAGTTTATATTGCAGCCAAAAAAATCAGAGGAGCTACCATAATCTAACGCACAAACAGAATTGAAACCCCAGGCATGGAGGGGATCAAATTTGCTAGGTAATTTATAGTACTAACAAAGACAAACATATTTAGGCACACATTTTTTATGATTTAATTTTTCAACATCTTACCATTTCTGTACTTCTGGCTCTTCTGGAACAGCAAATTATTCTATTTTTTTCTAAAAAAAAATGTATGATACCATACACAGTATAACTGCTTTCTATTAAGGAGTTAAGCTACATTCACCATTCACCATTTTATGACCCTAGAACCACTCTCTTAGAATTTTGTACAATAGAGAATGCAATAAGGATCAAATGAGATGATGCAGGCAAAAAGGTGCTTCATTTTCTACTTGACACAGAATGAGTTACTTAATAATATTAAGTTACTTATCTCTCTGCTTTGGCATTCTTGCTCCAGTAGAAGCGCTTGCAATAATTCATGGTTTGGCCAGGCACAGGGGCTCATACTAATCCCAGCACTTTTGGAGGCACGGCAGGTGGATCACCTGAGGTCAGGAGTTCCAGATCAGTCTGCCCAACATAGTGAAACCCTGTCTCTATTAAAAATACAAAAATTAGCCAGGCATAGTGGTGTGTGCTTATAATTTCAGCTACTCCAGAGGTTGAGGCAGTAGAATCACTTGAACCTGAAATGTGGAGGTTACAGTGAGCTGAGATCTTGCCACTGCTCTCCAGCCTGGGCAACAGAGTGAGACTTCATCCAAAAAAGAAAAAAAGATGGTTGAATAAGAACAGCTCTGATCTGCAGCTCCCAGTGAGATTAACACAAAAGGCGAGTGATATCTGCATTTCCAACTGAGGTACCTGGCTCATCTCATTGGAGCTGGTTAGAGTGTGGGTGCAGCCCACGGAGAGCAAGCTGAAGCTGGGTGGGGCATTGCCTCACCAGAGAAATGCAAGGGAAACTCTCTCCCATAGCCAAGGGAAGCTGTGATGGACCCTGCCATGAGGAATGGTGCATTCTGGCCCAGATACTATGCTTTTCCCACAGACTTCACAACTCGTACACCAGGAGATTTCCTCAGATGCCTACACCACCGGGCCCTAGGTTTCAAACACAAAACTGGGTGACCACTGGGAAGACATCGAGCTAGCTGCAGGAGTTTTTTTTTTTTTTTTAATACCCCAGTGGTGCCTGGAACACCAGCAAGACAGAAATGTTGACTCCCCTGAAAAACAGGCTGAAGCCACAAGGCCATGTGGTCTAGCTCAGCGGATCCCACCCCCATGGAGCCCAGCACGCTAAGATTCACTGGCTTGAAATTCTCATTGCCAGCACAGCAGTCTGAAGTCGACCTGGGACACTCAAGCTTGGTCAGAGGAGGGATGTGCACCATTACTGAGGCATGAGTAGGCGGGTTTCCCCTCACACTGTAAACAAAGCCACCAGGAAGTTCAAACTGGGTGGAGCCCACCACAGCTCCGCAAGGCCACTGTAGCCAGACTGCCTCTCTAGATTCCTCTTCCCTGGGCAGGGCATCACTGAAAGAAAGGCAGCAGCCCCGGTAAGGGGCTTACAGATAAAACTCCTATCTCTCTGAAACAGAGCATGTGGGGGAAGGGGCACCTGTAGTAGGCTCAATTTCAGTGAACTTAAAGATTCCTGCCTGCCGGGCTCTGAAGAGAGCAGCAGATCACCCAGCACAGCATGCAAGCTCTGCTAAGGAACTGACTGCCTCCTCAAGTAGGTCCCTGACACCCGTGCCTGACTAGGTGACACCTCCCAACAGGGGTCAACAGACACCTCATACATGACAGCTCCGGGTGGCATCTAGCAGGTGCCCCTCTGGAACAAAGCTTCCAGATGAAGAAACAGGCAGCAATCTTTGCTGCTCTGCAGCCTCCACTGGTGATATCAAGGCAAACAGGGTCTGGGGTGGACCTCCAACAACTCCAGCAGACCTGCAGCAGAGGAGCTTGAGAGAAGGAAAACTAGCAAACAGAAATGAAGTATCAACACGAACAAAAAGGACAGCTACACAGAAACCCCAAACAAAGGTCACCAACATCAAAGACCAAATGTAGATAAATCTACAAAGATGAGTAAAGACCAGTGCAAAAAGGCAAAATTAACAAGCATTCCTATGCACCAGTAATAGACAGTGAGCCAAATCATGAATAAACTCACAATCACAATTGCTACAAAGAGAATAAAATACCTAGGAATACAACTAACAAGGAACATAAAGGACCTCTTCAAGGAGAACTATAAACCACTGCCCAAGGAAATAAGAGGGGACAGAAACAGATGGAAAAACATTCCATGTTCATGGTTAGGAAGAATCAATATTGTAAAAATGGCCATACTGCCCAAAGTAATTTATAGACTCAGTGGTATCGCCATCAAGCTACCATGGACTTTCTTCACAGAATTGGAAAAAGCCACCTTAAACTTCATATGGCACCAAAAGAGAGCCCACATAGCCAAGATAATCCTAAGAAAAAAAAAGCTGAGGGCATAATGCTACCTGACTTCAAACTACACTACAAGGCTATAGTAATCAAAACAGCATGCCACTGGTAGCATAACAGAGATATAGACCAATGGAACAGAACAGAGGCCTCAGAAGCAACACCACACATCTACAACCATCCAATCTTTGACAAACCTGACAAAAACAGGCAATGAGGAAAGGATTTCCTATTTAATAAATGGTGTTGGTAAAACTGGCTAGCCATATGCAGAAAGCTGAAACTGGATCCCTTCCTTACACCTTATATAAAAATTGACTCCAGATGGATTGAAGATTTAAAGTAAGACCTAACACCATAAAAACCCTAGAAAAAACATAGGCAATACCATTCAGGACATAGGCATAGGCAAGGAGTTCATGACTAACACACCAAAAGCAATGGCAACAAAAGCCAAAATAGACAAATGGGATCTAATTAAATAAGAACTTCTGCACAGCAAAAGCAACTATCATTAGAGCAAACCAGCAACCAACAGAATGGGAAAAAAATTTTGCAATCTACCCATCTGACAAAGAGCTAATAATCATAATCTACAAAGAAATAAAACAAATTTACAAGAAAAAAACAATCCCAACAAAAAGTGGGCAAAAGATATGAGCAGACACTTTTCAAAAGAAAACATTTATACAGCCAACAAACACATGAAAAAAAGCTCGTCATCACTGGT
Organism: Cebus imitator; assembly: GCF_001604975.1. Taxonomy (NCBI): domain Eukaryota; kingdom Metazoa; phylum Chordata; class Mammalia; order Primates; family Cebidae; genus Cebus; species Cebus imitator. The sequence continues at coordinate 6,626,804 of NW_016107351.1, read as the reverse complement.
CCCTAGAGAAATGTAAATCAAAACCACATCAAGATACCATCTCACACAAGTTAGAATGGCGATCATGAAAGAATCAGGAGACAACAGATGCTGGAGAGGATGTGGAGAAATAGGAATAATTTTACACATTGGTGGAAGTGTACATTAGTTTAAACATTGTGGAAGAGTGTGGCAATTTCTCCAGGATGTAAAAGTAGAAATACCATTTGGCACAGCAATCCCATTACTGGGTATATACCCAAAGGATTATAAATCATTCTACTATAAAAACACATGCATACCTATGCTTATTGCAGCACTGTTCACAGTAGCAAAAACTTGGAATCAACCCAAATGCCCATCAATGATACACTGGATAAAGAAAATGTGGCACATATATACCATGGAATACTATGTAATCATATGAAAGGATGAGTTCATGTCCTTTGCAGGGACATGAATGAAGCAGAAACCATCATTCGCAGCCAACTGACACAAGAACAGAAAACCAAACACCGCATGTTCTCATTCATAAGTGGGTGTTGAACAATCAGAACATATGGACACAGGGAGGGGAACATCACACACCGAGGCCTGTCAGGGGGTGGAGAGGCTATGGGAGGGACAGCAGGGGGTGGGGGTATTGAGGAGGGAGAACATTAGGAGAAATACTTAATGTACATGAGAGGGGGGATATGCAGCAAACCACCATGGCACGTGTATACCTATGTAACAATCCTGCATGATCTGCACATGTACCCCAGAAGTTAAAGTATAATAAAAAAAAAAATTCAACACCCTTTCATGCTAAAAACTCTCAATAACCTAGGTTTTAATGGAACATATCTTAAAATAGTAAGAGCTTTTTATGAGAAACCCACAGCCAATATCATACCAAATGGGCAAAAACTGGAAGCATTCCCTTTGAAAACCAGCGTAAGACAAGGATGCCCTCTCTCACCACTCCTATTCAACATAGTATTGAAAGCTTTGGCCAGGGCAATCAGGCAAGAAAAAGAAATGAAGGTTTTCAAACAGGAAGAGAGGAAGTCAAATCGTCTTTGTTTGAAGATGACATGACTGTATATTTAGAAAATCAAATAGTCTCAACCCAAAATCTCCTTAAGCTTATAAGGAACTTCAGCAAAGTCTCAGGATACAAAAATCAATGTGCAAAAATTACAAGCATTCCTATACACCAATAATGGACAAACAGAGAGCCAAATCATGAGTAAACTCCCATTCACAATTGCAACAAAGAAAATTAAATACCTAGGAATACAACTTACAAAGGACATGAAGGACCTCTTCAAGGAGAACTACAAACCACTGCTCAAGGAAATAAGAGAGGACACTAACAAATGGAAAAACGTTCCATGCTCAGGGATAGGGAGAATCAGCATCATAAAAATGGCCATACTTCTGTAAGTAATTTAGATTTAGATTCAATGTTATCCCATCAAGCTACCATTGACTTTCTTCAGAGAATTAGAAAAAAACTACTTTAAATTTCATATGGAACCAAAAAAGAGCCCATATAGCCATGACAATCGTAGGCAAAAATAACAAAGCTGGAGTCATTATGCTACCTGACTTCAAACTATACTACAAAGCTACAGTAACTAAAACAGGATAGTACTGGTACTAAAACAGATATATATATATACCAATGGAACAGAACAGAGGCCTCAGAAATAATGCCACACATTGTGGGGAAGCAGTCAGAGTGGTGAGAAAAACTATAGGGAAAGGATACAAACTTTCTGAAAGGTCTGAAGGCTCTGCAGGGCCCCTGGGGAGAACAGCTGAAGGTAGCTATTCAATAATCCTGAGGCAGAGGGCAAGGAGTAGGTACCAGGGAGTGTGGGGGAATTTATCCTAAACAGGCTTTTTTACCTAGGTTGACCAGAAACTGACCTTTGATCATCTGTAAGCATGACATTCCCTGAACAGGGAAACAATAAATGTTAATTATCTACAGGTTGTGTTGGCTCCAGGTTTTCAGCATTGTGCCTGTAATGAATAAAAGCAAGCAGTTCCAGCTTTTCAGGGCTGCTGTCTGGCCACTAGAGCCAGGGAGTCCCCTGGCTGCTCTTACACTGCATACCTGTGTCTGAGTACTCATTTCATCTGTTGGCCTGGGTCTGTGGGACAGACCCGGCAGGTGGTGACCCATGTGAAGAACGCTGACACGGATCCCGACGGAAGCCTCGAAAATGAAAGTAAAGTGACTATGCAGTAAGTAATTGATGCCCACTGGAGATTTGCAAGTTCAAGGGGATTTTTAAGCTAGGGTTTCACCATGGGACAACAGTTATCAGCTCAACAGCAACAGTATATAAAAGTATTCAAACAGCTGCTTAAAGCTAGCAGAGTGTACATCTCAGAGGCCCAATTAAGGGACCCAATGCAAACTGTTGTTTTCCATAACCCAGGGTTCCTGGAAGAAGGCATGCATCTAGAGCTCTAGGAACAAGTAGGAAGAAATCTTAAATGACATCACGTACAAGGGCAACATGTCCTAGTAACATCTTTAACATTATGGGCCTTAGTTAGGGCTGCTTTGGCACTGTCTACACAGAAGAGCCTAAAAAGAGAAGGGAGCAAGAACCATCATCCACCCTACTGCCCCCTCCTCCTCCCTCAGCCTCACCATTACCGGGTAAAGGTGCCACAGAGGAGACACAGATTTTCCCTGAGCCCCCTCGCCCAATTAAATTGGAAAAAAGACAAGGGATACACTCCAGTTATGGGACCCTGTTTAAGTCAAACAGCATTAGAAGGGGAGCTCTTGGCCTGCCTGGTGATGCAAGATCAACAAGGCAATTGGATATATGAACCCATTACTTTCAACATTTATAAATAAGTAGGAAAAAGCATTAAAGAAAACAGAGCCGCTAGCCTGTTTACAAAAGGATTAACTGAGGCTATACCAGACAACTTCCATATGACCCCATGGGACTGGTCAGTGTAAAACAACTGTAGTGGCCATACTTCCTCTGGAGGGCAGAATATGATGAGTTGTACGAACAACAAGCCAACCAGAATCAACTGGCCAGGCAAAACATAACGGCTGCTATGCTCCAGGGGAGGGACCCCTATGTCAATGTACAACAGCAATTAAATTTTGTCCCCCAAGCCTATGTACAAACGTCTTTATGTGCTCACAGGGCTTGGGGCCGGATCCCCGAAGCAAGAGTTCAACAGGGATCTTTTGTAAATGTTCGATAAGGGCTGCGGGAGCCATTTGTTGAATTTACCAATTGGTTAACCCAGGCAATTAACAGACAAATTAGTCATGCCCAGACCACTGTTATGTTACTGTTGCAACTGGCTTATGAAAATGCTACACTACACTATCAGCAGGCAACGCAGGCAATCAGAAGAAAGGCAGCTACAGTCAAGGAACTTACATGAGCATGTCAGCTGGTGGGGACTGAAACACAAAGCCAGAGTATTAGCTATGGCATTAAAGCCTCCTAAAATAAAAAGGGAAAACCCCAAATTGTTTTCTATGTAAAGAGCCAGGTCATATGAAGCAGGAATGCCCAAATAGTAAAGACCAAAGTAACTCAGGAAAAAAAAACTCCCCTCTATATGCCCTCAATGTATAAAAGAAAATTGAAGAAATAGAGCAAGCCATTTCTCAGAAGCAAGTAGATTGCACAGATCCACAATATTCAGTCCAATTATCTGTATTACCTACTAAACATTCCCCAACAGGATTAATAGGACAAATGGCCCCAGGGCTACACTTACCTAATCAGTTATGGCAAACAGATGTTACCCACACCCCTGAATTGGGAAAACTAAGATAGGTACATGTATCCATTGATACCAGTTCCCACCTAATTAGCACTCATGCTCTTTCTAGACAGTCTGCCTGATATGATATTAGACATTTTCTCTTAACCTTTGCATTTATGGGGCAGCCCACAAAGATTAAACCTCGTAATGGTCCAGCTTACACTAGTTCACAATTTCAACAATTTTGTCACACATGGAATGGCCAACATTCCACTGGTATCCCATATAACCCCCAAGGCCATAGCAGAATGTGCCCACTCCACCCTTAAAAATATGTTCAGAAAACAAGAAACAGGGAATATGAGAAAGGGCCCTGCAACACTATTAGCACAAGGCTTATTTACCCTTAGTTTCTTAAACTTAGATGATAAATTTCCGTCAGCTCTAGAAAAGCAACTGGCAAAAATCACTCAAGATACAAAACCTTCAGTTTTATGGAAAGATGTAAATAATAACATATGGTGAGATCCAAATGATTTGCTAACATGGGGAAGAGGTTATGCTTGTATTCATACCCTCTCAGGTCCTCTTTGGATTCCAGCACAACTGCATTAAACCTCATCACGGTGTGGCTAGGACCCAACCTAGTACCAGAAATTAGGAAAATGGCCCTGCAGGACCTGCAGCCCTGGACGATGTGACTTCCTCAGATGACACAGGCTCCAGACATTACCTGGGGGATGCTGAAGAAGACAACTCAGGAGGCTGAGTGAATCCTTCTCCAGACACAAATGCCATTCACTCCAGAATATTTGTTTTGTGCTATGCTGTCTGTTGTACATTGCAACTTTTGTAGTGTATTAATCTTCTTCATTCTCTCACTTTGCTTGCTACCTGTACCTGCTACACTCTACTGGGACCATCTTCTAGGTCCGCATTTTTTCGCCTTGTTACTTGGGCAGACACCCCCTTTCCAGCCTCTAACAATGTGACCAATTGGCTGGGAGAGATTGACATACCCTTGCTAATGGCACATATTGGACTGAGATGCCAAGTAATACTACGTATCACTCATTGATTGGAAAATAATAGTACTGATTATACCCATGTTTATGTTATTTACTGGTTCTAGGATGCAAAGTCAGAACATGAGTTGGAACGGCTGCGCCAACCAAACCAGTCACTGTGGATATCTGCACACTTCAATCAACAAAACCTGATGCAAAAATAAATAAATAAATAACAGGAAAGGCGAAGATGCAGGAGATCGGTCAGAGTGGTGGGAAAAATGACAAGGAAAGAACGCAAACTTTCTGGAAGGTCGGAAGGTTCTGCAGATCCCTGCGGGAGATAGCTGAAGGCAGCTGTTCTATAACCACTGCATTTATGGGGTGGCCCACAAACATTAAAAATGATAACGGTCCAGCTTACACTAGCTCCAATTTCAACAATTCTGTCACATATGGAATGTCCAACATTCCATGTCCAACATTCCATGTCCAACATTCCCTGAGGCAGAGGGCAAGGAGTAGGTATAAGGGAGTGTGGCAGAATGTATCTAAAAACAGGCTTGTTTACTTATGTTGACCAGGAACTGACCTTTGATCATCCATGCACATGATTTTCCCTGAAAGGGGAACAATAAATGTTAATTACCTACAGGTTGTGTTGGCTCCACGTTTTCAGCATCATACCTGCACTGAATAAAAGCAATTAGCTCCAGCTTCTCCAGGCTGCTCTCTGGCCACTAGAACCAGACAGTCACCTAGCTGTTCTTACACTGCATACCTGTGTCTGACTACTCATTTCATCTGTCAGCCAGGGTCTGTGAAACAGACCTTGCAACACTTCTACAACCAGCTGATCCTTGAGAAACCTGACAAAAACAAGCAATGTGGAAAGGATTCCCTAGTTAATAAATGGTGTTGGGAAAACTAGCTGGCCACATGCAGAAAACTGAAACTGGATCCCTTCCTCACAACTGATATAAAAATTAACTCAAGATGGATTAAAGACTTAAATCTAAGACCTAAAAACATAAAAATCCTAGAAGAAAACCTGGGCAATACCATTCAGGACATAGGCATGGGCAGACTTTATGACTAAAACACCAAAAACAAATTGCAACAGAAACGAAAATTGACAAATATGATTTAATTAACCTAAAGAGCTTCTGCACAAGAAAATAAACTATCATCAGAGTGAAAAGACATCCTACAGAATGGGAGAAAAATTTTGCAATCTATCCATCAGACAAAGGGCTAATATCCAAAATCTGCAAGGAACTTAAACAAATTTACAAGAAACAAACAAACCACAAAAACAACCACACCAAAAAGTAGGCAAAGGATGTGAACAGACACTTCTCAAAAGAAGACATTTATGTGACCCACAAACATATGGAAAAAAATTTCATCACTGGTCATTAAAGAAATGTAAATCAAAACCACAATGAGATACCATCTCATGCCAGTTAGAATGGCGATCATTAAAAAGTCAGGAAACAACAGATTCTGGAGAAATAGAAACGTTTTTACTCTGTTGGTAGGAGTGTAAATTAGTTCAACCATTGTGGAAGGCAGTGTGGCGATTACTCAAGAATATAGAACTAGAAATACCATTTGACCCAGCAATCCCATTACCAGGTATATACCCAAAAGATTATAAATCATTCTGTTATAAAGACACATGCACATGTATGTTTATTGTGGACCTATTAACAATAGCAAAGACTTGGAACCAACCCAAATGCCCATCAATGATAGATTGGATAAGGAAAATGTGGCAAATATACATCAGGGAATACTATGCAGCCATAAAAAAGGATAAGTTCATGTCCTTTGCAGGGACACAGATGAATCTGGAAACCACCATTCTCAGCAAACTGACACAAGAAAAGAAAACCAAACACCACATGTTCTCACTCATAAGTGGAAGAGAACAATGAGGACACATGGACACAGGGAGGGGAACATCACATACCAGGGCCCGTTGGGGGATGGTGGGCTAGGTGAGGGACAACATTACAAGAAATACCTAATGTAGGTGATGGCTTGATGGGTACAGCAAATCACCATGGCACATGTATATCTATGTAAGAAAACTGCACATTCTGCACATGTATCCCAGAACTTAAAGTGTAATTTAAAAAAAGACTTTCTAAAAAAAAGGGATATGTATTTTTTTTAAAAAAGCCAGTGTTTCTAAAAAAACATAAAAAATTCACCTAATTGAAAGGTTCAAGTATGCCTATCAAGTTGTTTATATCTCTCCTCCGCACTATCCCCTTGCAATTTACACACTTGTGCAAGTTAAAGGATGAAGAGGAATAGAATGCATACCTCAGAGAGAAGGAGCTGCATGAAAAGATGAACCTGGGAAATCACTGGAGTGGGCCTGCCATCTCTGAGGCATTTCCATCCCTCTTTATGGTAATAGAGGGCTTTGTGAAATCTCAAACACTATCTGTAGTAGCGCTACCATAAAAGCTTTTCATCAACAGTAAGTATCTATCAAGTTTTAGCCTTGATAGCTAAACACTGTTTACTTATCAACTTTGCTTGACCACAGTCATCTCTTACACTCCAGTTGTGTCTACAAGTGTGTATGTTCGATCCTTGTGAAATACAAAATGAAGAGTTTGCTTGATCACTAAAAAATTTTCGTTAGTGACTTCCCTCTGTTCGGAAAGGCAGTTGTTTCTGAATGTGCTCATATTATGCAGTCTCCACAATATATTATTTAATGAAAAAACAATACACATAATAATCTATTGTGTATGCCTTCACATGCATACAAATGGGGTCTATGTGTATGTATGTATATATATTTGGATATCTATCTATCTTCTTGGCCACACACAGATTATCCTTTTTTAAAGACTCAGGAGAAATTGATGCTCATCAACTTGGAGTAACTAGGCTTAAAGCTCTGAGAATGAGGTTCGTTTCTCCAGCATGCCATCTATTCTATTTGAATTTGTGACAATATAAATGAATTATTCTCCCATTAATAAAAAGGTGGTTAAGAACAAAACATGTATTTCATTACTTTAATTGAGATGTATTTTTCAAACCAATCAGAAATTTACACTAATCTAATTATTTTAAATTATTTTTAGGTAGCACCACTAATACAATGGGAATTCATAACAAATATTACCCTTTGTTTTGTCACTTTGTAAACCTGTACATATTTTACTTAAAAATGTTTACAGTTATATAATAGAATTCTATAGGCTATATTTTTTAACATTTATTTTACCTTGCCATATTTTTACCTCTTCTGTTCCCCTTTATTTCCCACATTAACCCCTTCCAACCTTCCAAAATACCCTCCAGGCTCAAAGATTCATGTAAAACACCCATACACATAAAGGTGAAATACTTGGAGTAGTTTTAAAACAGAAGGAATCATGTCATGGGCTTTTCTCTGCAACTTGCTTTTCTTATAGTATATTCTGAAAGTCTCTTCAAGTCAATTACTGTATTGCTGACTCATTCTTTTTAATCTGTGTATAATATTCCACAGCATTAATATATCACAGTTTTATCAACCATTCTTAAGTTAGTGGCCATTAAGGTCATTATTACATTTAGCCACCACAAACCATGTTGTAATAAGTATTCTCATCCTAGCATGATAAGCTGTGGCTGATATTCCTTAGAATAGATCTATAGGTGTAAAATTGCTGGCTCAGAGGGTAGGCATGCTTTAAATTTAAAAGATACCACCAAAGTATATTCTAAAATATGAATAGTAATACATATTCATACATAGCAGTAAATTTTTCTTGACACACTTACCAGGTATAGCTGTTTTCATTACTTTTACATTTTAATTCACACAATATTTAAAAAGTACAATATTATTTTAATTCTTAGTTATTTGCATTATTGATGAATGAATGCTGATTCATCATTCTATTTGCCACATAATTTGTCTCTACTGTGACTTTTCCATGAATTTCCTCCATTCAGTTTCTAACTTGGTTGTTTTACTTTTGTTATTATTTATAGGAATATTTTGTTTGCCCAGTTTTATTGCAAATCACAACACAAAACAAAAAAGTTAAAAATTCTCCAAATAAAGATGAACTCTCAAAAATATCCCAGCAAGCCTAGAGTCTATAATTCCAATCCTTACTTTGTTAAAAACAGCAAGAATGGAAATGTGACTGAATTATTATTGTCAAACAGATGTTAGATTATTGACATAAAATTTCTAGGTATCTGTAAAATTATTCTAAATTCCCCTTAATGCCTTATGTTCTGTTTAATGCAGTAGTGTCCTACTACATGACGCCTTTTATTACAAACTTTAACCCTATTAGAGGCTATTTATTGGGTACCATAAGCCTGTAAGACCAATGTTGCAAAAGGGTTCCTCCACAGGCCAAGCTGATCTTCTCCTTTAATGACCTATGAATCATCAGTTTTTTCGATGATTTGGAGGATGATACTTTCTTTTGCTTGTGAGAGAATATTCTTCTGCCTCTAATCTGTTTTTCTGTTTTCTTCTTTAACACACTTCCGGTTCTATAGTGAGCATATATAGGCACACCTAAAGCCAGTGGATACCAGAAATGGGCATGACGAGGCTGTGCATGAATTTTCATGAGGAACATTAAGAGATTTCTCAGCTATAGACCAGTCTCCAGAGTCTAATTTCAATCAACCTTTACACTCTGGGCTCCAAAAAAAATTCAGCAATTTTTTTTTTTTTTCATATACTTTCCTACTTCTAACCTTTGCTTAATTTCTTCCACCTAGAATATTCTTTCTTTACATTTCCAAATGCCTCAATTTTACAAATTTTATCAAGGCCAATGTGGTAGATGATTTCCAAAGATAGCCACCAACAATTCTTCCCACAACTGTATACACATGCTACTTCCACCTCTTTTTGAATACAATCCACTCTTGTGATTTGCTTTAACCATCAGAACGTGGCAGGGGTAACACTTTGCCAAGTCTGGGCCTAGACTTTGCTGGGCCTGCGGCTTCTACTTTCACCTTCTTTGAAACCAGCAACCATATAGAGAAGTCTGATCATCCTCCTAGAAAAAAAAGGCTCTGGAGGATGAGAGAGCATGAAGGGCAACAACGAACCGACCAGCCAGCCCAGGTCCGATACCAGATATGTGAGTCAAAACAGCTTGGATCAAATGATCCAAGCAAGCACATTTTAGTCAAGTTTTAGATCCAGTTTTAGTGAAACGATCCTAGTAAGCACGACTTAAAGCAGAGATAAGCTACCCCTCTTTAGCCTTACTAAAACTGCAGAATTATGAGCAACTTAATGGTGGTTATTGTTAGACCCCTAAGTTTTAGGTGTGGTATTCTCATATGGAAGTGATTTGAACTCTACCCCTCTGTGAAATCTGATGGCATTTTATTTCTCACTTTTTTGTGGCACATCACTTTCTACACTGTATCGAATAAAATATCTCTCAGACTGAACTCCGTGTAAGATTCTCGAGAGTAATTTACTATGTTATATTTATCTTTGCATTTCCAAAATAGGGCAATATTTTCTTGTATGGGACTCAACAAACACATTTATACATAAGTAATTGTATTTGTGTGTTCATATATGCTATTCACACATATGAATTCTACACAATAAAATTAAGTAGGAAAGATTCCCTCCTCACCTAAAGCAATCAATGTTTTCTTAAGGTTGATACTTAGGTATTCTTAATGGTATTGGTGTTTTCTGCTAACAGCTTGAAAGACTGAGATAAAATTAACCATTAGAATGCATTTGTTTTGTGCGTACCTTCCTGCAGATAAATTTTAAAGTCGAGTCACCATCGTAAGGTCCATTTTCCAGTTTTTTTACACATGCTTTATCACTTTCCTGTGGATTTTACAAGTGTTTCATAGTGAAATAGGTGCTTTTCCTACAAAAATCTGCATTCATAACACTGATCCCTGTAGCTCATGGTGGCTCCCAGTAAAGGTTTAGTATACCCGACAGCATGTCATTGGCCTTACGGCATAGAGACCATACAGTCATGAGGAAACACGCAAACTACGGAGCAAACATCAGCAACAAGGACACACCCAGCACAAAGTCCCAACCATAGTCTATGGGCACCTGTCAGTAACAACGAGTCAAAAATAAAAAAGAGCAGGGGCATAGTCTGGGGAATGTGATCAGAGGAGAAATGCACAGAGCCACAGAGAATGTAGCATTAATTATGTCAGTTACAAGTGAGGGGAGAGAGGTGGAAGCAGATGCAAAGAGTTCGCAGGCTCCTTTAAGTAAGGGCAGGTCAGCACAGCCTACATGGGTCGCAGATCTCTATTTTTCATAAATGCCAAGGATTCTAGGTGGTGGGATAATTGACAGGCTGCTCTCCTCTCTGAAAAAGGAGTAAGAAGTCAGAAATGGAGCAAACTAGATTTTTAGGAGTACCTCTAAAATGGCAAGTTTTGGCAACAAACTCCAGGATCCCTCAGCCTTTCTACCATGGAAGAGGAGAACAATATTCTTGAGTATCACATATGTAATGATAGCTACCACTTTTTCCTGACTATCAACCCAATAAGGTAGATCACATATGCAATGATAATATATAGCCACCACTCATTACTATTATACCAACCCAGGAAGGTAGACACTATTTTCTAGATAAGGAAACTGAGGTTATGAAAGGGGGAGTTATTAGCCTAGGATTGGAACATAGGTCTACTGGCACAAAGCCCAGGCTCACCTTGCCTATCCCTGCCTCTATCCCTGCCTACCCCACTTTGGAGAACTACAGTTGTTCCCCAAGATCAGGTTCCAAGGTGTTGGAACAGTAAAGCCTACAGATGGAGGGGCCTGACACTAACAGAGTTTTGTTAAGCCTAGGGTAGAAACTGACACCTTTGTCAATATGGCATATTTATTCCCGAACAGCCTGAGAGGTATCATGCCCAAAACAATGTACTCTGGATTTAAGGGAGGAGGGGCAAAACTGTTAACACTGTGGATTCAAAAGACATCTTCCAAAGAATCAGGCTTATTGAAAAACACACACATGCATACACACCTACAAACTGCTTTTTACATTTCATTAAGACTAGTGCTGGGTAGATAACTAGAAATTATTCTTCATGTTCCAGAACAGGAGGAAATTGAAAGAACTTGTTCAATGAACACAAAGGCTCTTGGTGTTCATCAAACTGTTAATTTTCAAATTCCTGTTTTGGATTTGGCTCGAAATTACGTGGATGAATATCTTTAAAATATATATGTTCTTTCTCCAATTGGCATGATATGTCATGCTGAGCCTTCAAAAAGTACTTCAAAAATGAAGTACTCATCTTGATTTTTTTAGACATATTCCTGCTCCTTTAGGAACCAACTTTACAGTAACTTCTTTTAGTATTCAAAAGCTTGAGCTTTGCAACAAGATAACCCTGAGTTCTAATCATGACTGTCACCACTAGCATTGAGAAAACTCCTTAACTACATTCTCTGAGAATTGATGTCCCTGTATTTTAAAAGGGACTAATAATACTGATAGGGTTTGGATCTGTGTCCCCACCCAAGTCTTATATTGAAACATAATCCCCAATGCTGGAGGTGGGGCCTGGTGGGAGGTGACTGGATTATGGGAGTGGATTTCCCCATTGGTGCTGTTTTTGTGATAGTGATTGAGCTCTCGTAAGATCTGATTATTTAAAGGTGTGTACCATCTCCCCTCTCTCTCTCTCTCCTTCTCCTTCTCTGGCCAGGTGAAGTGTTGGCTCCCCCTTTCCCTTCCACCATGATTCTAAGTTTCCTCAGGCCTCCCTAGGAGCCAAGCAGACAGCCAGCATCATGCTTCCTGTACAGTCTGCAGAACTGTGAGCCAATTAAACCTCTTCTCCTTATGAATCACCCAGTCTGAGGTATTCCTTTATAGCAGTACAAGAGCAGACTGAAACAGATACCAATCTCATAAACATGTACTGCCAGCACTCCTCCTCCAGCAGTTACTCCTATTACTGCCACTATTGCTCCAACAAGAACCACCATAGAATGCACTATATATTCAGCATTTACTATGTGCTAGGCACTAGTTAATTACTTTATATACATTCTGACTAATGCCCATGCCAACTTTTCAGAGAGGCAGGGTATTTATCCCTTCTTCGTGGCCGAAGAGACTTAAAGACTAAGTATCTTAATACCATTAGCTACGTCTGAGAAACTGGGATAAAAATCCATGTTTACAGGGCTTAGAATGGTTGCACTAAACCAGCAGGCCATACTCCCTATGACAATGAAATGAGCTACTGTAAGTACTTGGCACCACCCAAGGAGTGAGTGGGTCCTCCACAGAGAGTTGCTGAAACTCTCTTTCCCCCAGAGTGAGGCCTTTCTCAGCTTCCTGAAACCGTCATTCATTCTTTTGTGCTCTCAAAGTACATATTTATATATACGTACATATCTTTATCTTTCTGTGCATATCTTTACTGAAGCATTTTTCTTTTTATAATTAAATATATATCTGCATCCCCATCAGCCCATGGGTTACTACAGAAGAAGAACACTTACACAACCCTGTTTTATACTCCCCACATCTTCACGGCCTCCCTCCCATGCCCAGACAACACTGTAATCTTTTCTTTTTAAGACCCTACACTGCTATAACCTACGTTTTAACACTGCTCATCTCACAGTTACTCACTTTGATACCAGTCATTGCACAAAGGCAAGAATTTATATTCCCCCATACTTCAAGTACCTTGCACATTGCAGGAACATAACAGATGTTGAATGAATGAATGAGGTGATAAATGAATATATTTAGACTTCGTTCCAGTTTCCCTTTCTTTTACTTTGCTCTTCTGTTGCTTGCAGCTCAAAGCATCCTGACTGCCGTGTATTCAATCCCTTGTACTGTTTATTTCANTTAATAGCAACAAGTTATAAAAGTCTTAACCAGAAATTCAAACCCCATTGATTAAATCCTAAGCTGGAATGAGATCAATCAGTATGAAACATCATTTACACAGCTATAGCAAATTTTGCTTTAAATCATCTTACATGAGCTAGCAAATCCCAGAGGATACAACAAAAAGGCCTCTCATTTCTATTGTGCTTCTAATTTTTACAATGACGTGGTGGAAAACAATCTCTCGTTTTCCTTTGGTCCATGAGTAAACTAAGGCTAAGAGACAGAGGAAGTAATTCAACAGACGTTCCAGGGCTAATAATTGACAGTTTGTCCTCAAGTTCAATCTTCTGATATGAAGTATGGTTTTCTATATAAACTAGAGCTACCTCTCTTGATATTTCCTATCTAAGAAAAATTCTGAGATATATGGCCACTAAAATAAACCTGAATTAAGCTGAAAAGCTATATAACTGAAGGAAAAAAGGGAAAAAGGAATTTTTTTTCAGTTAAATTATCCAGGCAAAATTTTCCAAGTATTAATTGTGTGAAGGGCTGTTTTGCAAATAGAGCAGCTTTTTTTCCTTCCATCTGTAAGTTTGAGAGATGTACATCTCATGCCTTTATTGGCTAACTCTGGGAAAAACAGACACTTCCTCAGGCACACAGGCTGTGACTGGGCATACTGCGTCCAGGGCTAAGTCAGCAGCCACACACAATGAGTTATTCTTTAACCTGCATGGTGGTTACTTAACAGTGGGAAAAAAAATAATCGAAAACTAGTCTCTAGTTGCAAAAACAACAACAAAAAAACCCAAGAGAACCTTTGGATCTTCCCAAAACACTGATCTAATTTCGCATTCATAATACTTCTAAAACAGCAATATAGTTAAACTTATACTACGGAAAAATAAGCAATTCCCCAAAGGCATTATTTTTTATTGAGTAGTAAACCTCATCACCAAACCATTATAGAGAGAAACCATTCTGGAATAAGGTACCTGAAAACAAAGTATTTCATAATTCCTAAAGACTAGCTAATGCAGCTGTTCTGACAATGTCATTTGAATATTTGAAAATTCATTATGGAGAACAATAACTCATCTCCCCATAAATTGTTTCCAAACAAATTAACCCAAAAGCCATTAATGCAACAGCTGCTGCAATTAACCAATTCTTCCAACTTGCTGATTTGTCCATTTGGAATAGAGGAGGGACACAGGGAAGCTGAGAATACTTAACAATTTTCATGTAAAGACAAAGCTCAGTTTCAAAATCCCTGAACGTAGAAAAAAGAAACCCTTAACCATTATTTAAGCAAACACAGAGCACACATACTTCCAGAATGCCTAGCCATGTTTACATTTAGAGTTCAGAATAGGTGAAACCTGAAGACATGCATGGAATCCATGCTCATCACATTACATCAGGTTTACCATGTTAATTCCTGAAGGGGATTGTAATTCTTTATTCCATAATATTTCAGACCATAAATTTGCTGCACAGAAACACATTTCCACCTCTGCTACAGTTTTTATCTTGGATCTCTCTCTAATGCGCTGTTCCCAACCTGTATCTCTTATGTAAACCAATCTGTTTAGCACTCTTGGGTTTCTAAACCCCACTAAGCATGTTTTTGATTTGTTGTTGGCAGTGGTTATTGCATTTCTCCCCTTTGACCTCACACTCTGCTAAGAACTGCAGCTAAACCTACACATATAAAGATTAGAGGCAAGTCTACTGTGGCTTTTGAACATCAAACAGCCAGAGTTGTACATGACTCAAGAAAATTGCATGGAGCTGGCTCTGTTTTTGTCCTTCATGCTAGAAAATTCTTCATTATCATTCTTGTTGTGACTGTTCTTATCCATTCTCTTGGTGATGTTAGATACCCATAAGAAGTGATAAACACCCTCTACCAAGAGAAAGTACGTTCTAACCCACAGCACAGGGGTAGGCAAGAAGCAAAGAGGGGAGGGGAAAGATAGAGGCAGGACTCGTAGGAGAAGAAGAGAGGGGAAATTTGAACTGACCAACTAAAGCTTTTTAGAAAAAGCCACATGTATTTCCTGAAAGAAAATGTATTGTTTGCAGAATACATGCTCCTCTGAATCTCAATATCTGATTACAAGCATGATCTGAATTTGATACAATTTATTCCTATTAAAGAAAACCTCCTGTGGAGAATAAGCCTTTGTTGGAGAGAGGAAACCAATGCTAAAATGCACCTGCTTCAGTTGGGTATGGTTTATCACTTATCTTCAAGAAGAGGAAGCCCTAGTAACAAAAAATGTAAAGAAGCCTCATTCTGACAATCTTTAGAACCTTGAAGCTGAACCAGGGGATCAGTGAGGCTGTATCCTAATGTAGCTCCTGATGTTTCTAAACTTGAACCTACGTCTCTTCTCAGAGACTTTCATATTCAGTTTTTCAGACAAAATGTAGCAAAGGCTATATTGTTTTCTGTACAATTAATAGTCAATAAACACTGTAGACTATGTAAAACAATCTGTTTAGTGCTTCTGGGCTGCTAAGCTCTTCTCTAAACATCAGTAGAAAAAAAAAATTGCTTCCTGTGAGTCCCACAGGTAGTCTAGAAATGTGAAATTTCCTATTGTAGAAATTCCCACAATTTAAACTCTTCTACTTAGCACATTAATTGGCAGCACATAATTTGAAAACACTGAATTAAACTGTGGAAAGAAATCCATTGTTTGGTTAATATTTCAGAGAACTTCTTCATGTGCTCTGGGTTTTCTCTTATCCTGGTTTAGTCTTTCTAGTTCACATCATTGAGGGAGCTCAGAGAATCGTAACTTCATGGGCTTATCCACCCACTGCTCTTAGGCACTTACTTTGTGTCCATTTCTACCCCAGAAGGTGAGAGAGCCGGGGCTGTTCATCTCGTCTAGGCTCCTCCTGTGCACCCCGACTCTGTCTCCTCTTTTACTGCTTCTGCATTTGCTGTACACATCTCATAAATGCACGGGAGTCTCAGAACTGGTTTGCTCCTTTATGCAAACACATTGTTCTGATATGCTTAGAACACAATTCCAGAGGCCTTCCTGGAATCACAAGGCTGCAAGTATACACTAACACGATTTGGAAATACAGCTGTTGCCTCACTTTCTCTTAGAAAGTTAGTTTCTTGGAGACAAAAACCAACTTGAAGAGACGAAGTTTAAGGCAAACAAAAACATATAGTCTTTTATTAGCTTCTCCCTATGCATATTCACCTAACTAAAGCTGATTCCAACCACCAGCCCAATCAAAGAACAACGGCCTACATAACAGGTCTTCCAGTGTATCCTTGGGAACCCTGAGAAATGGTCCAGCCTTATTCTCAGAGGTTGACATTTAGCATATTCTTTATGGCCTTATCTCAGGTTTCCCCAAAGCAATTAAGATGATAGCAACAGGCAGGAACTGTGGTACTCTGTCAAGTGGTGGTTTCCTAGCTTGACTAGGGAAAGCCAGTTTTCCATCCTGGGACCCTTGTCCTCCTCTGCCAATCATAACAAGCATTTGTCCCAGGCCCCGTCTTTGCAGCAGTCAGTACGTACAGCTGTTGTAACCGAGGGAGTGAGAAATCACCACTAAGACAAAGACTAGGCCAAATTACAGGGTCTTTATTGCAGGCGGCGGCGGAGGACTCACGTCTCTCTAACCCGCAGCCCCGAAAGGAGGGTGTCAAGACCTTTTATGCCCATAAACAACCTCCTGGGCGGGGGTAGGGGCGAGGAGCTTTGGACATTCTGAGGGTCAGTGGACTTTGGACATTCCGATTGTTACCTAAGTGGTTCCCAGAAGTCAAGATAAGTGTTAGTTTACACATTGTCTGGGTAGGGTGGAAATGACAGACCTTAGTTACTTATTACAAGTCGCGGGGGCCAAAATTGAGTGGGTTTGGACTGCTTGCCTGTCACATCAGGGTTACAGAGAGCAGTTTCAACAGAAAGCCGAGGTATGGTTGACGTATGCAGTTTATGGGGCTTTTACCGTGTCACACAGCTGTATTCAACGTACTGAAAAAAATCACAAGAGCAGTAATGCCCAGAAACACAGCAGTGTAAGAAATGCTAATGAAACAATTTTCTTACTGAAATCCTATTTTTTCTGATAATTAAACATAAATTCTAATTAATTAAGGCTGAGAATCAAGAAGTTTCCTTAAACTGCAATAGCACTACTGCACAAACTATTATGTGGTCCTGCTGGTAAATCACAAATTGCAGCTATTATGGGAAGAGCACTCTATTAAAGTCAGGGTATTTTCTCCATTCATCTTTTTTTAAAGATTGTACAATATATTGGTCTGTACAAGGATTCATTTTTAAGCCTAACAGAAGCTGTTAAGATACCACTTACAGTACCATTTAAGTGCTCACTGCCGAATCTGTAGCCTTTGAACATATACTGAATTATGGCTCTGTCAGACTACACACATCCCAGCCAAAGGGTAGTCAGGGGAGGGAGCCAGGGGAAAAGCAGTGAAGGACCCCCGTCTATATTCATTTGTTTGTCTCTGCTTAAGTTGATTTTAATGTCAGAGTTTGCTTACACTTTTTAAACTGTGTAACATATTTCAAAGAGACAAGTTCAATTTTCAAGTCAAACAGCAGATAATGGCATCAGGGATGCCTGCAACCACAAAGGAAATACACATAAAGAGGGCAAAATGCAAGTTAAACGTTTGAAATCTCATTTCCATCTGGCTGCTTATGCAAACGGTCCCCTCACTACCTGGAGCTTTCTCAGAACTGTGTGTTTTTAGGACACTTTCTCGTCACTAAAATTGCACACAATTACTATTATATCTATTATAAACGCTCATCAGTTAGTAAGAAACCAACATATTAAGTAATTTTTAGTGGCTATATTTAGCAAGACAGTGACAAAGATATGAATGGCGCTATTCAGAGGACAGCTAAAATATTTTGCTCACTTTAGGGACACAGAATTCATTAAATACCCAGGATTTTAAGATTTATGTTCAGAAAGGCTAAAGGAAGTTTCGTTTTGATTAAACCTGTATTTGACAAAAGTATAGTCTACCTTATCGGTTCATCAAATGAAAAATGAAAAAATGACTGAATTAAATATCAATCACGAATTAAGATTTCTGACCTACAGAAACTTGATGAGTATACCCAGTTAGTGTTTTAAGTAAGAATTTAAGAAATCAGAAGAGCATGTCCTCTAACTTGGATTTTCCCTATGCAGTAATTTTTGTTTTTGTATCTGTGTTGAAAGAGGAGCAGAGGGGGAATGTTCCTGAAAGAACAGCATATGTGGGAAAAATTACACGTTCATATAGATTGAAAGTCATGAGACTGTAATCAGGCTTTGCTGTGTAATCTCTAACAAGGGGTGACTTTTCTGAGTTTCAGGGTCTGGAAGACAGGGCAACCATCATACACTAAGGTGACTCAAAAGAGTGAAGAGCAACTGGGGGCAGGTGACCTTGAAACCACCAAACTCTTTCAGGCCACTCTGTGGTTGAAGTTTGGGCCTTTTTGTTAAGTCAAAAGAATGGCGAGTTCATTTCAAAGATGACCCAATTGCCTTTACTATCAGCTCTCATGGTTGTGGGCAAAGGAGAGAAGGTAGAGAACCTGGTCGTAGGGGGTGATAGGCTAGGGGTCATAAAGGGGAAGAAGTGAAGATGAAAATAGATGAGTTTAAGGAGACAATGTGGCATTGCGGAGAAGGAAGAAAAGAATTATCAAAAGACATACAGATTGGATTTTTAATATTTGTGGGTCACAAAACTCTTTGAGAATCTGATGAAAACAGTAAATATTCAATCCAGAAAAGTGTACCTACAAAACACATTGCTTCCAGAGTTTCAAGCATCTTTTTTAAACACATGATTGCAGGGGATCAGGACAGCATATCAGATGTCTACAAAGACACCTCTATCTCTGATAATGATGATCACACAGAAATATATTTTTAGGCTCAGGCAGGAGAATCGCTTGAACCAGGGAGGCAGAAGTTGCAGTGAGCCGAGACCGTGCCACTGCAATTCAGCCTGGGTGACAGAGCGAGACTGTCTCAAAAAAATACATATTTTTAACCTGGTGACATTCCTGAGATGTACTGAAGTAATGCATATCACAACATTTTTTTCCTTTTAAAATAACAGCACAAAATTTTCTATCTCTAGTTCTCTTGCTAAAGCAAAGTTTGAGATTTCTCAAATATAGTTTAAAGTTACAGAAATAAAGAGCCAAATATGTCAAAATTCCTAAATTATGAAATTGTGATTGAGAGTGAAGAAACTATCGTCACACTGCATGAGTTGAATCCCAGGGGACCCATTTTGTGACCACACGTAGCTTACTATTCTGAGCCTCATTCTCCTTATCCATAAAGTAGAAATAATAACGGAACCTATTTCAAAGACTAAATGAGTTTGGATTGCTAAATGTGTTTGTACATGGAAAACATTAAGAGCAATATCTAATATATCTTGAATTCTCAGTACATGTCAGACAGGGCATCATCACCATTATTCTCTTGGGAACTTGCTGTGTTTGGAATTGCCTTAGCCCCATAGGCAGAGAAAGGTACTTTCTTAGGATTCCTGGTTCACCACTCAGACAACATCTTCTGTGGATTAAGCATGGTAGTACCCACAAAGTTACTTCAAAATTCCTAAATTGAATTCTGGCTATAAATTCCTGACTTCTCTGTCCAAAGATTGAGGTCTGATGACCACACCTACTGCCCCCCGTCTTTATGCTATTATAAAGCCTGACTTGGAACAAGCCGTAATTGCAATAATCGTGTCCTTGTCTGTGCCGTCCTATGGTATCACCCATCAGTCTAACTAGCGTCAGCATAGCCACCCTATGTATCACTTTAAAAACACAGGGTAAATGAGCTTGGTACATTTTTAAGCGTGTGCAGTAATTACTGTTTTGCTACCTACTTCTTTACATTAGAGCAGTTTTAGTTACTTAGTGGGATTTCAGGACAGCCCAGAATTCATTTCACAGTTGGAAGGATAACATAATGTTGAACACTCAGAAGGTGTAAGACACTGAATATTGTCTTCACTCTAAGAGCCCCAGCCCGTGGAACTGAAGCACATGACCAAAGCATTAAGTCATTTTCTGAAATCCTGCTGCTGCTAGCTGACTCCACAAACATGCACTTAGCCATATTCTCCTGGGGCTTGCCGCTCTGCGGTAGTAAACAGACACCAATTGAAGCCACATTAACTCTTTCAGCTGCACTTCCACTCCCCCCAGTGAATAGAAGGCATAAAAGCAGCAATTTACTATATGATTTTGAACCATTCTCAACACATTTCTTAGAAAATGATGGTAAGCCTTAAGGGATTTCAAAGGTTGTAAAATCAAAGAGAAGTAGTGAGAAAAAAATATGTAACACTTAGAATTTCTCGTAACTTAAGAACAGATACTAATTCTATGCAAACTATGAAGCAAAACATGCGTGTTTTCTACTATTAAAATAACCACCTAAAAAAGTTCATGGTGGAAGTGTAAAACAGCTCTGGCTGGATAATTAATTTACTCAATGACACTGTTCTCAAAACCAAAACTGTCATGTCCTTTTTTATTACTTTTAAATATAAGGAATTAACCATGACAGTAGATTCCAAATGACAGATATGTCTCATGGCAATTGTGAACATTATCAGAATATAGCCAAACACTCAACAAGCATATGTAAGCTACAAAGTGAATTAGAAAGGCAAGATCAGACAAATATTCTTACGGGAATCAAAAATTGCCCTCATGGTTGTCATTACCTCTTCCTGAACGTTACCACTTAAATCCTGGAAATAATTACATCCCAGGTTCCTAATTCCCAGCTACATAATTTGACCAATTTTGTGGTGTTCAAAAAGCGTTCATTTAGCATCTTTGAAATTTCATTCGAATGCTTTTACAATCTCTCCCAGATCATTAATTAAGGCATTCTAAGAGGCCAGTCATCTGGTCTCACAATAACCACTTCCTTCAGACTCAATAGAGGGTTATTTATCAGCAATCTTTGCAATCATTCACCCCCTTTTTAGAGAAGTTTTTAATCCCTAGCAACTTCTAAACACAATGAAACCTATAAAAACTTCAGATTTTATCTCCATTCAAAACAGACTGTTTTAAATTGCCAAATTTTGTGGTTTAATTGATCTTTTTCAGCTTTCCTCAAGATATCTCTATAAAACAAGAATAAGTATTCTGTTACTATCACACTATGCATCTAATGACAATAGGAGAGCATTTTAGGCTATATCTCCTTAGGCTGAACAGGTTTAAAATTTAACTGGTATCCCAAGGTCAAGTTATTCAAATTGCTCACAAATAAATGTGTTTCTTTTCAGACTTTATTTATCCTAAGATATTATCATATTTAATGATCTCTATGGTAAACATATGTTTTTAAGATGACATAATACATGAGTTAAAAATAATTTTACTTGCAAGAAAACAAAATGGTCGAATACTTCCCTATCTCAGTGCTTGACAAATAGTAGTTATTCAATGAGGTTTGTTAAACCAAGTGGGTCTTTTTCATATGGTTGTATCGAGGTACACACAAAGCACACCCTGTACTTACATACTGCATTAGTTAAGAAAAGGACATTATTCTGACTTGGAGAAACTACGCAACTTTGAAGGCACAGTCTCCACAAGACCACCCTCATTTCAGAAATCAGCCATAAGCTTCAGGGATCCCAGGCCACCTTCACTTCATACCAGCTGGCTATAAGTTTCAGGGTTTCCATAAGCACTGTCAGGCTGGGTAATTCACTAGAAAATCTCAAAGAATTCAAGAAAACACTCTACTCATGACTAAAGTTTTATGACAATGAAAAGCTACAAATTAGAATCAGCCAAACTCAAAGAGATGCCTGGATGCCAGAATCTCAGAGAGGTCCAAATGTGGAGTTTCGGGTCATCTTCTGTGGCATCTTGGGTGATGGATATAGTGTGTGATGAGTGAGTATTGCCAACCAAGGAAGTTCACCTTTGGAGTCTAGAGCTTTTATTGGGGATTGATCACACACTGCCCAAGCGGCTGACCTTTAGTCGCCAGCCTCCCTGGTAGTTCAATTTAATACTTTTAGTCACCAGTTTTTCATTGCATATTATGGCAATCCCATTGCAAATCCCATTGTTAGATTTTCCAATGGCAAAAGTCCCTAGATAAAAAAAAGGAAAAAGAAAGAAAAAACCTTCTGTCAGGCAAGACATTCCAGAGAGGTAGAGATCACCTCCCAGTAGCCAAGAGTGGAAGCCAGATCACTACTTGGTGAAAGTTGATTGTTTACTATGTAGACATTATCATTTCCTAATGGATTATCGAATATTAGATAGGAAAAGGACACTAGAATAAGGACTTACAAGCAAATCTTCCCCTATAGTCGGTAAGAATTATATGCATAAGTATATCATATCCAATTTTAGCCAACAAGTTCACACCAAAAAGCTTTAAGGATGACAAGTAGCAAAAACTATTTAAATTTTTTTTATCAGGCATGATAAAATTGAAAAGAGTTAAAGGAAACTGGTCCTGAAAAGATAAAACTAGGTGAAGTCAAAATTCTTAAAGCAAAATTAATTTTACCTAGCAGTTGTTAATGGACCTATGCAGATCACATGCTTTGTAAGGTATTTCTAATAGTCACAACAATTGGAAATGAAGTTTCAGGACTCTCAGTAGGAAAAAGCAAATTGGCTCATGCGAGAATTAAGACTATAACTTTTGTTGGACATTTCAACCAACTGACGTTTAGAAAATGAAAAATGTATAGATAGCAAAAGAAAATGTATTTAGAAATTAATATAGACCTGAAGTGAACGGATGATTCAACATTTGGACAGCCCTAAAAGATACAACACAATCTCAACTCATAGAAAGCTTTTAAAATGGAATCAATAAAGAAAAGTTTTTTTTGGTAAGAAGAAAAAATGACATTCAGGCATAAATTGGAACCATATAACACTCTGGACACCTTGACAATACACAATTCTACAAGTTTCTAAATAAAACAAAAGCAAAAGCAAAATTCTTCGATTATACATAAAGTTAACGTTAAATAAACTTTCTAAAATAAACTAAAACCTCTGTGACAAATTTTATTAAGAACAGTATTAAGAAACATTTAATTTATAACATTCACTTTTTAAATAAAGTTTTATAAAAAAAACTTTGGGTTACTCTTGGATAAACCAAATAATATTAAACAAAATAAATGTTGAAGTGATGTTTTAAAATTACAACATTCGTTAAGGAGCCTAATAACAATTATCCTTTGTTACAAGTATAAGCAATCAAATAATTTAACCATGTAGTTTTCAACTTTTTCTTAAATTTATCCAAGAAAGCTTTCAGAGTTAGATTTCACAGCCTAGGTAAAATCAACCTAAAAATGTCAACAACTAAATTTAACAAATGTTTTTCATGGCTTAGAGATGTTTTTCGATGGGAAGTTCTCCCTCTGGTCTTATAGTATTCGGAACCTTCCTATCATTTTATGAGCTTACTTCTACACAGAATGAACTACAAAGAAAGATTCAAAGCCTGCAATACAATCTGTTCTGCTTAAGCTGAACCTTCTATTTCTCTCCATCCCATCCTCCCAAAGAGGCTCAATTAAGTTTTAAAAGGTTAATAATAATGAATAAAAGGAAAGATATACCATGTTCCTAGAAAGACTCCGTATTATGAAGCTGTCAATTCTCTGTAATCTACAAATTAAGTGTAACTAATTTAATCCAAAATCTCATTTGAAGTTTTTATAAACATACTGAAATAATTTAGAAGTTCTAGAGGAACCAGGAAATTCCAGAAAAATAAATTATGAGGAAAAGGATGACCCATACTGATAGCAAATCAGTGGCACCATAAAGTTACAGTAATAGACTCTAGTTTCTACTTTATAAAATTACATATTGCATGACATCTTTCTGTAATAAATATGAATTAATGTTAGAATTAAAACCTCAGAAAGAAAACTCTTTTGGAAAAAAAAATCCACGTTCTTATTGAAATTTTGTCCTATAAATTAATAATGAGGAAAGAATGAGTCCTACAAATTGAGTTATAGGATGGTAATTTATTTTTCCTAAAAGGAAAAAGTATTACTTGCCATATTCTATATTATACAAAAGCAGCTACTTATGTACAAAATATGTTACATCATTTTATATGTTGAGAAATACAAAGATACAAAATTATCTTTCCAGAATCACCTTAAGCCTTCCTTCTCTATAAAATTCTGATATTCTCCTCACAGTGTGCAGAAATGGCCATTCTCTTCTAATTTATCCCAGTAAATTTATTATATAATTATATTATTAGTGTTACTGATGGCACAGGAAAATATACATTTTAATTGATGGTGAGAATGTACATTATGTCTGTCCTTTTGGAAACACCCATTATAATTTTAAATTTTGTGGCAACAATATCACTTCAGTTTAGACATCTGACATGCCTAGTATATACTTTATATATTCAAAGATGTTGAATATCGTCCTAGTGGCAAAAAAATTAAATTCCCAACTGAATAAAAGTTTTATGTGAATTTTTTATTGTCCCACATGGACTATTATACAACCAATAGAATAATAGTTGCCATAATTGCCTAGAGAGGTTTCCATGAGGCTTTGGTAAGTAAAAAAATGTAAGAGGAGAAACAAATATAATCTTATTTTTACAAAGCAAAGAAATGACAAAAATATATTCATTGACTCTCTCTCTGTATAATGAATATGTAAATTCTGGAAAAAATTACTGAAAACTACACATCTCGTTAACCTATGTTACTTCCTGGGAAAGAGAAAAAGTTATGTGATAAGGATGAAACCAGACAAACAAACATAATGATTACATAAACTTTAATCTATTAATGCAGTGGACTGCATTAATAATTTTTTTATAATTCAACCATCTTTGAGTACCTATAATAAACAATAATAATTTATTATTGGACAGTGCTAAATCCAACTTACTAGTACTTATTTGTTATGTATCTTTTTTCATAAGGTTGGTTCATAACACTGAAGACCAATGGAAATACAATGCAAGCCAAGCCACATATACAGTGTTCTAGTAACCACTTAAGAAAAATAAAAAATAAGTGAATAAATTTTAATATAAAATCAACCTAATATAACAAATATAAATATATCAATATAAAATTACTGAGATATTTCATACTTTATTCTAAGTCTTCTAAATGTGTATGTATTTTACACTAGAGTATGTCTCAGTTTAGCTGTTAATATTTGATGATTTGATAATTTGGGGAAGAAGTTGGCCTGAAACATATCAACAGGAGAAGCAGCTTATGCTGACCAAGAGGCAGCAAACAAGTTCCTAGATGCCATTAGCCAAATCATTGAGGAGAAAGGATACCTACCTGAATAGACTTTTAACACAGGTAAAAGTACCCTATGGGACATTTATTAGTAAGGAAGAGAGTCAAGTACCAATATTTAAGGCAGGATTTAAGGCTAACTACTGTTTTGCAAATGCAGTCAAGTTTATGATCAGGCCTGCCCTTATATATAAAGCTGCTAACCTTCATACATTGAAGGGAAAAGATAAACACCAGCTGCCAGTCTTTTCATTGTACAACAAGAAGGCCAGGACAAGAGGCATTCTTCTGGACTGGCTCCATTAATGCTTTGTCCCTGAAGTCAGAAGTAGACTGCCAGTAAGAGACTACCTTTTGAAGGTCTTCTGATATTAGACAATGCCTCCTGGCCACCCAGAGAGCCATGAGTTCAACACCTAAGCCATCAAAGTGGTCTACTTGCCCGCAAACAAAATGCCTCATTCAGCCTCTAGAACAGGGAGTAGTAGGACCTTTAAGGCTCATTATACGTGGTTCCCTGTGAAAAGGATTGTCAACACTATAAAAGAGAACCTCAACAGAGAGAACATCATGAAAATCTGGAAGCATTGTGCTGCTGAAAAGGCACCATCATTGTTTCAGAAAAAGCTATGAAAGTCGTCAATCCTGAAATAGTTTTTTTTTTTTT
>NW_016107351.1:6564770-6600078 GCF_001604975.1 Cebus imitator | reverse complement strand
AAAAGTGGTGAGGTGAACAATTTTAGATAAGGATCTTGGAGACCTTCAAGAGCTAATTGACACCACAACAGAGGAATTAACAAAAGATGACCTGATGAAGATGAGTGCTTCTGAGACAGTGTCAGGTGTAAGGAAGAAGAGGTAAAAGAAGCATTACCTGAAAACACACTGATACTAGGTAATCTGGCAGAAGGATTCTGATTATTTAAAACTACTTCTGATTTATTTTATAACATGGACCCTTCTATGATATGGGCATCAAAACTGAAGAAAATGGTGGAAGAAAGATTTATATTGTATAGAAACATTTTTCAGGAGAAATGAAAAAGCTTCAGTCAGGCATAAATTATGCCGTTTTTCCATAGAGTTACACTCAGTGTCCCTGACCTTCATGCCTTCTGTTCAACCTCCTCCACCTCTTCTGCCTCTGCTACTCCTGAGACAACAAGGCCAACCCCTCCTCTTTCTCCTCCTCCTACTCCACATAAAGACAACAAAAAGGAAGACTTTTAAGATGATCCACTTCCACTTAAAGACTAGTAAATACCTTTTTTCTCTCTCATTATTTTCTCTGTAACATTTTCTTTTCTCTGGCTTACTTTATTGTAGGAAAGCAGTATTTAATACACATAGCTGAAAAAATATGTGTTAATTAACAGGTTATGTTATAGGTAAGGCTTCCAATCTATAGTAGGCTGTTCGTAGTTAAGGTTTGGGGGAATCAAAAGTTATATGTCAATTTTTGACTGCCAGGGAAGTCAGTGCCCCTAACCCCTGTGTTATTCAAGGGTCAACCATATTACCAAAAGTCATTTCTTTTTCCTCCTGGACAAACAACTAGATTATATTTCCAGCTTCCCCTGCAATTACATTAGATTTGTGACTAAATTCTGGCCAAAGGAAAGTGCTCTTAAAACCTCCTACACAATCCTCCGTGTTCTGTGTCTTCCATTGCCTGCCTGATAGAGGTAGAAGAATCAGATGAGGACTCCTAGGCTTTATAAAATAGATATAAGATGGCGACTGGATGGAAGTAGGCTAGCTCCATGAATGAGTATAACAGACTCGCTTTGTCCTGACTTACTTGTATTAGACTGTGAAACAAGACGACATCTACTGATATGGTTTGCATATGTGTCCCTGCCCAAATCCCATGTTGAATTATACTCGCCAATGTTGGAGGAAGGGCCTGGTGGGAGGTGACTAGGTCATGGGGGCAGATTTTCCCCTTGCTGCGCTCGTGATAATGAGTGACTTCTCACAAGATCTGGTTGTTTAGAAGTGTGTGGCACCTCCTCCTTTTCTCTCTTCCTCCTGCTCCAGCCATATAAGATGTAACCGCTTCTTCTTGGCCTTCAGCCATGACTGAAGTTTCCTGAGCCTTCCCCAGTCACGCTTCCTGTAGAGCCTACAGAATCATGTCAATTAAACCTCTTTTCTTTCAGTTGCAGGTAGTTCTTTATAGCAATCAGAGAATGGATTAATTCAGAACGTTGGTACCAGGAGAAGGATAATGCTACAAAAATACCTGAAAATGTGGAAGCAACTTTGGAACTGGGTAATGAGAAGGGGTTCAAAGAGTCTGGAGGGCTCAGAAGAAGATAGGAAGACGATGGAAAGTTTGAAATTTCCTAGACGCTTGTTTAGTTGTTGTGAACAAAATGCTGATAGTGATATGGACAGTGAGGTCCAGGCTGAGGAGATCTCAGATGGAAATAAGGAACTTACTGGGAACTGGAGCAAAGAACAAACTAATACATATACCTTTTATCCATTGCTAAGTAACTGGGATTTGGAGGGGTTTTTTTTTTTTTAAATAGCCCTTAGCCTACCCTGACAATCTACTCTTTGCAGTTCAACTAATCATAGAAAACTGCATCAAAAAACAATGTTCAAAGCTAAACACTAAATAAATACATCAAGTGTATTGTATAAATAATGTAAATTTCATATTTCATACTTTTAGAAAGTGTACAACATAGGTAGCAATTTGAGAAATAATTGTGAATATGAATCATTCAGACTTATTGCATATTGTTAACAAAAACATACAAAAAATATTCAATTCTTTCTACTAATTACATCCAAGTGGGAGTAAAAGTCATTTCTCATATTTTATTTTAAGTGAAGAGTTAAAAGGAGAAGAAAGAAATGAAACAGCATTTTATAAAAATAAGTTTGTAGCCAACATAAATTACAGTAATTCTATACTTGGATGAAATGAAGAGCTGTCTGGAAGCCTTCCACCACTCCTTCTCACCACCTACCACTGCCAACTACTGTTAATTAGGAGAACACTTTTGCTCTTTCTGCTATATTGGACTGAGATTTTTTTCCCCTAATTTCCAGTAGTGATGGTAAATCCTCTGCTACTTTCTTCTAATTTTCACCAATTCTTATTTTACCATTAAATATTCTCAATGCATCCACTTCTCTCCATGTACATTGACTACAACCTTGTTTATGGTATCATTTCTTACCTGGGTGGCCTCAATAGCCCCTGATGGGTCTGCTAGAGCCTCTAAAGTCCCTTCCAATCCATTATTATATTATAGTCAGAATGGGCTTTTCAAACTGGGTATCAGATCATGCTACCCTCATTTCCCCATGTGTCCTCCCCAACGCTTGCCAAGCTTCCTACTGCTCCTTGGCTAAAACTCTTCACATGGATCATCTTTGCATGAACAAATTTTTTGTTTCTTCAGTTTGGATTTTTACCAGCTTTCCCTCCTGCTCAGAATGTACTTCTGTTTTTATTTAAGAGCTAACTCCTTTGGTTATAAATCTAATCATCACGTTCTACAGAAAGCCTTTCCTGACTTCCTTTGACTAGTTCAAATTCCCTGATAATCAGTCAATACATTGTGTGGGCCTTTATCTCACAGTATAGGTAACAGTTGTTATTTTACATGTGCTTACAGACTGTTTGATCTGTCTCTGTAAGCTCATTAGAGTGTAAGCTTTATGACGAAAGGGACTATTTTTTTCAAGGGGCATGGGGGTTTACATTTTTGCAAGAGATGCCTGGCAGTTGGTAATTAAGGAATAAATGATGGTTGGATAAATGAGTGAACCCTAATTCCTAATTCTGAAATTACCCGGAGATTGACCAGGATCCTAGATGTGGTCTGTGACAACACGAGACTACAAGTGACACAAAGAAAGAAGGAAAGAAAACACTCTTGGGCAAAGCAGAACTTTGCTTGAGTCTCATGATCAGGATTCCAAATCGTCCCACCATTTTACCACCCAGCATTATCAAAGAGATTCAGCTCTCTTAGCTTCTGATCTGATGCCCAGTTACATTTATTATTTAAAAGCCCTTGATGAGCAACCTTTTAAATGTATTCAATACTTCAGTTCTTCGTCTACATAAAGAACAATGATCCGCACAGATGTGCCTTTTGCTGCAAGTTTTCAGCAAAACATAGTGCAAAATAATCAACCTTATTATGCCTACACTATTAGCTAGATCCAGAATAGTTTCAATTCCAGGTTTTGCTTTATATCCACCCACTACTTACTTCTCAAAGCACCACAAGATATACATCATGATCACTGTTTTAATGTAGAACCAAAGCCAAATGCTTTATGTAAACTGCACAAAGTCATTCAAATCATAAGAGATAACTTCTCTTTCCTCCAAAGACTTACAGAACTGCTGTTACACAATCTCTGGAGTCCACAAAAAAACTGTTGAAGAACGCTGTGTTTGCTTAGCAGATGCAACGACAGAGGAAAAGCCAAGCAACTGTTTTTGGTAGTCCGGTTAAAGTAAAGAAGATTAAATTATTCACTGCAGAAATAGGTAATGGCAGAAGTAGAAAGCAAGGAGGATTTCTGAGACCAGAGCCTGCATAGAATCTAATTCCCTCCGTTTATTTCCCTGCAGTCACCTTCCTGGAGATCACAGAAGTTATCCATGGTAGCTTGGATCTCTTGGCAGGTGTAGAGTGAAGAAGGTGTATGAGTTCCTGCTCTCTCAGGGGAGAACTCCAAACATATTTTCCTTTGGAAATATCATTATTCAGTGATTAAAGTCTCACACTATTTAGACAGATCATTAGGAATTTGGAGTTTAAAAGATTTTGTTCATTAGTCCTGAAAATATAATCATAACTTAAAACATTTTATTTATTGGAAAATACACTTAATATTTTAAACAACTTAATTTTTTTTTTAGAAACACAACCCATTAGGAATTAAATTATGTGCAGAAGTCCTGAAAATTTGTAAAATCAGGGGCAGAATTTTTAGTTAAGGGATCAGCCCTCGCATTTGCTTGTAACAAATTTTCTAATTGGAAAAATCCCAGAAATTACTAGCTTATTTTGTAGCTTCAAGAGATGGACCTGTATGCTGAACCTACAATTTATTTTCTTATTAATTTTTAAAAACAATTTGCAAGGTTTAATTACATTCAGCATAATAAAACAAATGTAATATTCATGCCAAAGACATGTTACTGTTAAGAATTGTTGTTCTAAAATCAATTATATTCAAGTACATACATTAGCTTCAGATACTTTAAATTTCTATAGTTTGTTATTATGTTCAAAATAGAACTAAATTAGACCAATTTTAAAATTAGATTGAAGGTATTTCTCGGTGATTATTTTCTCTCCCTTTACCAGTGATATAGTCACACCTAAGGATTCTATTCATTTAGTCTTGTGAATGAAGTATCTAAAAACTTTTCCCAAGAGCTTTGAAGTGTTTATGTATTATAGTCCATGTGCATTTTCTTTTTTACAAAAGAAAGATGCTGTGCACAATTCGAGATTTTCTTGAATCTTATGTACAGACATTTTTACTTATTTTATGTCACTTAATTTTCCTTCCTACACTATAATTTCTGGGTGATTATACATACTGAGAAGAGACAGGCAACATGTCATGTCTACCTAATTCTTTGTCTCTTCAGGATTTGGCAAAATGCATTTCATAGTATCAACTCACATTTTTTTATTTAAAATCCTGAGTTATAAATCACTTCTGAAGAATTCTTACTGTCAAATCCCTATGACCTATTGTCATTTTTCCTTTTTTCCTTGGTGTTTTGATCAACAATTTATATTCTTAGATCATAGTAATTCCATTAGTAACAATGCTATCACTTTTTGGGGACCTTTCACTTGGAAAATTTTCATAGTAATTCAAATACCCTAACTTCTCATAATCTTCAAA
The DNA here is from genome assembly GCF_001604975.1 of Cebus imitator. Lineage (NCBI taxonomy): Eukaryota > Metazoa > Chordata > Mammalia > Primates > Cebidae > Cebus > Cebus imitator. Next base: position 6,594,891 of record NW_016107351.1, on the reverse strand, counting down.
ACCCTCTATTTTCTAAAATTTATTCACTGATCAAAATGCAAAAAGTAGAAAGTTTTGAATGCATCTTAAGGACATAAAAATAAAATTAACCAAACATACACTTAATTTTGTGCCCTTGATTTTTCCCACAATACAGGTAAACCACGGAGGGTTTGAAACATTTTTCCATAGTCTCCCTCAGTGATTTTTAAAGTCCTTTTTGAAAAGTGAGAGCAAAGACAAACCAGCTGCTCCATTTCTGGCCAGCTAAGCAGCGATAACCAGAGGATGGTCATTAATCATCAACAAATTACAAAGAAATCACTACACCAAGTCAAAGGTAAAATCAATTACAGTGACAATTAAAGTACGCAAACATCAAGCTCAAAGCCCCTGTGGTTAACAGACAACCTAATATGACTTTATAGGGAATTCAAGCATAGAATTTTCTATAATGATGAAATACAAAACTAGATTTAATGAAAGGGTAGAGAGCAATAATTTATAATAAGTTGAGAAAAGGGCCTCCTATGGCAATGCAATTGACAGTGATATGACCCACTGTTTTGTCAATCAATTATTAATATTATGGAAAGTAAAGGTAAGTACATATTGATTATAGTGCTTTTGCTGCAATCACATCTCTGTGAAGAAAATTCCATGCACTCTGCCTTGATATTGGCATCTAGCACCAAGATTCAACAAACTAAGTTTGCAAAGAGTTATGGGACTAAAGAACAATTTTACCACTTTATGCTGCCAACTGTATTTTTGAACTCTTTGTTGACCTTCAGATGAAATCATCCAAGTGAGTAAGTCCAGAGAAATGCAGAGCTTTACAGATCTGCACTTTTCCCAGATGAGTTATATTATTATTCACATTTCTGCTACAGTAAACCCACATGAATATTTCTTCTAAGATTCTGAAATAAGGCAAAGCTTCCCCTGGGAGGTCAAGAGAGAAAATAGACACTTGCTCTGCTGTCTCTAGTTGATCAGGATCAGGTTAGGAACATTCAGATTCAGTTTATTACAGCTGAAAAATGCTGCCACATTTCTTCTACTTAATCTGGCCTGTATAAGCATTTTCCAAAAAGAAATAAAGTTCCAATAGTATTCTGAGATATGAACACAGCGGACACAGATCTGGTAAGAAAATCATGTGTTTTAATTCCAGTCTTATTACTAATTGAATCACTGAGCCTGGATTGGCTATTTAACCTACGTTCTTGTAAATTTTTTAAATCTCTAAAATGGAAAAAAAAGATCATTTTTAAGTATTACACAAGGAAATTGAGTAAATACCTGATTATAGAAATAATCTTAAGATAGAAATTAGTAATTACTGGATAAATCAAATAGTAAGTAATTTTACATGTATAGTACATGTAAACTTTCTTGATTATATGTGATGTAATACTAAATTTCCAAATTATCAACAGCCATTTACATGACTCCCAAAATTGTTTTCACTTTACTTGAAAGAGTTACTTTTGTTTTTTTTTGTTTTAATGTATGTTTGTACCATGGAAAGTCATTTTATTAATAAATTTCCCTCTGAAGACAAACCTATTCTTAGATTTGGTTAACTGATACTTTGCCAAGAACCCCAATATTTTCAGTTTATCACTGAATCAGTGACTCAATGATCTATCTAGTACATTCCCAAAAAATCTTCACACTCCCTCAGCTCTATTCACTCAGTAATATTAGTTTCACTGTCTCAGTGATTAATCTTCCTCACTTTGTAATAGTCTTCATCTCTCTCTCTCTCTTTTTTTTTTTTTTTTTTGAGACAGTGTCTCACTCTGTCACCCAGGCTGGAGTGCAGTGGACCCATCTCGGCTCACTGCAACCTCTGCTTCCTGGGTTTAAGCAATTCTCCTGCCTCAGCCTCCTGAGTAGCGGAGATTACAGGCATCCACCAAGAGGCCCACCTAATTTTTGTATTTTTAGTAGAGATGGGGTTTCACCACGTTGGCCAGGCTGGTTTCGAACTCCTGACCTCAGATGATCCACCAGCCTCAGCCTTCTAAAGTGCTAGGGGATTACAGGCATGAGCCACCACATCTGGCCTTATCTCTTTTTTAACTATCATAAGGACAGAATGAGTTTGAAAATCTGTCAAATAGCAGCAGAAATAAAGATCAAGTTAATCTTTGTCCTTGTGGAAAAGAAACCCAATCAGCCACACTCGGAATCAAGTGCACTGGATAGGAATTCGGTTGCATTCCACAGTTGTACTGGGCTAGTACTTTATGTATACTAACTCAGTGATTTTTAACCCTAGGAGGTAGGTGACATTGTTACCATCATTTCACAGATAACAACATCAAGGCTCAGAGAGGTTTAGTTCAAGGTTACTCACCTTCTAAGTGTCAGAGGCATGTGCAGAACCCAAGTTTGACTAACTCTAAAATTCCTTTTCTTTTTTTCTACGTGAACATTGGTCGTAACTCAAATCAGAAATAATGACTTTTAGGTTCCTGCTAGGAAGAATTAACTCTGAATGTTTTATAGTAATTCTCAAACTCTTTCTATACTTAGAAAAGACCTAGTACCTATGTAAAGTTTGTTTTATCAATTTGCAAATAGATTGGGCATGAAATTACCTCTCTAGAGAGCCCTTCCAACAGACAGTTTTTAAAAAAGGGAGTACATAGCAAACTTTTCAATCACTTAACAAGTATTGACTAGCTACTACAGGGCAGGCACTATTTTAGGCACAAGGGCTAAATCAGCAAACAAAAAGGAGAAAGTTCCCTGCTCCCAGGAGGCTTACATTCTAGCAGTGAAAGGCAGACAATAAATAAGTAAATTACACTGTGTATTAAAAAGTAGTAGGTGCTTTGGAATAAGGAAAAACAGAACAAGGTAAAGAGTATTGTGAATGGAAGGGAGGGGAGTAGGAAAATGGCATAATCCAGTGCATTTGATCAGTCATAAGGGGCAGAGGCAGTAGGAAATGGTCAAAGTAGACAGTCAGATAACATAAGGCCCCATCAACTTTGGCTTCTACTCTGTATCCAGTAGGAAGTCACTTCAGGGTTTTCAGCAGAAAAGTGGCATAACCCGATTTATATTTCTAGTGATTCCTCTTTCCGTTGTGTTGAGAATCAATAGAGGGAAAGCAAAGGCAATGCATGGAGAACAGATGTGAAAATAGGTAAGAGGCCATTGCCATAGTCCAGGAGACGGGTGCTGGTGGCTTCAACCAGGGGAGCAGCAGTAGAGGTGGCAAAAGGTATTTGGATTTTGAGGCATATATTAATAGGAATTCCTTAACAGATTGGTTATGAGATCTGAGGGAAAAAAGAAAAATAGTAAGGATGACTCCAGTATTTGGCTTGATCAACTGGAGCACCATTAATTCAGGTAGATAAGGATGTATGTGGGCCAATTCTGGAGCACAGATCAGGAGCTGAATTCTAGGGGTTAAATTTAACATCCAAGGGGAGATATTAAGTTGGGCTATGTATACAAGTTATGAATTCTGAAGAGAAATGGAAATGTATAAGTTATCACCATATAGAGGTAATTAAACCACAGCCTGAGTAAAATCAGAAACGAAGTGAGAATATATAAGAAAAATGAATTTATCTTTTATTATGATTTATAAGTATCTTAACCCTTTCAACAGAGATTTCTTTCTTTTCTTAGTCCATTTTCTGTTGCTATGTATAGAGATTTAAAACAGGATAGTGTTTTCTTTTTTTATACAATACAATGCAAGTTTAGTGACTGAAGCTCTACATGTGATTATTTTTCATTTTCCTTTGGGCTTAAAATCTTTAGTTACTCTTGTTTTATAATATATCACCTCCTAACTGAAAACCCTAGCCCTCATATACATTTCAAATCAACACCAATGAGCCAATGCATTAGTACCACTCTGAGAGTGAAAACACAAAATGTCCATTTTCAAAATTCGAATCCCTCTTTTATAGATGCTATTAATACCCAATCGAAGCTTTTCTAGCAGTTTAGCTTCTCTGCCTTTAAAGAAAAATTCTGTAATAGGCATTTGAAATGTAATAAAATTGAACTTGAAGGAATATCTTTTCTATTTTCCAGTGATGAATAAAAAATAATGGGGTGATTTAAACAACTTAATATAAAAACAGAACCTTTAAACATATAAATTGAAAGTGAAATGTAGAATAAATGCTAACACTCACTTTTTTTCCTTGACAAGCACTTTCTCTCATATTCATTTTTAATGTCGGAGAATTCACAGAACTAAGATCTTTATTCTAAACCTCCAGAGCTTGCTTCAGAAAGTAATTATGTAAGTATTTGTCAGAAACTCAACTAACAGGCTTAGGAATTTAAAGTCATATGTAGAGCACAGTTACGAAGATATCTATCACAACTCCACTCCCCTCCCCTCTCCCTTCTTTCCCATAGTCAGGCATCAGTCCAAACCAATTCTGGGCACATTTTCTTTTAAGAATCAGAGAGGGGCGTGGGGCATTATAAAACCTACTAACAGTAAAGATTCATTGACACAAGCATGCAAGTATATAGATGGTAGACATGTAAGCTGATGCAGCCTTTGTGGCGAAGACATTAGCAGCAAGGTCCTGGAGCTAATTTCCTTTGGTCCCTTCATGCGAAACTCAGCATTCCTTGTTTTTCCCCAGTCAGCTCCTCCCCCACTGTCCAGAGCTGATTTCCACTGTGTCATAAAATCAGAAGATACGTAGGTAATTGTATATGTCAGTCAGGGTCCCTTCAGGGAACAGCTGGCTCATTCAAACTGGATCATTTAAGGAAATTTTGATAAAGGAACTATTTAGAAATATATGGACAAGATTTAAGGAAAACCACAATGCCAGTCAAGTAATGGGGTGATAATCATGGGGAGACACCTTGAAGAAGAGGAAGGTAGAAAGCAGTTTCCAAAACTCATAAAAGGCAGCAATATAAGAAGGGCTCAACATGGGTTGTACCTTTTGTGTAGAAATTAATCCTTTGCCCTACTGTCTTCCCACCCTTTTATCTCTTGCCAGCATCTGTCTTTGGCTAGATCAACCTAAAACCAGGGAGAAGGGAACCCACAGATACTAAGCAAATGGGTTAGCTACCCCAACAAGACTGGCTATGCATTTTTTATGATTCAGTACAGAATGAAAATGCAGGGCTCCTTTATTTTAAAGTAATTTTTTTTAGGAATTTCAAGATGTTAACAGCAAAGCAATAAATCAAGTGTAGGATCTACTGAGTGTGGAACCGTGTGCATCTGTGTAGGTCTCATGAAGACAACCTGCTCCCAGGACACACAGGAGAATAAATAGAGATACAGAAGGATATGAACGACATAAAGGTATACAGCACCACTGTGTTATCTTGGACAAGTTACCTAGGTATTCTTTATCATAGTTCATAGGTCTGTTAAGTGGAGATGATGATAGTTATTCTGAGGATTAATAGAAAAGATACATGCAATTTTAAGTCAGTGGCTCCAAGGAAGAAGTGTAAACTACTACTACTAACTCTAACACTGCTGACTTAGTATCAGTACACAGAGAAATATATTCATATGTAATGGCATTTGTGTAAGTTATGCAATTTTTATCATTTTGAAAAAATTCTAAATTTACTGTTTTTCAGGGAAATTTTTACATTTACATATTTTTGAAGAATCCTTGAATGTATGGTGAATATGTAGTCTGTAAAAACGAAAATGTTTTCCTGATATTACTGCCATCTTCTTAAAACTGAGGATACTATCCTTTCATATAAGGATCAGTATAGTTATATTATGATACTTGGGGATCGAAATGTGAATAAATTGCCCCTCCTACTCCTCTTATCAAGATGTGTGTGTCTGTGTGTGCGTGTGATCTATAACAACTTCTCTTTTCTAAAGACACTCTTTCTTATTCACCTAGCCCCACTGATCTCCTCCTTTGGCTGTTACTGAGGTCTTGCTTTTGTTTCATGCATTTTCCACCATGCATGTTCCTGGGTGCCATGGAGGAGACAGGAAAGAGCAGGACTTTGAAGCCAGACAGGCCTTAGTTAGGGTTTCAGTTATGCTAATTACTGGTTGTTCAAATACTGACTGAGTTTCATGTTATTATCTGTAACACAGGAATTCTTGAGAATCAAATTCTTTGATTATATTGAACACAAAGCCTAACATCCATGAGGTACTCAATAGTTCTTTTCTTCATTCCTCCTTCTCTTATTTTAGTCTTTGTGTCTAACTACATTTTAAAGTCCTAGAGGGAGCAGTAATTTGTCTTCCCTAATGTCTTTATTTCATTCAACTGCTTCTCAAAACATGTTTGTTTTTTTTTAATTTTTATATAAAGGTAACATTTTAAAAATGTAAATAGAATCACTTTATTATTTGATAAACATGCTGAATAGAATCAGAAATGATATAATGCCAAACTGGTAATCGGACAATAAGGTCAGAGTTTTATTTCCACCACAGACTAATTCTGGGGCATATGACAAGTCTAGCAATATTCTTATGAATTACGTGATACTGACATAGAAGTCAATTTTATGAAGGGACTTTTACCTAGAAATTGGGAGGCCCTATTTAGCTATTTTTCCCAATAAAAATTTAAAATGACCAATAAGAAATGATAACATTTTTCTTTTCTAATACAGTTGTCCCACAAAGGAATACACTGGTCATTGCAAATCTTGGCTTACAAGTTAACTCAAACCACTGAAAAATCATAGTTATTTCGAGTCATCAAGAAATAAGTCTGCATAGGTAAATTCTCCAAAGACAAAACAGCTTGGGCTCTTCAGACAAGAATTAAAGTAATTTTTATTGTATTTTCTAAAAATGCATTTGTTACTCTACATTACTTAAATCTTTTCTAGATCATTCAGGCTGTAGAGCTATACATCAATGAAGGCACTGTGCGTCAAACACTTGTAAGAGGGGAGACCCCCTCTCCTCCTCCCACTTCCTGGCCTCCACCTCCCCCTTCCCTCCCGATGGGAAGGAGGGTGAAAAAAAAATAAAATGCCAAATAGCTGGGAAAATGACTCCCTTTTTGGTTCCCAGCTTCTCTGCTATCTGTAAGCCTTGAAAGAGTTGCAAATCAGTGTTATCCCTACTGGGTGGAGCCTGGCACTGGGTCATGCCCCTCACATCTGCACAGCCCAGGCTCCCTCCTGGAAACACCTCTGGCAACCAATAATTTATGGCCTTTGTCTTGTCTCTGTAGGCCCCCTCCCCTGCCTGTTCCCACCCATACCACATATGAACTAGCAAATCAATGAAGCCAAAAAATTGTAAGGTAGAGCTTTCAGCCAATGGACAACAACATATTTTCCCTTTAGTATTATAAGTCTATAAAAGGGGAAAACAGCTGCTTCTCAGGGATCTTGGTAAATGAGGCTGCAGCCCCCTCACAGCTCCCAGCTGAATAAAAAGCCACTTCCTTCCTCGGTTCGGTATTCGGTGTTCGAGAGGTTTCTTACTGTTCCTGCTTCACTTGTACATTTAATTATTTTAGTCATGTATACCAAAGCTCCTGTTTTAGTTTAAAAATTCAAGTAAAGCAAAGGAATGTCTCAAGTTAAAATTTCTGAAAAGCTTAAATTCTGCTTGGTCATTAACTTAGTACAGACACAATGCTTCTCACTTCAACTTAAGTCTCTGAAAAATTAATAACATGGTTTTCGAAAGACAATGCAGAAAAAAGTTGATGATTACAAAGCAAAAACATATACCCATGTACTGAATTTATATATCACTTTACTTTTACTATATTCTGTGCAGTAACTAAGATCACTCCAGTAATTCCAGTTGAAACAGGGACATTTTCTCATTATTCGAAGCTCCCTAATATGCTATCATAAAATATCTGATTTTTAAAATGGTGGATTACAAGAATTTTACATTATAAGGATTCTTTATTTTTTCTTTTTCATGGTAGACTTAAAGTAGTTCTCATATATTACACCTGATTCTTTTCACTTTTGTAATTCAAGGTCACTGTATAAAATTTTTTTGCATTGCTGGCATACAAAAAGTTGAAGGTGGTTGCTGTCACCTTGAATAAGTTTGCACATTTCTCTTTCTTTTCTTAAAAAAAGTGGAGTAGCAGTGACTTTATTTTGTACTAGTCTACTCAAGATTAATACTACACTTTGAAATTCTTGAGAAAACCTATTTTCTAAAATGATTTTGCCTTGTTACAGCAAAGAAAAAATAAAAATCTTTATATTACATGGTAGGTACAGATGGATAGATCTAGGAAAGGAGCACTCGACCTTGGCAGCAAAGCCCGAGAGCTTCCACGGGGAGGTCGAAGAGACAGATGGTTAGTTCAGCTTCACGTCTAAGAAACATGTGCTGCGTTGAGTTACGTAGGGGGCCTTCCATGAGAGGCCACTTTTGTTGCTGGACACTTCAAATTCTTCTCAAACTTAACAATTGACACAGCCATTTTTGTTTTATCTTTCACTCTTCACTTATGATTGCATTTTTTAATAACAGAAAATAAACTCGACTGTTTCATGCTCCACCCAAAATCTTTGTGTGCACTGATCTTTCTTCAGAGCTCAGTTTATATATGTCATCATTTAATGTCAACCCTACCACCATGTTTTATTAGGAATGCATATTTTCACCATACGTGAAATGCAGCACATTCTGGGCCATTTTTACTCACTTCCAGAGTCACTATGCTGACTCAGCCGCTAATCACTTTGTTTCTGCATGATACCTTTTCACTTACATTTCCTGTCTCCAGTCTAAATTAGCCCTGACTACCAGGAAAGTGGCAAAAAAACTTATCTTCCTTAAATATTAGTTTAATTTATCTGTCCAAAACTGTGTACCCAATTCAGAAAAGTTCAAGAAACAACTGTACGCTCCAGGGACTATGCTAAGCATATAAACAGATTATAATACAGCCGTTAAGCGTATTAAGTAAGAGCCCTTTGTATGAAGTAGTAATGAGAGCATAGTAGTAAGGACCTAACACGACCTGGAGGAAAGGGTAGGTGTCAGTGAGGTATTCCTGAACTTGGCAAACACATGAGTTTTAACAGGAGAAGTATTAGCTAAAACCATCAAGATGTGATCACGTCTGCTTTTCAGTTGCCTCCCCCAGCCTCTTTTAGGGGTACTCCATACTTAGACAATGAAAGCTGTTTGCAGTTTTCTGTACATATCACGCTGTTCCATGCCTCCAATTCCTTATGCAGGGGCTCCTCCTTTGACTTTTAACATTCTTCCCGCCCACCCTCCTTTTTTCTTTTTCAAGCCTACTTTTTCTTTATTTTAGTCTGTTTTCTGTGCTATAACTGACTACTTGAGACTGAGAAATTTACAAAGAAAAAAGGTTTACTTAGCTCATGGTTCTGGAGGTTGGGAAGTTCAAGATTGAATGGCCAAATTTGGTCAGCTTCTAGTGAGGGCCTTGTGCTGCACCAAAACATGGTGGAAGGCATCACAGGGCAAACAGGCACATAAGAAAGCACCAAACCGGCTTTTATAATGAATTCACTCTCATGATAACCCATCAATCCATTAATCTATGAATGGATTAATCCATTCATGAGGGCAGAGTCCTCATGACTCCATCACGTCTTAAAGGCTCTACCTCTTAATACTATTATATTGGGTATCAAGTTTGAACATGAGTTTTAGAGGGACAAACATTCAAACCAGTGCATCTTTCAAGGTTCCACTGAGATGTAACTTCCCAGGTTATATGCGTATCTCAAGTTAGGGTACAAATGATTGCTCTACGTTCTCCAGTAATACCCTGTGATAACTTCCTTTATGATATGTATGACAATGTATTGTCCCCTTCTTTAATATAAACTGAAGATGTGATCCGTATGATGTTCTATGTCAAATCCAGGGTACTGCTCATGTTCAATAAATACTGCTTACTAGTAATGGTCAACCTACTGAAGCATCAAAACAATAAAATACTTAAGAATAAGAATAAACTTGGATCAATTGAATAATTTGTCCTAGCAGATCAAAGTTAGTTGTGGCGAGTCAAATTTCTCAATTGTGATCAAACCATGTGGATAAAATTCAAATTCTGTTTTATTTACTAGTTTTATTATTTTTTTAAATTTTCATTTCACCTCTCCCAATGGAGAAGTATTTATTTCAAGATACACTGCCATCTATTGTTGTCAATGTGTCAACCTACTGAGTTATTAAAGCAATGTAATTTGTCATCTGTGTCTGCTGGATGTTCCTCATGTTACCAACCCTTATGGTATGATGTCATTGCAAAGATGGCGATTTTTCAACGTGCGTTTACCATAATTGCCAATCATTGTGGGTCTTGCTTCAAAAGGTATCTTTGCTTTGCTTTTCTGGAAATTCTAACATTTCTCTGAAAATGTGGCTTTATTTTTTATTCTTACAGTCTATGAAAGTCATAGAGAAAACAACTACTATTATGAAATTTCAGCCAATACTATAGATGACACCTACAATTTCTGTCACTAATTATTCAAGCATTACTTTGAACAGCATCTGACATACATTAGTAGCCCAGGTCATTATCTGCAAATTGATGAGTCCTATTTTAGCCACAAAATCCATTATCAGCACAGCTGTGCTCCAAAGAGAGAAACCCGAGTTTTTGATTTTACTGATATTATCAATCAGCTATTGGTTACTTGGAAATTGGTGACCATACTGCCCATAATTTCCTGCCTACTTTGCAAGGTGTCAGTCACCCTAGTTCACCGGCTGCATTTAACATTCAGCCTCCTCTCAGTTTCCAGCATGCTCAGGTGTTATCCCAACTTCCATTTCATGTCATCTCTTGGCATGGTCACCCAAAGCAGTGGGTCCTGTTGGAACAAATGTGAAGTGAAGTGCAAGACTGTGAGAAAAGTTTGTGGTGATATGTTGGACACACACTTGGTTGAATGTATGTGGCATAATTTGGCAATGATGCTTTCAATTCCCTTCTACTTCATAAATCAGAATAATACCTTATTAATTAATATGATGTTTCCTTTTATTACATTCATCACAATAATTTCTTATTAACATATTTTCAGTTTTGGTTTCAGTATGTTTTGATAGAAATATCCATGGACAAATTATTCAACTGAATACATCTGAGAATCAAATTGGTCAAATTATCCATAAATTTAATCAATGATGCAAAACACTTGTACACTGAAAACTACAACTATTGCTGAAAGAAATTAAGGATAAAATAAATAAAAAGGCATCTCATGTTCATTAACTGGAAGGCTTAAGTTGTTAAGATGTCAATACTTTCCAACATGATCTATTAATTCAATGCAATTTCTATCAAAATATCAATTAACATTTTTTTGCAGAAATAGAAAAACCTATAATAAAATGTATATGAAATCTCAAGGCATCCAGAATAATCAATACAATCTTGAAAAAGAGGAACAAAGCTAGAGAACTCATACTTTCTGATTTCAAAACTCACTCCAAAGCTACATTAATGAAAATAGTATGATACTGGCATAGAAAATGACATACAGACCAATGGAATAGAACAGAGAGCCCAAAAATAAACTCTCACATAGATGGTCAAACAATTTTTTTTTTTTTTGAGACAGAGTCTTGCTCTGTCCCCCAAGCTGGAGTGAAGTGGCCCGATCTCAGCTCATTGCAACCCCCATCTCCTAAGTTCAGGCAATTCTTCTCCCTTAGCCTCCCAAGTAGTGGGTATTACAGGTACCCATCACCACACCCAGATTGTTTTTCTATTTTTAGTTGAGATGGGATTTCACTGTGTTGGCCAGGTTGATCTCGAACCCCTGATCTCAAGTGATCTGCCTGCCTCAGCCTCCTTAAGTTCTGGGATTATAGGCATGAACCACTGCACCCGCCCATCACATGATTTTTAACAAAGGTGCCAGGTCATTTAATGGAGAAAGAACAATCTTTTCAATAAATGGTACTGGAAACATTGCGTGTCCACATATAAAAGAATGGAATCAGACCCAGACATTCTAACCCATGCAAAAAAGGAGCTCATAAAGACCAAAACATAAGACCTAAAACTATAAAATTCTTGGAAGAAAATAGAGGAAAATCTTTGTGATACTGGATTTGGTAATGGTTTATTGAATATGACACCAAAAGCACAGGAAACAAAAGAAAAAACTGGTAAGCTGGACTACATCGAAATGTAAAATGTTTGCACATCAAAGGACACAACTGGAAAAAAGTAGTTAACCCTACTGAACAAACATGTTGGTTATGTTCAGACCAACAGTTCTCAAACTTTTTGGTGTTAGGAACCCTTTACTCTCCTAAAAATTAACAAGGACTGCAAAGAACTTTTGTTTATGTGGATTGTATCGACTGCAGCTTACTATATTTGAAATTAAAATATTTAATTTAAAACATTTTAAATTTAAATATTTTATTGCATAATTTCTTCATGGATATTTACATTAAAACATAGTAAAAAGTGAAAACATAACATTGGTAGAAAATTGTTTTGATAAATGCAGTATTATTTTAAATAATGGTTAGTTAACATTTAAAATATATATTAGTTCATTTAAATTTATAAAAAATCATTACATGTTAAATTAAGTAACATATTTTATGAAATTTATCATTTTCCAATATACAAGTGATTTTAGTGAAAAAAGTGGCAGTTTTACATTTTTGAAATATCTTTAATATCTAGCTAAATAGAAGACAGTTGCTTTCTCATATCTGCTTCTACATTCGATTTGTTAGAATATGTTATTTTGGTTAAAGTATGTAAAGAAAATCCAGCCTCACACAGTTATATAGTTGGAAAGGAGACAGTAACTTGAATATACATTTTAAAATAACTTAAAGAATTTAACTGGAATGTTTGCAATTCAATGGATAAATGCTTGAGAATATGGATACCCTATTTCATGATAGGCTTATTTCATATTACATACCTATATCAAAATATCTCCCATACCCCATAAACATATATACCTACTGTGTACCCCAAAAATTAAAAATTATAAGGTAAAAAGAATTTTAAGATATTTTGAGATAAACATGAATGGTGTTCCTGGATAGTATACTCAAATTCAACAAGTAGTGCTGTTTTAAATGTTACTGCAATTTGGAATCTGAAATCGTGTCAGTGAACTTTTTATGCTGTTTTATGAAGTCAATTGCTCTATTTTATATTTAGCGTATATCTTTAACGCAAGAATTGTAATATCATGAATTTTTCATTCAGAAAATATTGGTTCACTAAGTTATCACTGAGATCTTTCATATGTTGACATATTTCATTATTCAATATTTAAAAACATTCATTAATATAACATTTCTCTCATTAAAAAGTCTTTAAGTGTTGGGGAGGTTGATACAAATTTTAAAAACTCAAATTTTCGCTTGAAAGCTCATTTTATTTTTGGCAACAATACTGTCAGCAGGATTTTCTGAATTGGCAGGTTTGCCTTGCTCAAATTTTGGAATAGGTCTGCCAAATACCCATGTCTGAATAACCATGGTTGGTCTGACATTCTTTTATGTAAAATAAATTGTATTTTATAAAACAGTGACTGGTTTCACTTGCAACTCAAACACAGTTATTTTCCTCTGGACAACCATCCTAATTGGATACTTCAGTATGCAGCAAAAGTGTTTTACACCAGCTTCCCATTTTTTCCATAATGAGTATTAAAAAGATGTGTACTTTGGTCAAGATTTTTTATATTTAATATTTTTTACTGCTTTACTAAAAATATTCTTAAGTAAAACAGATTTTTTATATGAATACATTTCTTTTTCAGTGTCCTGAAGAATACAATAATTATGTTTACAGTTTGGTGCCACTGCCTTGATTTGTGCTAAGGTTCCAGTAGTTTCAGCCCTTGTATTATCAGTGTAAATGTCAACATCCTGAAAAGGAAAGATAAATCTTATTATTATTTTTTTTTTGAGATGGAGTTTTGCTCTTGTTGCCCAGGCTGGAGTGTAATGGTGCGCTCTCAGCTCACTGCAATCTCCGCCTCCTGGGTTCAAGTGATTCTCCTGCCTCAGCCACCTGAATAGCTGGGATTACAGGCATGCGCCACCACGCCCAGCTAATTTTGTATTTTTAGTAGAGATGGGGTTTCTCCGTGTTGGTCAAGGCTCCTCTCAAACTCCTGACATCAAGTGATTCAGCCACTCTGGCCTCCCAAAGTGCTGGAATTATAGGCGTGAGCCACTGTGCCCAGCCAAATCTTATTATTTTTAAAAAGTACTTTTCACCTCACAAGCCCTCTAAAAGGATCTTGGGAACCTACAGGGACATGCTGACCACACTTTAAAAACTGCTGGTTTCCCAGCACTTTGGGAGGCTGAGGTGGGTGGATCACAAGGTCAAGAGATCAAGACCATCCTGGTCAACATGGTGAAACCCCATCTCTACTAAAAAAATACAAAAAATGAGCTGGGCATGGTGGCGCGTGCCTGTAATCCCAGTTACTCAGGAGGCTGAGGCAGGAGAATTGCCTGAACCCAGGAGGCGGAGGTTGCGGTGAGCCGAGATCACGCCATTGCACTCCAGCCTGGGTAACAAGAGCAAAACTCCGTCTCAAAAACAAAACAAAACAAAACAAAACAAAACAAACAAACAAAAAAAGATAGGAAGACACAAGGAAATCTTTATAAAATAATAAAGGGATCAAATCAGCAAGAGGATATAACACTTGTAAATACATATGCACCCAACATCAAAGGACCTAACTGTATAAAGCAAATCTTAACAGATTTGAAGAGAAAGGTAGACTGCAATGCAACCATAATAGGGGACTTTAACATTTGATTTTCAGCAATAGATAGATTATCTCAATGGATAATCAATAAAGAAACCTGAACTTAGACTACACTCCTTACCATATGACCAGATGGACCTAACAGACACAAACAGAACATCCAATAGTTGAAGAATACACATTCTTCTCAAGTGTGCATCTAGCATTTTCAAGTAAAGATCATATGTTAGGCCACAAAACAAGTCTTAAGAAATCTAAGAACTATATCAAGTATCTTTTCTAAGCACAATGGTATAAAATGAGAAACAGTAACAGAAAAAAAACTTCATAGTATCCACAAGTACAAGGAAATTAGGTAGCCTGCTGTTGAAGAAACGGGGAACATTTAAGTAAAAGGAAAATTTTAAAATTTTTTCCAGAAAAACAAATAAAGAAACACAACATACCAAAACTTATGGAATACAGCAAAAACAGTTCTAGTTTATGTCTGTAAAGAGAAGAGTGACAGATAAAGTGACAGAAAACTTATAGAGTTTATGTCTATAAACTAGAACTATTTCTATACACTACAAAGTTGCTACATATAAACTATAAACTAATACTTTACAGCAATAAACTCCTACAGAAAAAAAAAAAAGAAAGCTCTCAAATAAACAATCTAACATTGCACCTCAGGGAACTAGAAAAACAAGAGCAAACTAAGCTCAAAATTACCAGAAGGAAGAAAATAGTAAAGATCAGAGCACAAATAAATGAAATAGAGATCAGAATAATTAAAAAAAAAAAACAGAAGAGTTAGTTTTTTGAGAAGATAAAAAGAATTGACAAATCTTTAGCTAGAAAAAAGAGAAAGAAGGGTCGAACAAGTAAAATCAGAAAGGAAATGTTACAACTGATAGAATGGAAATACAAATGATCATAGAGACTATTATGAACAATAAATATGTCAATACATTGGATAACCTAGGAAACTGATCAATTCTTGGGCATATACAACCTACGAGGATTAAACCAAGAAAAAATAAAAACGTGAATGGAACAATTACAAGTAACAAGACTGAAACAGTAATAAAGTCTCCCAAAAGGGAAAACCCAAGACTAGACAGTTTCACTGCTAAAATATACCCAAATTTTAAAGAAGAAACAATACCAATTCTTGTCAAACTCTTCCAAAAATAAACAAGAAAAATACTTTCAATTTCATTTTACAGTGGTAGCATTTCCCTCATACCAAAGACAGAAAGGACATGAAAGACAAGAAAAGCAAAGCATTGGCCAAGGCTGGGTGCAGTGGTTCTCACCTGTAATCCCAACACTTTGGGAGGCTGAGACAAGCAGATCGCTTGAGCCCAGTAAACCAGCCTGTGCAACATGGCAAAACCCCGTCTCTGCAAAAAAACACCTTAGCTGGGTGTGCTGGTGGTATGCACCTGCTGTCCCAGCTACTTGGGAGGCTGAGAAAAAGGGAAAGCTTGGGCCCAGGACGTCAAGGCACTACTGAGCCATGATTACACCACCGCACTCAAGCCTTTGTGACCAAGAAAGACTGTCTCAAAAAGATAAAAGAAAAAATTATAGGCCAAATCTTTGAAAAACAAAATGCAAAAATCCTCAATAAAATGCTAGCAAACCAAATTGCAACAGCTTATTAAAAAGATCATTCTTCATGATCAAGTGGAATGCATCCCAGGGATACAAGACTGGTTTAATAAATGCAAATCAATAAATGTGATTGTATTAGTCCATTTTCAGATTACTGATTAGGACACCTGTGACTGGGTAACTTATAAAGAAAAAGAGGTTTAATGGACTCACAGTTCCATGTGGCTGGGGAGACCTCAAAATCATGGCAAAAGGCAAAAAGCATGTCTTACATGGTGCTAGGCAAGAAAAAAATGAGCCAAGTGAAAGGGAAACCCCTTATAAGATCATCAGCTCTCATGAGACTTACTCACTACCATGAGAACAGTATAGGGAAACCCACCCCTATGATTCAGTTATCTCTCCCTGGTCCCTCCCACAATACATGAGAATTTTGGGAGCTATAATTCAAGATGAGATTTGGGTTGAGACACAGCCAAACAATATCAGTGATACATCACATGAACAGAGTAAGAACAAAAACCATATAATCATTTCAATAGATGAAAAAAAAGCCTCTGACAAAATTCAACATTTTAAATAACAAAACTCAAGAAATTAGGTCTAGAGGGATTTACCTCAAAACATTAAAGGCTATACATGACAAACCTACAATTAACAGCATACTCAACAAGAAAAAGTTAAAATCTTTTACTCAAAGATCAGTAATAACATAAGGCTGGCAACTCTTAGGAATCCTATTCAACGCAATAATATAAGTTCGAGACAGATCCATTAAGCAAGAGAAAAAAAAGAATGAAAAGGTGCCCGAAGCTTAATTGTCCCTGTTTACATGACATGATCTTATATGATTTATTAAAACCTGAAGGCTCCACCAAAGGAAAAATTTTTTAAAAAAAACCACCTGTTAGCACTAATAAATACATTCAGTAAAGCTGCAGGATATAAAATCAACATAGAAAAATCGTAGTGTTTCTACACACGAACACTGAACAATCTGAAAAAAAAATTTTGAAAAATCCCATTAAAAATAACTACAAAACATAAAATGCTTAGGAATAAATTTAACCAATGAGGTGTAAGATCACTACATGAAGAGTTTAAACACTGAGGAATGAAATGGAAGAAGAAACTAATAAATGGAAAGATATCCCAGGTTTACGTATTAGAAGAATTAACATTCTTAAAATGTTCATACTACCCAAAGCAATCTACGAATTCAGCACAATCCCCATCAAAATATCAATGTTGTTCTTCACAGAAATATTTTTAAAAAAAATTTGAGCACAATAAACACAATAAACCCCTAAATAGCCAAAACAATCTTGAGCAAAAAAAGCAAAGCCAGAGGCATCTTATTTTGAAATATATTTGACCGTTGAACAACACAGGGATTAAGTCCACCAACCACCCACACAATCAAAAATGCATGTATAATATTTGACTCCCGTAAAACTTAACTACTAATAACCTACTGTTGACTGGAAGCCTCAGCAACAACAACAAAAAAACCTGTCAACTAACACTTATTATCTATGCTATATGTATAATACACTGTATTCTTACAGTAAAGCAAACTAGAGAAAACATTAAAAAAAGAAAAATTTATTTGCTACTCATTAAGTGGAAGTAGATCATCATAATGTTCTTCATTGTCTTTATGTTGAGTAGGCTGAAGAGGAGGGAGATGAAGAGGGGTTGGTCTTGCCGTCTCAGGGGTGGCAAAGGTGGAAGGAAATCTGAGTGTAAGTGGACCAGGGCAGTGTAAATCTGTGCTGGACAATGGTCAACTGCGTAATACAAAGCTAAAGAAACCAAAAGAGCACAGTACTGGAATACACACAAAAACACAGAAAAACTGAAACAGAGAGCCCAGAAATTACTCCACACATTTACAGCCAGCTGATTTCTGAAAATGGTGCCAAGAACGTGTAATGGGGAAACGACAGTCTCTTCCTGAAAAGGTGTTGGGAAAGCCAGATAGTCCCATGCAAAAGAATAAAAGTAGACCTTTACTTCATACTAGTTACAAAAATAAACTCACACGACAACAAAAAAAAAAAAAAAAAACTCAAAATGGACTAGAGACTTAAATTTAAGAACTGAAACTATGTTTTAAAGAAAACATAGGAAAAATTTCCACGACATAGGTTTAGACCAAGATTTTCAGGATATGACACCAAAAGCATAGCCACAAGAACCAAAAATGTGTGAGTGGAACATGAAACTAAAAAAAAGCACAGCAAAAGTAACAATCAACAGAGTAAAGAAACAACCTACATAATGGGAGAAAATATTTCCAAACTATGTGTTTCAGCCTATTTCTGTTGCTATAAAGAAATACCTGAGCCTAGCTAATTGGTATTTTTTTAAGTTTATTTGTCTCACGGTTCTGCAGGCTGTGCAAGAAGCACAGTTAACATTTGCCTCTAGTGAGGCCCTCAGGATGCTTCCACTCATGGTGGAAGGTGAAGGGGGTGCCAGTGTGTACTGAGGTCACATGTGAGAGAAAACAAGCAAGATACAGAGGAGGGAGGTGTCAGACTCTTTTAAATAACCAGCTCTCACAGGAAGTAATCAAGTGAGAACTCAATGCCATGAAGATAACACCAAGACATTCAACAGGTATCCACTCCCATGAGCAAAACATCTCCCATTAGGCCTCACCTCCAATACTGGGGATCAGATTTTAACATGAGATTTGGAGAGAGCAAATTTCTAAACCATAGCATTCTCATACCTGGCCCCTAAAACCTCATGTCCTTCTCACATACAAAATACTATCGTTTCATCCCAATGGTCTCTGAAGTCTTAACCTGTTCCATCATCAACTCAAAACTCTAACATACAAAGTCTCATTTGAGACTCAAGGCAAGTTGCTTACAGCTACAAGCCTGTAAAATCAGTCAAGTTATTTACTTCCAACATACACTGATGGAACAGACATTACATAAACACTCCAATTTCAAAAGGGAGAAACTGGCTAAAAGATAGGGGTAATTCTGAAACCCAGAAGGGCAGACGTTCAACCTTAAAGCTCCAAAATAATCTTTAACTCCATGTTCCAAACCCTGGGCACACTGGTGCAAGGGGTTGGCTCCTAAAACTTCATGCAGCCCTGCCCCCATGGCTATGCTGGGTGCAGCCCATGTGGCTGCTTGCATATATTAGAGTTGAATGCCTTTGACTTTTCCAGGCTGAGCAGGCACACTCCTGGTAGCTCTGTAATTCTGGGGTCTCCAAAGTAAGGGCCCTGTTCCCAGGGTTCCACTAGGCACTGCCCTAGTGAATACTCTCCACAGTGGCTCCACCCCATGGCAGGCCTGCACACCCAGGCTTTCCAATACATCCTCTGAAATCTTGGTACAAGCTGCCAAGCCTCCACTGTTCTTGCATTCTGTGCATCTGCAGACTTAATACCACATGAATGCAACAAAGGCTTTATGGCTTGCACCTTCCAGAGTGATGGCCCATGCAGTACCTGGGTCTCTTGGAGTCATGGCTAGAGGTGGAACTGAAGTGGCCAGAAGATAGGGAGCAGTATCCTGAGGTAGTGCAGTGCAGCAGTGCCCCAGGTCTTGAAAGTTTCTGAAATGCTTTCAGGACCCATTTCCTATTTGTCTTGATAATTAACATCTGGCTCCCTTTTATCTATGCTAATCTCTCTAGTAAATGTTTGATCCCTAGCACCCTTGAATTTCTCTCCTGTAAATACTCTTTCCTTTTCTACCACATGGCCACACTGCAAAATTTCCAAACTTTTATACTCTCCTTCCCTGTAATTATAAAAGTCAACTTTAGGTCATTCCTTTGTTCCCACATCTGATTGTAAGCTGCTGTAGCCACATCACTTCTTCCATGCTTTGCTTTGTAGAAATTTCTTCTTCCAGGTGCCCTAAGTCATCAGTCTTAACTCAATCCTTCCACAAAACCCTAAGTTATACATATAACACAGCTAAGTTATTTGCTAAGGTGTAACAAGGGCACCCTTTTCTCCAATTACCAGTAAATGTCTCATTTCCACCAGCTCCGTCATCAGCATGGCCTTTACTGTCTACATTTCAATCAGCATTTTGGTCTCAAGCATTTGGCCAATCTCTATCAAGTTCCACATTTCCTCATCTTGTTGCCTTCTGAGCCCTCCAAACTCTCCCACTTCCCAGTGACAAAGCCAAATTTCCACATTTTCAAGTATCTTTATGGCAACACCTCACTCCTTAGTACCAATTTTTCTGTCTTAGTTTATGTGTGTTGCTATAAAGGAATCAATGAGTCTGGCAAATTTATAAAGAAGTTTATTTGGTTCATAGTTGTACAGGGTGTGCAAGAAGCATGGTGCCAGCATCTGCTTCTGGTCAGGGGTTGAGGCTACTTCCACTCATGTTGGAAGTTGAAGGGAAGCCAGCATGTGCAGAGATCACATGTGAGAGAATGCAAGAGAGTGAAGGGGAGGTTCCAGGTTCTTTTAAGCATCCGGCTCTCATAGGAACCAAATGAGCAAGAATTCATTCAATACCACAAGGACAGAACCAAGATATTTATAAGAGATCTGTCTCACAATTGAAATGCCTCCCATTAGGCCTCGAATTGCAATGCTGCAAAACATTGGCAAAGAAGCTAAATATATGTTTCTCAAAAAAAAAAAAAAAAGATATACGAATGGCCCATAGGTAATGGAAAACTGCTCAACACCCCTCATCATCAGAGAAATGCAAATTAAAACCGCTATGAGATATTGCCTTATACTTGTTAGAATGACAATCATCAGAAAGAAAAAAGGTAAGCATTAGTAAGGATGTGGAAAAAAGGAAACTGTGCACATTATTTGCGGAAATGTAAATTACTATAGCTATCATGGAAAACAATTACAAACAGAACTACCAAACCCGAAAAAATAAAAAATAGAACTGCCAGATAATTCAGTAATTCTACTACTGGGTATATTTCCAAAAGAAATGAAATCAGTATGTCAAAGAGATATTTGCAGTATATTCACAATAGTTAAGATAGTGAATAAACCTGCGTGTCAATCAATAGATGAATGTATAAAGAAAAGTGGCATGCACACACAACGGAATACTATTCAGCCATAAGTAGGAAGAAAACTACCATTTGCAACAATATGAATAAACCTGGAGGACATTACATTAAGTGAAATAAGCCAGTCACAAAAAGTTAATTACCACATGATCTCACTCATATGTGGAATCTTAAAAAGTTGATCTCATAGAACTAGAAGAGTAAAATGTTAGTATTTACATAGTTTTGGAAAAAGCAAGAGTGATCCCTATTTTCAATACCCAATTTGTCATTTGTTTACAAAGGCAATAGAAATAATTACAATAAACAAAATTTCTGGAATTATAGTACTCACGAAGTTGTTTTTTAAATCTACTCAATGAAAAAATCGAATTAATCAAAGATGATCAAATAAAAAATTCCGAAACTGGAGCTCTATGTGGTAAAAAGATTGAAGATGAACTCTGAATACATTTCAACACAAAAATACAAAGGATCAATGCTGGAATTACAGTAGCTGAATATAATAAAAATGTTGTAAGCCTAAATTGAAAACCCAATGGATAAGTAACAACAAAAATTCAGAATTCGAATATAGGCAAAATATAAAGAAGTACAAACTTACGATTTTATTGTATGTCATAGAAGGAAATCAGTTGGTAATACTAAAGTTTAACCAAACTATAAAAAACAAGAAGAGGCTATAAACATTCCAAATAAAGGAAAATGCAAATACATGCATATGCACACACACATGCAAGCACACACAGGCAAATAAAATACTGATTTGACTATACAACTGTCAACAATTTAGTAGCATAGGCATTCTGAAAAGGTTAATATAAAGTTTATAGGTGCCAAAAGGAATTGTGACAGATTTTACTCTAAATTATAACTAAGTTTATATGAAAATAAGGTAACACTCCAATGGCTCAAAAAAGCTGAAGCCAGAATGGTAAACTGGCTCTGGAGCCATTCTGGATGCTTATGAATGAAAGAAACCTAGAGCCTGGGTATGAACGTCCGTGTCAAGAAGGAAGCTTGGACCTATGCCTCTTGGAAGGATGGACTCTGAGACTCCACAGAGCCAGGACCCTCAAAATCCACACTTTCAGTGAAAGATAAGCTACGATTCAAACTGCCCACCAGGAAAGGGGAAGTACAAGTCTGTTTCAGCTTCAGCCATTAGGAAAAGAATGTCCAGAGAGAATTCAGAATCAAAGGTCTAGACAAGGAGTCCTCCACAACACAATCCATCCTTCCTCATGGGGTGGGGCCTCCCTGTGGGAATTTCTGCAACTGCAGTCAGGGATATAGGAACTCTGATCTCTCCCTTGGACTGAGCCTCAGGGAGTAGGAGTGGCCAATGTCTCCATGAGTCGTTGCTCTCAGTCAACTGCTCCGCTGACTCTGTTCTGGGAATATCTAACCCCTGTTCTGGGAATATCTTTAAGATTTCTGTTTTATTATCCTGTGAAAAATGACATTGGTGGTTTAATACAACTAGTGTTGAATGTGTAGGTTGCTTTGGGGAGTCTGGCCATTTTAACAAAATTGACTCTTTCAATCCTTGAGCAAGAAATGTTTTTCCATTTGTTTTTGTCTTCGATTATTTCTTTCAGCACTGTTTTGTAGATCTTGTAGAGATCCTTCACCTCCTTGGTTAGATGTATTCCTAGGTTTTTCACTCTTTTTGTGGCTATCCTAAATATGACTGCATTCTTTATTCAGATCTCACCTTGAATGTTACTGGTATATAAAAATGTTACTAATTTTTGTACATTGATTTTGTATCAAGAAATTTCACCATTATCAGTTCCAGAAGCCTTTTGTCAGAGTTTTTAGGTTTTCTAGGTATAGCATCATATTGTAAGCAAATACGAATAGTTTGACTTTTGCTTTTCCTATTTGGATACCTTTTATTT
Organism: Cebus imitator; assembly: GCF_001604975.1. Taxonomy (NCBI): domain Eukaryota; kingdom Metazoa; phylum Chordata; class Mammalia; order Primates; family Cebidae; genus Cebus; species Cebus imitator. The sequence continues at coordinate 6,571,651 of NW_016107351.1, read as the reverse complement.
CTTTATCTTGCCTGATTGTTCTGGCTAGGATTTCAAATTAGAAAATACTTTTCTAAAATTCCTATGGAACCAAAAAAGAGCCCAGAGAGCCAAAGCAATCCTAAGCAAAAAGAACAAAATTCACATTACCTGAAATCAAATTATACTATAAGGCAACACAAAACAAAATAGCATGGTATTAGTACAAAAACAGATACATGGAACAATGGAACAGAACAGAGGACCCAGAAATAAGTTGCACAACTACAGCTATTTGATGTTTTCACAAAGTCAACAACAATGAGCAATGTGGAAAGAATTCCCTGTTCAATAAATGGCACTGGGATAGCTGGCTAACCACATGCAGAGGAATGAAATTGGACTTACACCTTTTACCATATAAAAAAATTAACTCAAGCTTGATTAAAGATTTAAATGTAAGATCTCAAACTATAAGAATCTTATATTTAAAAAAAAAACAGAAAATATCATTCTGTAAATAAACCATTGGAGAAATAATTTATGACTAAGTTCTCAAAAGCAATTGCAAAAAAAACACAAATTGACACATGCAACCTAATTAAAGAGCTTCTGCACAGTAAAAGAAACTATCAACAGAGTAAGCAGATAAACTACAGATTGAGAGAAGATATTTGGAAACTGTGCATCTGACAAAGACCTAACATCCAGAAACAATAACGAATTTAAATAAACAAAATTTAAATAAACAAAAAACAAATAACCCCATTTTAAAACGCAAAAGACATCAACAGACACCTCAAAAGAAGACATACACGTGACCAACCAACATATGAAAAAATGCTTCAACATCATTAATCATCAAAAACATACAAATCAAAACCACAATGAGTTACCATCTCATAACCGTCAGGAAGGTTATTATAAAAAAATTCAAAAAATAACAGATGTTGGTGAGGCTATGAAGAAGAGAACACTTACACACTGTTGGTGGAGATGAACATGACTTCAGCCACTGTGGAAAGCAGTCTGGCAATTTCTCAAAGAACTTAAAACAGAACTACCATTTGATCCAGTAATCACATTACTGGGTATACATCCATAAGAAAAATAAACCATTCTACCAAATGCACATGCACTCGTATGCTCACTGCAGCACTATATACAACAGCAAAGATATCATATCAACCTAGATGCCCATCAATGGTGTATTGGATTAAGAAACCACAGTACATATTCACCATGGAATACTACAATGGACATCAAAAACTGAGGTCATGTCCTTTGTAGCAATATGAAAGAAGCTGGAGGCCACTGTCCTAAGTGAATTAACACAGGAACAGAAAGCCAAATACTGTATGTTTTTACTTATAAGTGGGAGCTACACGTTGGATATTCATAAACATAAATATGGGGAAAATAGACACTGGAAACTACTAGAATGGAAGAAGAGGGCAGCAGGCAAGTACTGAAAACTAATAATTGAGTACTATGCTCACTACCTGGGTAATGGGATCATTCTTACCCCAAACTTCAGCGTTATACCGTACACCCATGTAACAAACCTGCAGGTATACCCCCTGAATCTGAAATAAAAGTTGGAAAAACAAGATTTGTTTTATCTGCTACATTATAAATCTTGACTTAGGTCAAAACAATTTTGGCCATAGCTCCTTCCATTATGCAGAATCATAAAGTATTCTTGCCTTTCCCTGAGAGGTTGACTTTAATTCTCCTACACATTCCTTCTCTGCAGAATATAAGCCCTGGGTCTGAGAATAATCATCTGGGATCCACCACCTTGTCTTGCCACAGCCCAGGGGGTGGCTTCTGTTTCTAGGTCATCATTAAATGTTTCTTTCTGAAAAACTGGGTTTGTCAGCCTCTTTATTCAGCCTCTCAGCATCCTTAGCCTTTAGCGACATGTTTGCATAGATCTGCTCATTGTGAAACATCTTCAATCTACCCCTTCTTCTAATCCTTTCTTTTTCAACATGTTTCTCCTGTTTCATAGAAAACATTCTTCTTTCACTCTACAGAGAATGGCAAACAGTTTTTATTAAGGCTGCTTTAAATTCTGAAATAAATCCAGTGCTAACGTTCACCCTTCTTCTGCCTCTTCAAGATAATGTTCCCTTTCCCTAAATTTACAGTACTTTTTCTAGAGTCTCCTTGTTGATTATTTTCTGTTTACTCCTTATGAAGGGAAAAAGCTCTCACCACTTTGTATTTTTCAAACTTATAATCTTGGCGTAATTTATGTCCATGCAGTACACAGTCCTTGTTTAGAACCCTTCTTAAATCTAAGCTAAATAACAGGATGCTGTTCTCACCTATTAGCCCAACCCCCAATGTCTAGTAGGCTTCCTTTCAGTATGACTTTGCTACCCTGTGATAAGTTCTTTCCTAATCCTAGTGTCCTACTCTCTGATATGCTCGAAAGATGTATCTGCGGATCCATAATACACGACATCTGTCCCTACCTACCCCATAGCACTCTGTTTATGAGAACTTCACAAACTAAGATGTGTGCTCCATGGTCCAGTCATGTTCTTCAAGGGACATTATGAGACACTGGAAAAGACTTATCAGGATCAGGCGGCCACATTAGAGACAGTAATCCTATGCCTGACATTTATCTTGGGAAATGTCTTTAGACCAGTGTGGGGTTGTCTCTGTTTCCAACTGCTGCTGCTTCTTAGATTCTTTTCTCTCCAGCTCTTGTCCAACTGGATCATATTCCAACCCAGAGGTTTTAATTTCTATTGGAAAGGCCTCTTACCTGGAACAGGTCCAGTGGCTCACACCTGTAATCCTAGCACTTTGGGAGGCCAAGGTGGGTGGATCATGAGGTCAGGAGATCAAGACCATCCTGGCTGACACAGTGATACCTCGTCTTTACTAAAAATACAAAAATTAGCTGGGTGTGGTTGTACATGCCTGTAATCACAGCTACTGGGGAGACTGAGGCAGGAGAACCGCTTGAACCAGAGACTCAGAGGTTGCCATAAGCCGAGATTACACCACTGCACTCCAGCCTGCTGACAGTGAGACTCTGTCTCAAAAAAAAAAAAAGTAAGGCCTCTTATCTTTTTGTTTATCATCAGTGCTTCTGTCACAAATGTTGCCAGAACTGGATTTGAAAATATCTGCTGTCTCTCTTCATCACTTATCACTCATCATCCTGAATTGTAGGCTTTTGAGAAGAATAAAATAATGTATGTTTAAAAACATTAGTCTGGTAGTATATAGGATGGGCTGGGATCAGTGAGGTCAGCCAGTGAGATGTGTAGTAAGTTAAACACTGATGAGAATAGAAAGAGCAAGAGATTTTTTTAAAGTAAAAACCAAAATATCATAATAAAAACAAGAGATGAGTCCATCATTTAACCAAGTGAATAAAACAAAATAGAAAGACTCTTAAGGGGAGATTGTCTTCGGAAAATTGAGAACACACTCTAAAATAGAAAATGGAATCAGTGGCAAAACAAATGAACAAACCCAGAACACCTAAGATGTACTGAAGTTTAAGATGGCAGTCCACTTAAGAACAAATAGCATGCCTGTCACCAAAAAACTGATTGACAGCACAATTCTGCTAAAGAATGTGAACAACAGGAGGACTGAATCAGTCTAGAGCAGATGGCGTAGTCACATATAGTGACACCTATGAAATATGATCAACAAAATTGGTTTCTATATCACATTCAAGATGACCCATTTTTTAACCTTAGCCAAGTCATTTAATCTCTCTGAGTTTCAGTTTTCCCTTTTCTATAAAGTGAGGTTAAGAGTACTAAGGAGTAATCTGAGGGCAGTGACTCTAGAGGCCAGGGTTGAAAAACTGAACAAGGGCAAATACAGTGCTATAAAGGGAAAGAAACAACTAACTCCTGAAAGGAAATCCCACTGATTCCCTTAAAAATTAAACCCTAGTTTTCCAGAGTTGATGAAATTGGCAGCATATCCTCCTGGAAAAGCACAGCTGGCTCGCAAATCCCTGCTTGTTCCCTGGGGCCAGGATGGTGGAGGATTTAGCAAGAAATAACAGTCTCCATGGTAAGGGTCAAAGGTATCCTTTCCCACCTAGGTACACCCTTTTCATTACTAATCTCAGAGTTTTGTAATCTGACTGTATTAAGAAAATCTGCAGTTTTTCTTACAGTTCTGCTCCCTCTCTCTGAGCTGTCACCATCTTGAAGAAATCAATCACTTGAATGTTACAGAACGGTGTTGTAGGTACTACACAATTAAGAGTGAAGAGCCATTTTCCCTGCCTTCCAGAGGCTTGGACCCAAATAGAGAAGATAATGATCCCCATTCTGAGTCAGAACAACAACAAAAAAAAGAATACATAAGGTCTTTGAAGAGAACATTGAAGTAGATATATGAAAATGTGACTGACAGTTGAAGTAGAAAACTGGTGGCACATTGTATCTACCATTTGTTTAAAAATGTTTCTTCTTGCCACCCCAAGCTATTTTGAGGTTCATCTTCCCAATCATGGCCTCTTAGTTTACTAACAATAATGCTAAAACAAGACTATTTACACAATGAGCAACTGCCACAGTACACATTTGGAGAACAGTGTTTTCAGATAGACCCATGAACCTCTTTTTCAGGGAAATTCATTATACACAACGTTACAACATTTTAAATTCTCCAAAAACAATTACTACATGTTACCTGAGTTCATTGTTTTCCTATTATTACTCCTCTTCTTAAATAAAACTTAGATAGCAAAAAAAAAAAAAACCTGAAAGAAAACCACCATATTTTCTTTAGGTTTGTGAAGATAATTCTATAAATTTCACTATTTAAAATAAGGACATTAAGTCACATTACTCATTTCATCTGGGAAAACATGACTTAGTTCTTCAAAAAGTAATGATACACTGATAAGGTAAGTATAAATTGCTAAAACAGAATTAACAGGTAATAAAGTCACTGATATTTTAATTGAAAATAAAATATGCTAGATACTCCTAATACAGCCTAAGTACACTGAAGCATTTTCAGAAGGGAAGTGACTTAATGAATTATTCCACAAATATTAAATATTTCTATTACAAATAATTAGTTTAAATTAATTATGCAGTTTCCACACATCTTCAAATAATTTACATGTAAGCATGAATTCTTAAATGGAAGAATATCAAAGCTAATATTTATTAACTCTTGAGAAATAAGGGCATTGCTAGAAGCATTTTAGAAGCAATGGAATAAAAATAATGAAAGGACTGAAAGATGTGACATTAAAACCATCCAACAAAATAAGCACGCTTGAAATTAAAAAGTGAACAGAAAATTAGGAAAGTTATTTGTAGAATACGGCATGTCCTAAAATAACTTTGTTTAGTTCAGTATCATTTCATTATAATATTGTTGAAGGAAATAACTGACTGTTAGAAGGAAGACTAAAAAAAGTAAAGAAATAACTTCAACATCAACAGAAAGGACATCCACTCAGAGACCCCATCCAAAAGTCACCAATTTCAAAGACCAAAGGTAGATAAATCCACAAAGATGGGAAGAAGCCAGTGCAAAAAGCTGAAACTCCCACTTCTCCTACAAGGGCTCACAACGCCTTACTAGCAAAGGATCAAAACTGGATGGAGAATGAGTTTAATGAATTGACAGAAGGCAGCTTCCGAAGGTGAATAATAACAAACTTCTCCAAGCTAAAGAAATGTGTTCTGACCCAATGCAAGAAACTAAGAACCTTGAAAAAAGGTGAGACAAAATGCTAACTAGAATAACCAGCTTACAGAAGAACATAAATGACTTGGTGGAGCTGAAAAACACAGCACAAGAATTTTGTGAAGTATACACAAGTTTCAATAGCCAAATAGATAAAGCAGAAGAGAGGATATCAGATGTTTTAAAATACACAAATCAACAACATGATACATCACATCAACAGAATGAAGGACGAAAAACATGAAATCATTGCTATAGATGCAGAAAAGACATTTGGTAAGATTCCACACTCCTTTATAATAAATACTTTCAACTTTCAAAGCATAGAAGAGTATTACTCAAAGTAATACAGGCTATTACACAACAATCCCACAGCTAACACTATACTTGGTGGGGAAAAGTTGACCACATTTCCTCTGAGAACTGGAATAAGATAAGGATGTCCACTTTCACCACTGCTATTCAACATATTCTGTCATTTTTCATGGAAAAAAATATTTTAATCCTAAATTCTATAAACCAAAATTGCCAAAATACCAATGTCATTTTTCACAGAAAAGTTTTGTTAAATCCTAAAATTCATATGGAACCAAAAAAGTGAGCCAGATTAGCCAAAGCAATCCTGAGCAAAAAGAACAGAGCTGCACACATCACATTACCATGCTTCAAAATATATTTAAAGGCTTATAGTAGTGATATTGGTATAAAACAGCATGGTATTAGTGTAAAAATGGACACATAAACCCAAGGAACAGAATATAGAACACAGAAATAAGTCCACACATTTACAGTAAACTGATTTCAACAAAGAGGCCAAGAATGCACACTGGGGGAAAGGATACCCTCTTCAGTAAATGGTGCTACGAAAATTGGATATCCACATGCAGGAAAATGAAAGTCAATCCCTATCTCTTACCATACACAAAATTCACTTAAGAAGATAAAAGACTTAAGCGTAAGGCCTGAAACTATAAAAGTACTTGAAGAAAACATGGGGAAAACAATTTAGGACATTGGTCTAGGCAGATTTTATGGCCATGACTGCAAAAATACAGACAGATAAAACAACTATAGACAAACAGAAATACATTAAACTAAAATGCTTCTGCAAAGACAATCAAGAGAGTGAAGTGATGCGCTGTTGAGTAGAGAAATCTTTACACACTATTCATCTGGCAAGAGACTAAAATCTGGAGCATATGAGGAACTCAAAACAACTCAGT
>NW_016107351.1:6541388-6564760 GCF_001604975.1 Cebus imitator | reverse complement strand
AAAAAAAAAAAACATTAAAAATGGGCAAAGGAAATAAATAGACAATTCTCAAAGAAAGACATACAAATGGATTAGGACTATATGAAAAAAAAAAACACTCAGCATCACCACTCATCAAGGAAATGGAAACTAAAACCACAATGAGATATTATCTTACATCAGTTAGAATGGCTATATTATTACAAAGACAAAAAGATCAGATGCCAGAGAGGATATGGACAAAAGTGAACATTTATACAGTATTGGCAGGAATGTAAACTAGTACAATCACTATGGAAAAACAGTGTGAAAATTTCTTGAAAGACTAAAACTGGAATTATGATATGATCTAGCAATCTTACTATTAGGAAAAAAGAAAAGAAAAGAGAGAGAGAAAGGAAAGGAAGGGAAAGAAAAAAGGAAAGAAAAGGAAACAAAGGAAAGAAAAAGAAAGGAAAGATAAAGAGAAAGAAAGAAAAAGAAAAAGAAAGAAGGAAAGAGGGAAAAGAAAGGAATGAAAGGAAAAGAAAGAAAGATGGATGGTTGGTTTCCAGGTTCATCCATGTCCCTACAAAAGACAAAAACTCATCTTTTTTATGGCTGCATAGCATTCCATGGTGTATATGTGCCACAATCATCATTCTCAGCAAACTGACACAAGAACAGAAAATCAAACACCGCATGTTCTCACTGATAGACGGGTGTTGAACAATGAAAACACATGGACACAGGGAGGGGAGCATCACACACTGGGGTCTGTGGTGGGGGGAACTAGGGGAGGGACAGCAGGGGGTGGGGAGTTGGAGAGGGATGGCATGAGGAGAAATGCCAGATATAGGTGACAGAGAGGAAGGCAGCACATCACACTGCCATGTGTGTGTGTACCTACGCAACAATCTCGCGTGCTCTTCATATGTACCTCAAAACCTAAAATGCAATAAGATATTTTAAAAATAAATAAAGAGAAATTTGTTTATCAAAGGATACCTGAAATAGCCATGTTTATTGCAGCACTATTCATAATAGCAAAGATATGCAAAACCTAAGTGTCCATCAATGGACCAAGGACTAAAGAACATGTGGTATATATACATGGATGGAATAGGAGGTCATTATATGAAGTGAAATAACCCAGGTACCGAAAGACAAATACTGCATATTCTCCCACAGATACTCCAAGTGACAGGTGCTTCAAATACCCTGACTTGATCATGACACATTCTATGCACATACATAATAAAGTATCACATGTACCCCCAATAAATATGTAAAATATTATGGACCAATTAAAAATAAATAAAGGTACTATCTTTCTGTTAATGGTTCTTAACGTTCATTTTCATGAGCTCCTTTATGAGAGTTAGTTAAAAGCTATGGCCTCTCAACAGTAAAACAAAAGGCACATATAAACACTCATTAAAAAATGGCCATGGTAATATCACAAAGGATATGAAATTGCTAAAGTTCCACGGACTGCATTCACTAGAACCTGGTCTCTGTAGCATGTAATCATATACATTTTTGCAATGCTAAGACTTCAAATAAATGATCAAAAGTTGTGAACAGATCATTTTAAAACAAGCTATGTAACAGGTGTATGGGGAAATGCTCAAGGACATGTAATAAAACCATGTAAATATAAATGATGAAAACTAAGGAAGGTTACAAAAGAAACTGTTACATTGCTGATGGCAGTGAAAATTAGAACACATCTATAAAGCATAATTAGAAGCTATTTAAATTTTCAGGTAGAAAAGAATTTGGCAAATTTTAGAACATTCACGTGAAAATATATTCCACCTTGAATTAAAATTATATGTTTGTCCAGGCACAGTGGCTCACACCTGTAATCCCAGCATTTTGGGAGGCCAGGGTGGGCAGATCACTTGAGCCAGGAGCTCAAGACCAGCCTGGTCAATATAGTGAAACCCTGTCTCTACTGAAAATACGAAAAATTAGCTGGGCATGGTGGCACTAGCCTATAAAACCAGCTATGGAGGCTGAGGCATTAGAATTGCTTGAACTCAGGAGGTGGAGGTCATAGTGAGCCAAGATCAGGCCACTGCACTCCGGCCTGAGTGCAGATGGATGACAGAGCAAGACTGTGGCTTAAAAAAAAGAAAAAAAGAAATTGTATGTTCAAATAATTAGTAGTATCCTGAAAAGTACGTTCCTTATGATGGTAGTTAGGAATCTAGAAAACAAAAGTATAAACCCTACTATACAGAATTATCATTAAAACTATGTAATAGAAAATCTATACACAGGTTGTTCCTGGAAATGGTTCTCTTTGAGTGGTAGGAATATATATTTTAAGGAATTTATCTTTCCTGTTTTTTTGCATTTTTTAAACTTTATAACTTTGCTGTTGGAAATTTATAAAGGAAATGTATATATTTATAGAGTCATATTATCTTAGCATCATGAAGAAATTCAGAAAAATTTCAATCAATAAGTCTTCCAGTGCCATTTATAATCTTTTTGAAAAGTGACATTAACTCCAGTTGAATATTTTCAGTGACAAAGATCGCAAAACCCACAGGGAAGAACAATTTGTCACTAGATTGCTGTAACTGTTAGAAAGCTGAAATATTCTTTTCTGAAACTTTTCTTCTAAAGTGACAAAGATAGAGTCTATTGCATGTTAACTTCAAAATATTAATAGCACTATCCTGTCTCTTTTAAAGTTCTCTAGACTAAATACTGAAATTCAACTCAGCTCTTTTCAGATACACTGTAAGCCTAATCATACTCAGTGGGAGATTTTCAAGTGGGTAATACTCTGTAAAAGAAAGCAACATATAATCCAGGTGTGATCTGATCAATACTATAACCTCTTGTAATCGGGATTCATATACTATGACGCATAGGCTGGTCATTAACTAAGATTCATTCTTAGTTTCATAGTTTGGTTTTGGAAAACACAGAGGATAGAGAGAATTGGGCTAATGATTCATTAAACAATTGGTGGAAGCATCTGCAGAAGCCAGAGTGGAAATCAAGTCAAGGAAACAAAGTAGGTTCTACTACAATCTCTGACATTGTCCTTGATATGTTAGTTTTCATATTTTTATACTAGAATTAACTCAGAAGCCACATCTGCATTCTAATTCTTCAAGTACTTTTATTATATTTCAATTTTTAGTTTAGACACAGAGGTATATGTGCAGATTTGTTATACAGGACTATTATGTGAAGCTGAAGTCTTGAGTATGGATTCCTTCACCCAGTTAGTGAGCATATTACCCAAGAGGTAGTTTTTAAACACACATCCTCCACCCTCCAGCCTGCAGTGTCTACTGTACCCATATTTATTTTCATGTGTGCTCAATGTTTGGCTCCGATTTATAAATGAGAACACGTGGTATTTGGTTTTCTGTTCCCGCATTGATTTGCTTAGGATTGTGACCATCCAGCCACATCCATCTTGCTGCTAAGGACAGGATTTTATTCTTTTTTGAAAGAAAAATAAAAATTGGAGACCTCAATTCACTATGCCAAAAGGAAAAACTAAGCTGAAAGCTGAGTTATGCAAGAAACTGCCTTTCTTTTCATTCCTAAGCAGATAGCTACAATAAATGGTTAAATATTTCACAGGTAGCTACTCTACATTCACCTTATTTCACATGAAGCGCTGATTAAGAGAACAAGACAAATATGTAACTGCCCATTCCCCTACCTGCTCCCTTCCTCTTGCAACAACATGCGGATTACCATACCCTCCTTCTTTCCCCTCCAGTCCATTTTTTCCTTTTAAAACATTGAAGTCTTCAAATTCATCTTTGGAGAAAGGCGGAGAAAAAAAAAACAATTACAGAAACAGCCTGTTTTTCTGCAGTTTTGAATATTCAAATCAGATAATTTTTGATTTATACTTTGTGTGGCTGTGTAGTACTCCATGGTGTGTGCGTGTGTGTGTGTGTGTGTGTGTGTGTATACATATATATACACACATATATATTTATGTGCATGTATATGTATATATGCATGTACATATATACACACACATACACTGTATATATGTGTGTGTGTGTGTGTGTGTGTGTGTGTGTGTGTGTGTGTGTGTGTGTGTATATCACATTTCCTTTATTCAATCTACTATTGATGGGTACCTGGGTTAATTCCGTGTCTTTGCTGTTGTGAATAGTGCAGCAGTGAACATATGAGGGCATGTAGAATGACTTATTTTCTTTTGGGTATGTACCCAGCATTGAATGGGAGTTCTGTTTGAGTTCTTTGAGCAATCTACAAACTGCTTTCAACAGGGGCCAAACTTACATTCCCACCAACATGGTATAAATGTCTGCTTTTCTCCACAATCTCACCAGCATCTGTGTTTTGACTTTTTAATAACAGCTATTCTGACTGACGTGAGATGCTACCTCATTGTGATTATGATCTGCGTTTCTCTGATAACTAGTGATGCTGATCATTTTTTTCTTCTTTGTTGCTTGCATTTCTTCTTTTCAAACGTGTCTAGTCACATCCTCTCCCCATTTTTTAATGGCATTATTTGTTTTTTGCGTGTTGATTTTTTTTAATTCCTAATAGATTCTGGATATTAGGCCTTGGTCAGATGCATAGTTTGTGAATGTCTTCTCCCATTCTGTAGGTTGTCTGTTTACTCTATTGATAGTTTCGTTTGCTGTGCAGAAGCTGTTTGATAAATATTCCTTCCTTAGCTTCCTCCATATCACTGATTAAAGGAGAGACTTACAAACACAAGACTCATTGCAGTACAGCTTCCAGAATCAACATCTTATCCATCTTTTTGAAAACTGGGAAAATGTACCCACATTCCTCCAAAAGTACATCTTCATCCCATAGAATATTAATGTAACTGGAAGATGAACAAGCACATGTGGGATGTAATAAAAACACCATTTTATTTTTATGTTCCTCTCCCCTGCAAATCGTATTCAGTGAGGAAACTTCGTCCTTCATAGAAAGAAAATTTGGCTGGCTCTGTGACTTCTCTGCTATTAGATAAGTCCTAGAATCATTTTAAAACACAGTTTAGTCTCAATTCAGAACATCAAAGTGCCTAATCCAAAATATTAAGCAACACATTTATCTTTATTCAAAAGTAAGACTTCCTCTTCCTTGGGTAAGGCCTATAGATGGTGTGCCTCATTCTACAGACAAGAAAATAAGAGTATTTCTTCTTCCTTCCTGCTCTTTTTCTTCTATACCTTGTCTGGCACTCATGAGCTACCCATCAAAGAATGTAGAGGAGAGGTATAAATACGGCACAAATAATTTGTACTCTCACAAAAGTGATTTTTTTAAAGCTCTTCCTTTTCTAGGCATTTTCATCCACCTTCTGTTCATGCTTCTCGTAACAAGGGCAATACTTATCTTCAACTGGCCACACTGTCAGTCTCTAGTCTTCTGGTCATCCTCCCCATAAACAGAATCCCACCGTTGGGGCTTCTTGCTATCCCAGGTTGGAATTGAAAACATAATAAGCCACTTCTTTTTCCTATATGGTTTATAATTGATTTAAGACAAACATTCCCACATTTTGTAACCCACCTAATGAGGAGTGTACTTTCTACTTCAGTATAAAATACATTTTACCAGTATAAAATATATTTTGCTAAGGAGTCCAAAAGTTATGAAACTGGCTTGAAGACATATTTTTCTTAATATTCTTTATGCTGATCTAGCACATCCCTTAAGTATACATAATTCTATAGTGTTTTACTGCTCTGGTAGAAACCGCAAGGTTTTTGTTTTGTGCTTTTTCAGTTGAGGAATAACTTACATACAAAAAATCATAACTGTTTTGTGGATAGCTCAGTGGATTTTTACCTATGCATGTACATACTCATGTAAACACCATGGAAATCATGATGGGAAGCATTTCCATTAACCTAGAAAGTTTTCTCACGCCTTTTCTCTGTCTACAGCAGCCCCTAACAGTAACCACCATTCTATTTCCATAGATTTCTGTTCCCATAGATTAGTTTTGTGTGTTCTTAACTTCATATAGATAAGAAAACACACACACACACACACACACACACACACACACACACACACACACTCTCACTCATTTGTACCTGGCTTCTTTTGCTCGGTAAAACGTTCCAAAGATTTATTCATGTTTTTGCATGTATCGGTATTTTGTTGCTTTTATTGCTGAGTAATATTACAGATTATGAAGATAACACAACTTATGTATCCATTCTCGTATTGATAAATATTTTATTGTTTCAAGTTTGCAATATTGCCCTTTAAATTGCTTGGCACTTCTGCTGAAAATCAAGTGACTTTATATGCAACCCTTTCTGAACTCTCTGTTCTGTTTCATGGGATTATTAACTTTTTTCCAAAAAAACTACCCCTGTCTTAATTACTGTAACTTCATAGTAAATACTGAAAACTATTGGTGTATGTTCTCTAATTTTGTTCTTTTTCTTCAAGATTGTCTTGCTGTTCTAAGCCATTTGCATTTCCATATTAATTGAGAAGTCATTTTTCCATTTCTGCAAGACTGCTGGAAATTTATTGTAATAGCATTGAATATACTAATTTGAAGTGAAACATTTTAACAGTACTGAGTCTCCAATCTCTGAATATACCTTGCCATTTGTTTACATCTTCTTTAATTTCTCTCAGCAATGTTTTGTAATTTTCAGTGTTTCCATGTCACACTTCAAGATTTCTACATGTTTGGTGGTTTAAATAGGCATCAATAAATTTTTATACCTCTCCAGTGAAATGGTTGTGATTAATTCCCTTCCCCTTGAGTGTGGCCTGGGTTTAATGACTTGCTTTTAATGAACAGAATATGGCAAGAGTGATGGTGTGTAACTTTTGAGTCTAAGTAACTTCATTAAGTATTGCAGCATCCTTTTTGGATTTCCTGGATCACTTGCTTACATTTCCCGCTTACATGTCTTAAGGACACCAAAGCTGCCCTACGAAGAGGTCTCATGGCAACGAACAAGTATGTACTTGCCAGTAACAGGCAAGGAATTGAGGTCTCTTGCCAGCAGCCATGAAGTTAGCCATCTCGGAAGTAGATCCTACAGCCCTAGTGAAGCCTTCAGATAACTGTTAAGTCTGGCCTACAGCCTGACTGCAACCTCAAGAGACATGTTGGGTCTCCACCACCCAGGGAAGCCACTCCTCAACTCTTAACCCACAGAAGATGAGAAATAATAATAGTTTGCTGTTTTAAGCTGCTAACTTTGAAGAGTAATTTGTTATACAATATTAAATATATCATGTATACATATAACATTTTATAATGGTGATGCTTTGGATGTGTTTAAATATTAACAAGGATTAGTTATATGGCCGGTGGAAATATAAACCATGTAAATATATTTAACATTATGTATACTACAAACACAAAACAAACAAGATGAAAAAATTTAAAAAACGACACATAGGCCTAAAAATTCTATCACCATCAATCAAGGAAGTTATTTTGCACTAACCATAAACAATAAACTATTTGCTAATCATGTACCATTTCTGATAGTGCTGAGACATTATCATTAGGTCACATTTGCATTAAAAAGACAATAATTGCATGATTTAAATTTCAATTGTCTTTGGTGAACAATTGCTCTATTCTTAGATATTGGCACAGGTGTTATATATGCAGGTTTTTCCTTATTTAGAGAAGAATAAATTTATTTGTTGAAATTTTTGCTCCAAAATACAGGGAAATGAAATAGGCAAGATACAGTACATATAACAAAGCATCAGACGTGTGAAGGTGATACTGTGTGTTAAAGTAACATTCAGTCATATGTTTAGTGGCTTTACATAGTTTATTATATTTTAAGTACATATACATCTACATATAGTCTAAAATTGACTTTTAATATCCTATTGTATACATATAAAAATCAAACTAATATTACGAATACATCCAAGCCTCATAATACAGTAGGTATTAGAGAAAGGTGGAAGAAAGAAAAAACATTAATGATTGAGAGTGTATTATCTCAGGTTTAGGGAGCTCTTAACAGATGATTTATAAATCAAGATGACCATGTCATTGATCATTTACATCAGGACACATCGGAGCATGAAGGGGTATTTCCTTAATAATTAAGCTAAAATAGGAGGCATAAACCAGGGCTGTGCTGGGCAAAGCAGGATATATTTTCACCCTATCTATGAATCATGAACAATATCCGGCAAGAAAGAAAATTTCATTTTCATCACTTCTTATCTTAGAACTCCAGGTAACTCTTATCTAAGATGATTTCTACAAATTAGATGAAAGAATTTAGTCCATCATAGTTAGATTTGCCAATTGTAATACACTTTTAATGAGATTGATCTTTTTAGTGTGGTTATGAACAAGATAACTGTCATCAAAATTAAGTACAACCCATCTTCACAAATGAAAATTCTAAGAGCTCCTCAGCATTTTTGAAAGCTAATATCCTTGCCAGTGAATGTAATACCGAAGATTGGTACAGCACTTGAAAAGTATAATTATAGTTGTTAAATGCCATGAAATCTGAGCTAGGGAAGTGAGTAATCTTGTGAATGTAGATGTTATAAATGTAAGAGAACACAAATGAAAAGTTAGAAAAATGTATGGTACATTAGAAGAAAGTCAAATATGAAGACAGATATAATTCTCACTAATAAATACACACACACACACACACACACACACACACACACACACACACACATTCATTACTGTTTCCCATGGAAAGTATTGCTTAAAAATGCCACCTGGTTTTAAGTACAATTTCACTTCTATCATTTGAGAAATTTTTTGCTTCTAACAGATTTTTGAACTGTTTAAATGAATCTCTTGGCTTATCTGGTTTAACACTATTATAAAAAGTCATAGGTCATTTTTATATTTATCAACTTAAAACATTCTGAAACTATTTTAAGATGACTGTTGGAGTTTCCAATTGGCAATTACATTGAAATGCCTTTTAGGTACCATTTGGCTTACTGCTAGCTCCAAGTGAGGCAATGGAATTTAAAAATACAGATTCGATCTGAAAATATTATCACGGCACAGGTACTCTTCAGGAAAGCAATTCTAATCACCATCATCAATGGAAAATTAACAAGAGTTAAAATGGTGACTATTTTAAGCAGATTTGATTGTGTTTAAGGTAATTATTTTTCTTAATTCATACAAAGGCATGCTAAACATGGGGTTTCCAATTTCAAAAAAATGTACTTCATATTTCCATAAAATATAAAATTTATTATGAAATGGCATTCTAGTCACTTCAGTGGCTTCCCTGAAGCTGCTAAGAACAAGAAAAGAATTTCTCACTCTTTTTGATGTAAATGGGATAGAAAACAGAGATGGCAGGCAAGCTTATAAAGCAGGGCTTTCCAATGTTCCAAAAGATACCGATTGCTTAAGAGATTGAGAAAATGGATGTGCATATTTGGGAAACACTACATGTTCCAAGCTCATCTAAAGATTTACACTTCAGATTTACATGGAAAGTTCCTCCAAAATTCTGCATCAAGAAAATGTATTTCCTTTGGTTATTTCCATGATTACCAAACATATTTGACCAAACCATACTGAATCTAGGTTTCGTGGGGCCTGAAACATGCAGTTTCAGAGACTTCTCTGTGAAAATAATTAATTAATTAAATATGAAGTTAGGAACACAGTATATATTTATTTAGAAATTATCTCAAGGTTCTTGGAGATTCATGTCTCTTTTTTTCTGAGTTCTCTGTGGTTAACAAACGAGAAATGCTTCCATACAAATGTTTTCTGCTGGTGTAACCTTTCTTCTCCTCCCAACTAGAACACTTTACAACTCTGAGCAACTTCTGACAGTCTCACAGGTCTATGTCAGTGAGGGAGGATCCCAAAACCTTAAGCTTCATTGCCTTAATAATAAATTTATCTCTGTGACAAGGTAACCCTTTTAATCTGGCTGAAATAATGGGTTTTGGGCATGTTCTAGAAAATGCCAATTTATAGAATTTGATCTACCTCAATGCCTCAGAGCTGAAACTAAACAATATTTACAATATATCAGATGGTTATAATGCTATGGAGAAAACTAATTTAGGCAAGAGAGATCAGGAGTACCAAGAAGGAGAGGACGAGGGTTTTAAAAGATTGTGGTCAGGGATGTTTCCACTGAGAAAGCGAACTGGATTCAAGGCCTGAAGAATGTGAGGGAGCACCCCAAGCTGATAGAGTACAGAGAGGAGTACTCCACCCTGAGAAATTTTGCTCTGATTATGGATCAGTGAAATGGAGCAGTAGACAGAACAGCATGTAGAGACAAGACAGCAAATTATTTAAATAGAATAAATGATAATGTTTATATACTCATGGGACTGTTCAAGTACACAGAGGGAAATTGTTCAATGGTATTGAGAGAATTGATGTAAGGAGCATGGGTGTTTTAAAACGAAAAGCAGATATATGCACATAGATGTAGGGGGACAGAAAGTTTCCATTTGTGGGATCACGAGGAAGGTCTTTTCTGATTACTTATATATCCCAGGAGGCATATTGCTCTGCAGGCACAGAACCATGGAGGCAGACTATGTCTTTGTGAGAGGGAAGGAGAGTCTCTTCCTCAAGATACTGCTCTGCACTGGGAGAAAGGGTTTGCTGAGCAGAGTAGGCTGTATTTCCAATCCCCACTCACTCATTCAGTGGAAAGCACAAGCTGCTTAACCACTTCAATGGTCCTGCTTGACTGAAGACATAAACCTTCATTCTTTAGTTCTAGAAACTTTCTAAAGAGTCCTCAGATTGACAAGTAAATAATCAAAGAAAAATCCTCCTGTTTAATTTCAGTCAAATATTTATATTTAGATATCATGTTTTCTATAATTAAATGAAAACAATTCCAAATACACTGATATTTAAATTATTTTTAAAATCAAAGAAAACAAAAGAATAACAAAAAAACAGCAAAGTGCACACACAAAAAATATAAATAATAGTGATTTTAAGACTTATCTCTGTAAATGAAAGAACATTTTGGACAGTAATTTCTTTACATTCTCAAGTAAATTAAAGAAAAAAAAAAAGTTCTCATTTCCTCAGTGAGAATATCCCTGACCACCATCTTTTAAAATCCTGGTCCCCTCCTTCTTGGCACTCCTTATCTCCCTTCCCTAAATTAGTTTTCTCCATAGCATTATAACAATATTGTATGAAAAAGACAACATACTGAGAAGAATGAGGAGTGCAATGTTTGGAAATAATCTCAATGCTAATGTAGTAAGCAGTAAGTAGAAATTACATGCAGACAAATTCACGACAGGCAGAATTTCTGAAAAATGATCAGCACAACGATACATCTTAGTAAAATTACTGGCTCACTATTCATTAGTGGTTCAAAGACAACTTGGTAGGGTTTTGGGATGCTGTAGGGTTCCAAGGCCATTAAAGTTTTATTGTTTGTGAATGTGAAGTGAAATCAATCGGTAGAGTTGTGTGAATTTTCCAAAGCAATTTGTGGCTACAAGGGATCAAACATGAAAATAGAGTCTATTAGGGCTCAACATAGTACAGGATTTTACCAGGTGAGTACAATGAAGGAAGAGGATGTATGAAGGTTGAAGTTATTTTTCAAGATTGACTACAATGGGTCACACAATCTAACTGTAATAAAGAAGGAAATAAAAAGGGAGTGTATGATGGCTCTGAGATGAAGAAGAACACCACTGGATGAGAGGTGATCATGACGTCTAAGGAATAAAGTAAGGAGGGAACTAGACCCAGTATTTCAGAGAGATAGAAGATGATGGTCTAAATAGGGTAACAGAGATGGAGATTCTCGGAGGTTGTCCAAATGCTGGTGATGACAACGATAAGAACAGAGATTCTCGTACGGCCTCTCCCCAGCTTTCCATAGGGCCCTGGTCATATTAGGATCATTCTGATTGAGAAGGCATTCCCAATATGGGAGACTCCACAGAGTAATAAATCTGGGTAATATACACAAATAAAAACAAATACATAAATCAATGTATCAATATAAGTAAACATTAATGTAAACTGAACTATCAATGATACAGAATCTCACAACCTGGGAAAAATCTTTGCAAGACCTAGTTCCACATAACAAACCAGAATATGACAAGATTATAAGGAATTCTGATCAAGGTCAAAAGTATTTGGCCTTGATAATTAGAACAGTCTACGTCAGGAAGTACAGATTTAATAACATATGATGATATAATTTCTTAATAATTGGTCAAAGATAACTTAGACATATAGTAAATAATATTTATATAATCTTTATGTTTTAAAAGGTCTTTATTAATTTTAAATTTAATCCACAGAAAAAGTTACAGAGCATATATGAATATTATCTTTCCCAGTATAAATACAAAAGACACAAGATGAGCCATGAAGGAAGGGAGGAAAAGATAAAGCCAAATAGAATGTGATAATTTCTTCATCTTACCTAGTGAACTAGGAATATTTTAGGTTGATGAATCAAGGAAGAAAGTTTTATTTATTTTTTTTCTTAATCTAATCTAAACTATTTATTTGTACATAATCATAGGCCATCTTGTGCTGTTATTTAATTTCTCCTGAGGGTCTACGTTTGTTCCTTATAAGCAAAGGTCATTTTTGACATGACTTTTTTTTTTTTGAGAGTGAATTTTCCTCTTGTCTCCAGGCTGATCCACCCACCTCTGTCTCCCAAAGTGCTGGGATTACAGGTGTGAGCCACCATGCCCGGCCTTTTTACATGACTTGTTACTCCTGTCAATATCAAGATCAGACATCAGACACAGGGGCTGGGTGCCGTGGCTCATGCCTACAGTCCCAACACTTTGGGAGGACTAAGCGGATGGAGTTTGAGACCAGCCTGGGCAACATCGTGAAACACTATCAGTTTTTTTTTTTTTTTAAGAGAGATCAGAGGACTGGTGATTTTTCAAGAGCAATCAGAAAGAAAGGAACCTTACCAGGTATTTGGAAGAAGATATTGCCCAAATGCCCAAACCTGGCATAGATAGTCCCCCAAAATAAGCACTGTAATCCAAATCACTTAAAGTAAGTTCTAATGATTTATAGTACTGTAGGAACACTACAGTTAATAATAATATATTACGTTATTTTCAAATAGCCAGAAGAAGACATTGAATGTTCCCAACAAGAATAAATAATAAATTCTTTGAGTTTTTCAGTAAATTCTTTCTTGAGTTCAGTTTCAGATGATCGATATACTATACTTGCCCTGATCTGATGACTATATATTATATGTATCAAAATGTCACTATGTACCTCGTATACATGTATAATTATTACGTATCAAAGAATAAAATGTCAAAAAATTATACCTGCGAGAATCTTAAAGCATTTGTCGTGCCAAAAGAGTAAAGACTTTGAAACAAGTAATTCACTATAACCAAGAATGGTTCATTCTAGGAATTTTAAGGTATTTTAATATTAGAAAATATATGTTTCTAATTCTCCATAATGGCTGAAAGAAAAAAAGAGATAATTTCCATAAATATCGAAAATGGATTTGAACAATTTAACACTCATTCTTAAAAATAAGCTCCTTGGAAAATATAATTTATCATGTTTAATAACAAAACCCTTGAATTATTCTAATAGGATTATGACAAACATGCTTAATATTATTGCTAGAATTTAACCTTGTATTCAGAGTGTAATTAATGTAACTTGTCAAGAAAAAAAAAATAACAATTGTAAATAATGAGAAGGATGAATAAACTATTTTTCAATTGTTATACTTTTATGCACAGAAAATTCAAAGTGATCAACTAAAAAGTGGAAATCAAGTGAAGAATTTAAAAAACAGAAATAACTAATATAGGTTTAATTCATTTTATTATATACCAAAAATAAGCAGATATGTTATGATAAAAGCATCTATAAATAATCATAAAAAACAAAAAATATAAAGAAAGAAACTTTAATATGCAAGAATTCCTGGTAAACATACCAGATTGAACAAAAAATTTACTTTTGTTCCTTCTTAAATATGGGCTCCAAACAGCTGCAATTCCCCAAAGAAAATAGTGAAAAACAGAGGGGTGAAAATCAGAGAAATAATTCAAAACAGCTGAGAATACATGCCTACAAAGAACTTATTTGTAAAATTTTGGAATATTGCAAAGAAGAAAAATATTCTAGAACTCATCAGAAAGAACAAACAGGTTTTATGCAAAAATTTTGGAGAGAGAATGGTTTCAGACATCCCAACAACAACCATGAACAAAAGAGAAACCTTTAACATTCTGAAGAAAAAAAATTTGCAACCCAAATTTCCATATCCAACCAAACTATCAATTATAAGTCAAGTTGGAATATATAGGCATTTGAGTAAAACCTGTGCATGCAGCCTGCACGTTCCCTCGAACAAAAACAAATTTCCGCATCTGGCCATGGTGGAACAATCTGTGACAGACGATTATTCCTCTAATAGCAATTAGAATAAAAATGAACAAAATAGAAACGGTATCTATTTCAAGGGATTAGAGAGCTGCCCTAGGCAGCCAAGACTTGACGGGTCGATATCCGAGAAGAGTAAAAAAAAAAACAGCCAGGAAATTTAAAATTTAGACAACATTTGAGAGCTCCTTTCCCCTCTGCCTCCCTGCTAATTTTTGGAACTGGTTTAAAGGAAGAGGTTGCAAAGGAGCATAAAAGTCAGTAGAACCTGCAGAAGATTCAGGGGGCTGTGGAGCCAAAAACAAAAGGAACCTGGTTCAGTGAAATTCAACCAGTAAGAAAAAATATAAGCAGTCTTGAAAGAATGACTAGCCATCTAGGAGTAAAACAGGTTGGAAAGCACATCTTCTAACATCAAATAAATATCAACAAATAAAATAAGTATGTAAAAAGAAGAGCAGTGCTATAATAATATCTCGGTATGTATTTTTATGATTCTAGAGTAAGGAGGAGTTGCTAAGTATGAACCTAAATTCAAAAGTCCTAAATAAAATGTTTACAGAGTTGTCTGCTTAGAAATTTTAAATAGCATGAGTAAAGTTAAATCCAAATAAATGGCAGGAAAATAATTGTAATAGGTATTTTAAATACTTGTTATATATAACTCATATTTACAAATTAATAAGACTAATGTTCAAATGTCTGCAAGAGTAAGAAAAGGCTGAATTGAAATTAAAATGGTAATAAAAACAAAAAGAGGGACAACTAAATAGTAAGTAAACCATGTTAATTTAAATAACAATGAAATCAGATGACAAACATGAAAAAGTTTGACAGCAGTGGGTATTGGTAAGGAGTGGGGAAACAAAAAAATTCATATATTACTGTAGGCAATAGAAGTCAATAAACCTTTCTGGAGACCAATATAGACACAAATCAAAATTTTCAGATATAGATAACCTTAGATACAGAATTACATTGAAATAATAGATTAATTGCATAAATATTGTACTAACTAGGACATTTTTGCAGCTCTGTTTACAATAATCCATAACTAGAAATAATCAGACATCTACCAATAAAGGTGTGCTGTAATAAGTTTTATTCCACGGAGCAGTTACATATTATAACATGTTTGTTTTCTTTTTTGTTTGTTTTGTTTTGTTTTGCCATAGAGAGATGTCCACAACATATTAGTTTAGCTTAGGAGGCGTCAGCTAGTGTGTGTGTGTGTGTGTGTGTGTAAACATAATCATTTTTTCTATAATAAACTGACCCATTGTACATACATTTGGTTCTGTTTAAAGCAACCGAGTGTGCAAATCTGGAATCCTGGAAAAAATTCTAACTTAGGAGATACAACAGGTAATAGTGAGTGAAGTCTTAGGAGTGGCTGCAATTGCACAAAGAATTTTACAGTGTGCAAAGTAGACCAAGAGTAGAACCTTGGAGGGTCTCTTTATTTTAGCAATGATCAGAGAGAACAGAGAAAAAAGAGAGACAAGAAGAGAACAAAAGGAGAGTAATAACAGGGAAGCTCAGGTCTTTCGATTTTAAGACAGTGAGCCCTCAAGAGTCAATGATTCAAATATGTCAGAAAACAAAACTAAAAGCAATTCATGAGAGTTGGCTATTAAAAAGTCAATGACTTAGAAATGGATTATGATGAAGAGGGAATGGAAGATACACAGGCAACAGTGAAAGTAAGCTATGATGTCAAACTTGGTAAGTCAGAAAAGGAGAGAAATATGTACATGGCTATTCAAAGTACATTCTCTAAAATACTTTAGAGAATCTCAGATTTTAATATATTTTATAAAATAAAAATAATTAACTGAGCTGTTCAATTTTGATTCACCATGGACATGACCTGTAGGCTTCCCGTCTTACGAAAATGGCATCTGCACCTTTGCCTTTCCCTGCACCTTTTCCCCACTTTCTCCCTCCCCACTTCTGTCACCTGTACTCTTAGTTTTATTTTATCAAGGATGATAACATGTACAATGTGTTCTGCAACTACAAGCAATTATTTTATCTTTTATCTTTATGGAAAAACAATAGTGTTTGTATCATTGCAGCTTTAAAATGACGAACAATCATTCAAAATAATCAAACTACAAACACTAAATATATTCTTGTTTTTCCTAGAGGAGCTAATGCCTTTTTTTTAAAGTACCTGTCTTTCATTCCCTACACCCTTACACATCCCTGTTTTCTTTGTAAACAGCCCTTTATATTAACTCTTTGAGGAACTCCCTTCCCTCCTTTTCCACATAGAATTCCCTGCTGGCATCGTCAGTCTCCAAGCTGCTCTCTATGCCTGACATACCATGTTCTTCCTGGAACTTCAGGTTCCTGCTCTTCTGAATTCTTTCACCTTTTTTGAATGTCGTGTATTCTGCTTTCTTGCTTATTTATTGAAATATATCTTGAATTCATTTCCTAAGTAAAGATACTTAGGAAGTAAAGTTTATGGATCCCTCCATGTATGTAATGTTTTATTTGGCCCTCGCATTTTATTAATTCTTGGGTACGTAATTTTAATGGCTTTTTTTCCTCCATAATTTTAAAAGCATTTTCACTGAGAAGCTAGATATACAAATGAACAATGGCCAGACCACATATAAAAATACAACTTTGACCCACAATCGGCAACCACCAGTCTAGGGAAAAAACCCCTTATCGACAGTAACCAGACCGGGAAGCCAGGATGCTATCTGACATTTAGACTTATAGGAAGTCAAAGGTCAACAGATCCTTTGACAAATGATCAAGAAGACCAAATGGTTGTTTGCTTTTTAATTGTTAGTTTGTTCCTGAAAAACAAATGGGTCCCAAATGGTCAGAACTTGATTAATAACTCTGGCTTCCCTAATTTTTGTACCTGCTTCCAAGTTAGTACAAGTCAAAGAAAGGCAGATACAGTATACACCCCTTGTCAACCACATGAGATCCCCCACTCCTAGTTAGCCCACCTACAGCTTCCTTATACCAACAGCTTCCAATCAGAGAGCACATTCTGACATGTGTGAGAAATCATATTGTTTGCTGAGAGCGGCGGCAAGGAAAACCTAGACAGCCCCCAAAGGAGAAAACTGCTCAAAGCGTTAGAAAACAGTGACCAATGTGAGTACATCTCACACCAGATGAATCAGTTCTCTGAACACAGGACATGTGACTCTTTCCTTTGTTCCCTTGTGAAGAGTGCTTTCTAGTTTGCCTTCAAACTATAATAAACATACACTAGCTCCCTGGCTGGTTAGTTTACCTTTAACCAATGAAAGAACACAGAGCATCTGCTTGTAAAACTTGTCGCTGGACATAATAAATATGTGAGTCAGAGTCTGCTCGGGGCTTTTAGCTGGAAATGCTGTGAGACCCCTGGTGCTCCACTCTGAACCCACCTTTTGCTTTCTGTCTCTGTGTCTGTTTCTTAATTCCTTCACCACAGCCTGGGTTGGGGTCTCCATGGGTGAGCTGGTCTCGGCACTTCCCTTTTTTCCACTGTAACACTTTCCCGCATCTCTGCCTCTTTCATTAGTTTCTGCCAAAACCAAGTCATGGTGGTTGACTCCACTGCTATAGAAAGCCCTGACTAGATTGCCGTTGCTTTCTCATCTGGGTGGTCTCTATCGACACATTATACATGGACTTCTAGAATTAATGCTGTTTATGAGAAGACTGATAACAGTGTGACTTTCTTCTAATACCAGTTTTATTGACATATAATTCAGGCACCACACCATTTACCCACTTAAAGTATACAATTCAATAATTTCTAGTACATTCACAGACCTGTGCAGCCACTCCTACAAGGACTTTTTTAATCTCCAAAAAAGAAACCCAGATGGCGCCTGGGAAAGGGGTGAATGAAGGGACTGGGGGACTGCTCACTCTTGCCACAGACCTGCAGGATCATAGCTTCAGGGGATCCCACATGCCCTAGGACATGGGAACTGGCAAGGGAATCTCCCCGGAAATTAGACAGAAATGCAGTTGCAGCAGGTATGGAGCCTGGGACCTTTGAGTGCAAGTCAGCTTCGGTGGAGCCCAGACATAAGTACCCACCCTGCAGGGCTACTTGATTCCTTCTGAGAGGCTTTGGATACCACTAACTGCCAGGGAGAGAACAGGATCTGCTTCCCACAGGACTAGGACACATCTGCCTAAAAGCCTACCTGCCTGCCAGCCCATCCCAGAGCCCCAACCTGGCCATCCCATAGGTATGTACACAGTGCAGCCTCTGCTGCCCAGCCTGGAAGCTTTGCTACACCTGAGTGTACTCCAGCAGCCTGGGAGCCCTTTGGATCCTCCAGTGTACCTGGAGGAGGGAGCCATGACCAGGTTCTGGCACCCTAGGGCGACAGTCTGTGGCTTAGGAGTGCTGAGCCATGATCTCTGCTCAGTAACTGAATGAGAGATGAGCCAGCACTCTCAAGAAATTGAGAGAGGAGTCACACAGGTTCTCAGACTGGTGTGGGACCCAGGTTTGCCTCCCTCCACAGGGTTGGTATGGTAATGATGTGGTCTATCTCCCTACTAGATATCTCTTCAAGAAAACCCCATAGCCCAAAAGACCTAGTAACAACTACCAAAACCACACGCTCAGTGCCAATGACTGGAGGTGGCTCTTCTAAGGCCCAGAGTGGACCCAGTCAGGGGATCAACACTCTCCTCCTCACACCACAGAACGTACCTGCAAATGCAAGGTTATACAAAGAAACCATGTGGCTGAGTAAGAGCCTATCCACGGCCCATTGCTCTCAAGTGCGATGTACTGGATTGCAGCTCAAACTGTAGTAAGAAACATTTTACTAATTCTCCCCACTGTAAAGCCAAGACAAAAATTCAACAGTAAACAAAGGCCAACTATAGAGTCTCGCCCTCTGAAAACTTCCAAGAAGAAAGTCAACTTACTATACTCAATTTACACCACAGTTAAAAGAATAACAAGAATTTCAGATAAGAAAGAATTGGCACAATACTCTGGCAATTCAAAAATCCAGAGTGTCCCCTTACCTCCAAAGAAAACCAGTAGCTCCCCAGCAATGGTGCTTAACCAGTCTGAATTGTCTAAAATGACAGACTTGGAATTCCTTACCTCGGTTGCAAAGAAGACTATTGAGATGCAGGAGAAAGCTGAAACTCAATCCGAGGAAGCCAAGCAATTGAGTAACATGACTGAAGACCTGAAAGACAAAACAGTCATTTTAAGAAAGATCCAAATTAAACTCCTTGAGCTTAAAAAATCACTGCAAGAATTTTATAATACAACTGGAAGTATTAACAGCAGAAGGGACCAAGTTGAGGAAAGAGTCTCAGAGCTGGAAGACTGCTCTTTCAAATCAACTCAGTCAGACAAAAACAAATAAACAAAAACAAAATTTAAAAAAAGAATTAAGAAAAATGAACAAAAGCTTCAATAATATGGGATTATATCAACATGCCAAATTACAACTCAGTGTCATTTCTGAGAGAAAAAGAAAGACAATAAGCAACTTGGAATTGGAATAGATGATAAGCAATTTGAGAATATAGTTCCTGAAAATCTTTCTAATCTCACTAGAGAGGTTGGCACACAAATCCAAGAAAAACAGAGAACCCCAGCAAGATAGTATATAAAACAACGATCTCCAAGGCACATAATCTTTAGATTCACCCTGGTCAATGCAAAAGAAAAAAAAATCCCTTCAAGGAGCTAGAAAGAAGGGGCTGGTGAGTTTCACAGGGAACTCCATCAGGCTGGCATCAGATGGCCCAGCAGAAGCCTTACAAGTCAGAAGAGGTCAGGGGCCTATTTTAGCATTCTTAAAAAGAAGAAATTCCAACCAAGAATTTCTTATCCTGCCAACTAAGCTTTCTAAGTGAAGGAGAAATTAAATTCTTCTCAGATGAGCAAATGCTAAGGGAATACATTTTAACTAGACCAGCTTTAAAAGAGGTCCTTAAGGTAATGCTAAACATGAATTCAAAGAATGACGCCAGCTACCACAAAAACACACTTAGGCATACAGCTCACAAGCACTGTAAAGCAACTACACAATCAAGCCTGCATATACAACCAGCTAACCACACAATGACAGGATCAAAATCACATATATCAATACTAAATATGAATGTAAATGTGCTAAATGTCCCCACTTAAAAGACAGACAGTGGTAATCTGATAAAAAGAAAAGATCCACCATACGTTGGATCCATCTTATACGTAACACCCACAAGCTCAAAGTAAAAGAGTGGAGTAAGATACACCATACAAATTAAAAACAAAAAAAGAACAGGGGTCACTATTCTTACATCAGATAAACAAACTTTTAACCAATGACAACTAACAAGGACAAATGAAGGGCACTACATAATAATAATCGGTACAATCCAACAAGAAGCCTTAACTATCCTAAATATATACACAGACAATATTTGAGGACAAACATAAAACAAATTATTCTTGACCTACAAAGAGACTCAGACAACCACACAGTAACGGTAGGTGAGTTCAACGTCCCACCGACAGTGTTAGACAGATCATCAAGGCAGAAAACAAACTCTGAACTTAAACTTGACATTTGGACCTAACAGACATATACAGAAAACTCCAACCAACAACCACAGACTACACATTCTTCTTATCTGCACACAGAACATATTCTAAGATCAACCACATGCTAAGTCATAAAGCAAGCCTCAATACTTTAAAAAAAAAATTGAAATCATGCCAAGCACACTCTTGAACCACAGTGCAACACAAATAGAAATCAATAACAAAAAGATCTTTCAAAACTATACAAATATATAAAAACTAACAATTCAATACTGAATAATTCCTGGGTGAAAACTGAAATTAACACAGAAATCAAAAAATTCTTTGAAATTAATGAAAATAGAGAAACAGATTACCAAAAGCTCTGGAATGCAGTTCAAAGGAGTGTTAAGAGGAAACTTTATAGCACTAAATGCCTTCATCAAGAAGTCAGAAAGACCATTAATCAGCAATCTAAATTTACAACTGAAAGCACTAACAGTAAATGAAAACCCAACTCCCCAAAGTGGCAGAAAAAAATTTGGTAAGAAAAAAAAAATTAAAGTACTTAATGAAACTGAGATGTATACATTTCTATGAAAGATTAATGAAACCAAGAGATGCCTCATTGCAAAATTAAAATGAAACTAATGGACTACTAGCTAAATTAACAAAGAAAGAGAAGACTCCAAGAAGCACAATCAGAAACAACAAAGGTAATGTTACCACTGATCCAACAGGAATACAAAAGACGCTCACAGAATACTATGTACAACTCTGTGAACATGAATTAGAAAATCTATAGGAAATGGATAAATTCCTGGAAGCACACAATCTCCCAAGATTGAATCAAGGAGACGGAAACCCTCAACAAACAAATATCAACTTCTGAAATAGAATTAGTAATAACCAACCAACCAAAAAATGCCCTGGACCAAAAACATTCACAATGGAATTGTACCAGACATACAAAGAAGAACTGATACCAATCTTATTGAAATTTTTCCAAAAAAGTTGAGGAGCATAAGCTCCTCCCTTACTCATTCTCTGAAGCCAGTGTCACTGTGATACCAAAATCTGGCATAGACACACAAAAAAAACACTTCGGACAAGTATCCCTGATAAACACAGATGCAAAAATCCTCCACAGAACATCAGCAAACTGAACCCAGCAACACATCAGCAAGTTAATACATCACAATTAAGCAGGCTTTATTCCTGGGATGCAAGGCTTGTTCAACACACAAAAAACAATAAATCCAATTAACCCCATAAACAGAATCAGAAGCAAAAACCACATAATTATCTAATATATACAGAACAATCTTTCAGTAAAACCCAACATCCCATCATAATAAAAACCCTCGGCAGACGACGCACTGAAGGAACACACCTTAAAATAATAAAGAGCCATCTATGACAAATTCACAGGCAATATTATACTAAACGGGCAAAAGCCTGAAACTTGCCCCTTGAGAACTTGAACAAGAAAAGAATGTCCACTCCCATCTCTTCTATTCAAGATAGTAGTGGAAGTCCCAGCCAGAGCAGTCAGGCAAGACCAGGACATAAAATGCATCTAAATAGAAAAAGAAGAAGTCAAAATAGTTCTTTTTGGATATGATATAACTCTATACCTGGAAAATCCTAGATTTTCTGCCAAAGACTCCTAGAACTAATAAATGACTTTAGTAAGTTTCAGGATACAAAATCAATGTATAAAAATCACCTGGCATTTCTACACACCAACAACATCCAGACTGAAAGTGAAATCAAGAACACAATCCAACTCAAAATAGCCACAAAGAAAATGAAATATCTAGAAATACAGCTAACCAAGAAGCTGAAAAATCTCTACAAGGAGAGCCACAAAATACTGCTGAAAGAAACTAGAGATTACACAAATAAATGGAAAAAAATTTAATGCTCATAGATTGGAAGAATGGTTACTGTTAAAATGGCAACACTACCTAAATCAATTTACAGATTCAATGCTACTCCTAACAAACTGTGGCATTTATCACAGAATTAGAAAAAAACAATTCTCAATTTCATTTGGAACCAAAAAGCCTGAATAGCCAAAGCAATCTATGTAAAGACAAAAAAAGAAAGGCAGGGGCATCACACTACCCCCACCCAACTTCAATCTATACTGTAAAGTCACAGTAATCAAAACATCTTGGTACTGGTACAAAAACAGACACAGAGCAATGGAATAGAAAACAAAACTCAAAAATAAAGTTGTACAACTGAAACCATCTTATTTTTAGCAAGGCTGACAAAAAACAAGCAATGGGGAAAAGACTCGCTAGTCAGTAAATAGCGCTGGGATAACTGGCTATCCACATACCGAAGATTGAAACTACACCCCTACATTTCACCTTCTTACATACAAAAATTAACTGAACATGGATCAAACACTTGAATGTAAGATCTCAAACTACAAAAATTCTAGACGACAACCTAGGTAAAACTCTTCTCAACATTAGCCATGGTAAA
>NW_016107351.1:6524876-6541358 GCF_001604975.1 Cebus imitator | reverse complement strand
AAAAAAAAAAAAGGCTAAGTCTGCAAAACCAATAAAAACAAATAGAAAAATAAGCAAGTCAGACCTAATTAGAGAGTTTCTGCACAGCAAAAGAAACTCAACAGAGCAAAATACAACTTATAGAATAGGAGAAGATATTTACAAACTATGCATCCAGAAAGTCCTACAATACAGAATCTCTAGGGAACTTAAATCAACAAGCAAAATACAAATAGCACCATTAAAAATGGGCAAAGGACATGAACAGACATTTGTCAAAAGAAAACACACAAGAAGCCAACAAACATGAGAAAGTGCTCAGCATCACTAATCATGAGAGTAATGCAAATCAAAACCACAATAGGGTAACATCTAATACTAGTCAGAATGGCTACTATTAAAAAGTCCATGAATAACAGATTCTGGTGAGGCTGCAGAGAAAAAGAGAATGTTTATACACTGTTGGTGGGAATGTAAATTAGTCCAGTCCCTGTGGAAAGCAATGTGGAGATTTCTCAAAGAACCTTAAACAGAGCTACAGTTTGACCCAGCAATCCCATTACTGGGTATATACCCATAGGAAAACAAATCATTCTACCAAGAAGACATAAGCACTCCTATGTTGCTTGCCGTGCTATTGCCAACAGCAGAGACATGGAATCAACCCAGGTGTCCATCAGTGGTGTATTGGATAAATGAAATGTGTGTATATATATATCATGGAACACTACGTAGCCATAAAAATAATAAAATCATGTCCTTTGCAGCAACATGAATGGAGCTGGAGGCCATAATCCTACGTGAATTAACACAGGAATAAAAAAACAAATACCACATATTCTCGCTTATAAGTGAGTGCCAAACATTGAGCAAACATCGATATAAATATGGGAATAGATATTGCAGACTACTTAATGTGGGGCATTGAAAAAACTACCTGCTGATAGGGCACTATGCTCACTACCCGGGATGGGTATCCACACACCAAATCTCAACATCACCCAATAGTCCTATGTAATAAACCTGCACTTATACCTCCTGTTATCTAAAATAAAAGTTCAAATTTAAAGAAAAACAAAGAATCCCATACCTAGTAAGCAGTCACTTCCTATTTTCCCTCAAATCCCATATCCCTCAACAATCATAATCTGCATTCTATCTTTATATGTTTTCATTGTGATCATAGCTTATAAATGGAATCTTAAATATGTGGGGTTTTGTGACTGACTTACTTTGCATAACGTTCTTAAAGTTCATCCATGTTATAGCAGGTACTGGGAGTTCATTCCTTTTTATGCCCTAATAGTATTTCATTTTCTGTATATACTACATTTTGTTTACCCATTCATCAGTTTACAGACATTTGAGTTGTTTCTATTCTAAAGGTATTATTAATGCTCCTATAAACATTTATGCACAAGTTTTCATATGGACACTTGTTTTGATTTCTCTTGATTATATACCTAGGAGTGGAATTCTTTGGCCGTATGAAACTGACAAACTGTTTTCCAAAGCAATACACCATTCTACTTTCCAAGCAGCATGTAAGAGGGTCTCAATATATCAAATCCTCTTCACCACTTATTATCTGTGTCTTTCATTATACCCATCTTAGAAATTGTGAAGTGATACCTCATTGAGATTTTAATTTCCATTTCCCTGATGGCTATTGACACTGAGCATCTTTTCATATGCTTATTGGCTATTAGTCCCTATTCTTGGATGAAATGTCTATTCAGATCCTTTCCTCATTTTTATGCTGGGCTTTTTGTTTTTTCATGGAGTGATAAGGTGAATTTTTTTTTTTCCTTCCTTTTTTATTTTTTAACTGTACTTTTTGTTCTGGGGTACATGTGCAGATCATGCAGGATTGTTGCATAGGTACACACATGGCAATGTGGTTTGCTGCCTCCATGCCCACGTCACCTACATCTGGCATTTCTCCCCATGTTATCTCTCCCCGACCTCCCCACACTCCCACTGTCCCTCCCTTGCCCCAACAACAGACACCAGTGAGTGATGCTCCCCTCCCTGTGCCCATGTGCTCTCATTGTGCAACACCCGCCTATGAGTGAGAACATGTGGTGTTTGATTTTCGGTTCTTGTGTCAGTTTGCTGAGAATGATGGTTTCCAGGTTCATCCATGTCCCTACAAAGAACATGAACTCATTGTTTTTTATGGCTGCATAGTATTCTGTAGTGTTTATGTGCCACACTTTCCTTGTCCATTCTATTGTCGATGGGCATGTGGGTTGGGTCCAGGTCTTTGCTATTGTAAACGGTGCCTCAATCAATATATGTGTGCATGTGTCTTTATAATAGAATGATTTCTAATCCCTTGGATATATACCCACTAATGGGATTGCTGGGTCAAATGGAATTTCTATTTATAGGTCCTTGAGGAAGTGCCACAGTCTTCCACAACAGTTGAACTAGTTTACACTCCTACCAACCGTGTAGAAGTGTTCCTATTTCTCCACATCCTCTCCAGCATCTGTTGTCTCCAGATTTTTTAATAATCGCCATTCTAACTGGCGTGAGGTGGTATCTCAATATGATTTTGACTTGCAGTTCTCTAATAATCAGTGATGATGAGCATTTTTTCATATGTTTGTTGGCCTCATGTATGTCTTCTTTTGAGAAGTGTCTGTTCATATTCTTCACCCACTATTGGATGGGTTTGTTTTTTTCTTGTAAATCTGTTTCAGTTCTTTGTAGATTTTGGATATCAGACTTTGTCAGATGAGTAGACTGCAAAAATTTTCTCCCATTATGTTGGTTGCCGGTTCACTCCAATGATTGTTTATTTTGCTGTACAGAAGCTCTGGAGTATAATTAGGTTCCATTTGTCTAATCTGGCTTTTGTTGCCAATGCTTTTGGTGTTTTAGTCATGAAGTCCTTGTCTATGTCCTGAATGGTTTTGCCTAGGTTTTCTTCTAGGGTTTTTATGGTGTCAGGTCTTATGTTTAAGTCTTTAATCCATCTGGACTTAATTTTAGCGTATGGTGTCAGGAAGGGGTTCAGTTTCTGCTTTCTGCACATTGCTAGCCAGTTTTTGCAACACCATTTATTAAACACGGAATCCTTTCCCCATTGCTTTTGTCAGGTTTGTCAAAGATCAGATGGTTGTAGATGTGTGGTGTTGCCTCAAAAGCCTCTGTTCTGTTCCATTGGTCTGTATCTGTTTTGGTCCCAGTACTATGCTGTTTTGATCACTGTAGCTTTGTAGTATAGTTTGAAATAAGGTAGCATGATACCTCCAGTCTTGTTCTTTTTGTTTAGGATTGTCTTGGTTATATGGACTTTCTTTTGGTTCCATATGAAGTTTAGGGTGGTTTTTTCAAGTCCTGTGAAGAAGGTCATTTGTAGCTTGACAGGGATAGCACTGAATCTATAAATTACCTTGGGCAGTATGGCCATTTTCACAATATTGATTCTTCCTAACCATGAGCATGTAATGTTTTTCCATCTGTTTGTGTCGTCTCATTTTCTTGAGTGGTGGTTTGTAGTTCTCCCTGAAGAGGTCCTTTACATCCTTTGTTCACTGTATTCCTAGGTGTTTTACTCCCTTTGTAGCAATTGTGAATGGGAGTTGGCTCATGATTGGGCTCCCTATTAGTCTGTTATTGGTGTATAGAAATGCTTCTGATTTCTGCACATTGATTTTGTATCCTGAGACTTTGCTGAACCTGCTTATCAGTTTAAGGAGATTTGGGGGCTAAGATGATAGGGTCTTCTAAATATATAATCATGTCATCTGCAAATAAAGACAATTTGACTTCCTCTTTTCCTAACTGAATACGACTATTTTTTTCTTGCCTAATTCCTCTGGCAAGAACTTCCAATACTATATTGAATAGGAGTATGACAGTGAGCATCCTTGTCTAGCACCAGATTTCAAAGGGAATGCTTCCATTTTTTGCCCATTCAGTATAATAGTGGCTCTAGGTTTGTCATAAATAGCTTTTAGTATTTTGAGACATGTTCCTTTGATAACTAGTTTATGGAGAGTTTTTAGCATAAAGGGCTGTTGAATTTTGTCAAAGGCCTTCTCTGCATCTATTGAGATAATCATGTGGTTTTTGTCTTTGGTTCTGTTTATGTGGTGGATTACGTTTATGGACTTGCGTATGTTGAACCAGCCTTGCATCCCCGGAATGAAGCCTACTTGATCATGATGGATAAGCTTTTTGATGTGCTGTTACAATTGGTTTGCCAATATTTTATTGAAGATTTTTGCATCTATGTTCATCATGGATATTGGCCTGAAGTTTTCATTTTTCGTGGAGTCTCTGCCAGGTTTTGGTATCAGGATGATGTTGGTCTCACAAAATGATTTGGGAAGGATTCCCTCTTTTTGTATTGTTTGGAATAGTTTCAGAAGGAATGGTACCAGCTCCTCTTTGTATGTCTGGTTGAATACAGCTGTGAACCTGTCTGGACCTGAACTTTTTTGGTTGGTAGGCTATTAACTGCTGCCTCAACTTCAGCCCTTTTTGTTGGTCTGTTTAAGGTTTCAACTTCTTCCTGGTTTAGGCTTGGGGAGATACAAGTGTCCAGGAATTTATCCATTTCTTCCAGGTTTACTTGTTTATGTGGATACAGTTCTTTGTAGTAATCTCTGATTGTAATCTGTATTTCTGTGGAGTCAACAGTGATATACCCTTTATCATTTTTGTTGCATATATTTGATTCTTCTCCCATTCCTTTTTTATTAATCTGGCTAGCAGTCTCTCTATTTTGTTAATCTTTTCAAAAAACCAGGTCCTCGATTTATGTATTTTTTGAAGGATGTTTTGTGTCTTTATCTCCTTCAGTTTTGCTCTGATCTTAGTTATTTCTTATCTTCTGCTGGCTTTTGTGCATGTTTTTTTTTAATCTTGCTCCTCTTGCTCTTTCAATTTTGATTATAGGATGTTGATTTTAGATCTTTCCTTGCTTCTCTGGTGGGCATTTATTGCTACATATTTTCCTCTAGACATTGCTTTAAATGTGTCCTAAAATTCTGGTACATTGTGTCTTTGTTCTTGTTAGTTTCGAAGAACATTTTTTTTTCTGCCTTCATGTTTATCCAGTCGACATTCAGGAGCCAGCTGTTCAGTTTCCATGAAGTTGTGTGTTTCCTAATTCTGAGTTCTAATTTGATTGTACTGTGGTCTGAGAGACTGTTATGATTTCTATTCTTTTGCATTTGCTGAGGAGTGATTTACTTGCAATTATGTGGACAATTTTAGAGTAGGTGCCATGCAGTGCTAAGAAGAATGTGATTTCTGTAGATTTCTATTAGGTCCTCTTGATCCAGGTCTGAGTTCAAGTCCTGAATATCCTTGTTAATTTTCTGTCTCATTGATCTGTCTAATATTGACAATGGAGTATTAAAGTCTCCCACTATTATTCTGTGGGAGTCCAAGTCTCTTTGTAGGTCATTAAGAACTAGCTTTATGTACTTGGGTGGTCCTGTATTGGGTGCATATATATTAAGAATCATTACTTCTTCTTGATGCACTCAACCTTTTACCGTTATGAAATGTCCTTCTTTGTCTCTTTTGATCTTTGTTGGTTTAAAGTTCATTTTATCAGACTAGGATTGCAACTCCTGCTTTTTTTTTGCTCTCCATTTGCTTGATAAATCTTCCTCCATCCCTGTATTTTTAGCCTATGTGTGTCCTTGTATGTGAGATGGGTTTCCTGAATACAGCACACCGATGGATTTTGACTTTTTATCCAATTTGCCAGTCTGTGTCTTTTGATTGGGGCATTTAGTCCATTTACATTTAAGGCTAATATTGTTATGTGTGAATGTAATCCTGCCATTTTGATGCTAGCTGGACGTTTTGCCCATTAGTTGATGTATTTTCTTCATTGCGTCAATGGTCTTTAATATTTGGTGCATTTTTGGAGTGGCTGGTACTGGTTGTTTCTTTCCTTGTTTAGTGCTGCTTTCAGGAGCTCTTGGAAGGCCGGCCTGGTAGTGACAAAATCTCTCAACAATTGCTTGTCCATAAAGGATTTTATTTCTCCTTCACTTATGAAGCTTTATTTACTTATTTTTTGCTCTCCATTTGCTTGGTAAATCTTCCTCCATCCCTTTGTTTTAAGTTTTTGTGTATCCTTGCATGTGAGATGGGTCTGGATGCAGCATGCCGATGGTTTTTGGCTCTTTATCCAATTTGCCTGTTTGTGTCTTTTGATTGGAGCATTTAGTCATTTTAAATTTAGGATTAATATTAATATATATGAGTTTAATACTGCCATTTAATGTTAGCTGGTTGTTTTGCCCATTAGTTGATGTAGATTCTTCATTATGTTGATGCTCTTTACCTTTTGGTATATTTTTGGAATGGCTAATGCTGGTTGTTCCTTTCTGTGTGTAGTGCTTCTTTCAGAAGCTCTTGTAAAGCAGGCCTGGTGGTGATGAAATCTCTGAGTACTTGCTTGTTCACAAAATATTTTATTTTTCCTTCACTTATGAAGCTTAGTTTGGCTGGATATGAAATTCTAGATTGAAAGTTCTTTTCTCTAAGGATGTTCAATATTGGCCCCCACTTTCTTCTGGCTTGTAGGGTTTCTGCCGAGACATCAGCTCTGAGTCTGATGGGCTTCCCTTTGTGGGTAACCTGACCTTTGTCTCTGGCTACCCTTAGCATTTTTTCCTTCATTTCAACCCTGGTGAATCTGATGATTATGTGCCTTGGGGTTGCTCTTCTTGAGAAATATCTTTGCAGTGTTCTCTGTATTTTCTGGACTTGAATGTTGGCCTGCATTGCTAGGTTGGGGAAGTTCTCCTGGATAATATCCTGAAGAGTGTTTTCCAGCTTGGATTCATTCTCCCCATCATATTCAGGTAACCTGGCAAACATAGATTGGGTCTTGTCACATAATCCCATATCTCTTGGAAGCTTTGTTCATTTCTTTTCACTCTTTTTTCTCTAATCTTGCCTTCTCATTTTATTTCATTGAGTTGATCTTCAATCTCTGATATCCTTCCTTCTGCTTGGTCAATTCAGCTATTTAAACTTGTGTATGCTTCACAAAGTTCTCATGTTGCGTTTATCAGCTCCATCAATTCATTTATAATCCTCTCTAAGCTGTTTATTCTCATTAGCATTTTGTCAAAACTTTTTCCTAGGTTCTTAGTTTCTTTGTATTAGGTTAGAACATGTTCTTTTAGCTCTGAGAAGTTTATTATTATCCACCTTCTGAAGCCTGTTTCTGTCAATTCATCAGACTCATTCTCCAACCAGCTTTGTTCCCTTGCTGGTGAGGAGTTGTGATCCCTTGGAGGAAGAGAGGCATTCTGGTTTTTGGTGTTTTCATCCTTTTTGCACTGGTCTCTTCCCATCTTAGTGGCTTTATCTACCTGTGGTCTTTGTAGTTGGTGACTTTCGCATGGGATCTCTGAGTGAACATCCTTTTTGTTGATGTTGAAGCTATTTCTTTCTACTTCTTCATTTTCCCTCTAGCAGTCAAGGCCCCTCTGTTGCAGGACCAGTGGAGGTTCTCTCCAGACCCTGCTCACCTGGGGATCTTCCTCTGCTATCCTCATCCCAGAAGCATACCCGCTAGATGCTGGCCTAGGCTCTCTCCTTTATGAGGTATCTCTTTGGATATATGGGGGTCAAGGAGCTGCTTGAGGAGACAGTCTGTCCCTTACAGGAGCTCAAGTGCTGTGCTGGGAGTTCTGCTGTTCCATGCAGAGCTGCTGGGCAGGTACCTTTAAGTCTGCTGCAGCTGAAATCCTAACAGCCTCTTTTCCCAGGTGCTCTGTCCTAGGAAGGTCAGCTTTATTTATAAGTTCCTGTCATGCTGCTGCCTATTTTCATAGATTCCCTGCCCTGCACAGAGTGGTCTAGTCACCAGCAGAGGCATTGCTGAGCTGCTGTGTGAACTGCCTCGGTAATGGTGGACTGCCTCAGTAGTGGGGGACACCCTTCCCCCAACTGAGCTGGATGATCCTGGGTCCAGCTGTGCTTGCTGCGAAACTCTCAATCCAGAGCATTTCAGATTGTTTGTTTTGTGGGGGTATAGCCACCGAACCAGACTGCCTTGCTCCCTGTCTCAGCCCCCTCCCTTTCACTTGAATGGGCTGCTGTGTCTCCCAGGTGTTCCAGGCACCAGTCAAAGCAGCCAGCCAGGCTTGTATGAGTTTCTGTGTGCCAACGCAGCAGCAGCAGTTGAAAACTCATGGCACTTTTCAGCCTGGGAATCTCCCGGTCTGTGAGCAGTGAAAACTTGTTTGCAAATGCGGTGAGCACTCACCCTCTACACTGTTCTCACTGGGAACTGCACTCTGGAGCTGTTTGTATTTGACCATCTTGGATCTCCCCGCCAGTGATCCTCTTTTTATCTTTGTTGTTTTCTTTCTGAAAATTTCAGCATGTTCTCTTTATCATTTATATTCTGAATTTTCATAACATGTCTCAGAAAATGTCTTTTCTTCACTTTGCTGAGTACACAGTGGGCTTTTTCAACATAAAGACTCATACTTCAGCTCAAGGTTACCTCTTTATTTCTTTGATAATTGCTTGCCCTGTTTTCTCCGTTATCTCTTTCAAGAACCTCCATTATTTATATAGCACACCTTGAATTAATGCTTGTTCTTTATTCTCATTTCCCCTTTCTTGCTTTTTTCTCCTTTTATTTTAAGAGATTCTTTACATTTTTCCCCTTGGCTACAATTTTATCCTTTTTTTTTTTTAGAGCATAGTTTTATGATTTAATAAATGAAGTATCTCTTTATCATCCCTCTAATAATACTAATTAGAATTTTAAAGTACTCTTCTGTTTACTAGATTAACTATTTCCTATCAGACCACTGTTGCTAATTATTAATCTTGCTCTTTCTCTTTAACATTCCTCATTTGTCTGGCCATCCTTGATTCCTGGTTTGTAGTTAGGGTTGAGACAACAGAAAATCTAGCTGAGACCTTTGTATTCACGGGCAAGAGTTTATCAACTGGAAACCTTAACCTTGTGTTGAGGCTGCAGTACCAAGTCAGACACGGTGACTGGCTGAAATGCTGAAGGCCTCACACTAGGATAGCAACTCCCACGTTAACTGTCCTGGTTTTACCAGATCATCCTTTTAATTAGTATGTTTAAGAAGTCTCCTTACTTTTTTTGTTGCAGTAATATACCTGTAACATAAAACTTACCATTTAAAACATTTCTAAATTCAGTGGCTTTAAATACATTCACATTGTTATGCAACCAACACCATTATCCATCTCCAGGATTTTTCATCATCCCATACTGAAGCTCTGTACCTATTAAATAGTAACTTACCATTCCTCCTCTCAGCCTCTGGTAACCACTGTTCTACTTTCTATGCCCTTTCTTAGCTATACAGACACACACACACACACACACACACACACACACACACACACGTATATATATATTTATTCCTACTCTAGGACTTCCCTTACAAGTAGAAACACGGTTCAGTTTAGTAAAAATTGAGTTATCTAGGTTAGGTTATACTGGCTCCCAGCCAAAATGGACACACAACTCAAATGTTACACTGACTCAGTTTTTTTCTCAAACTGCCTGCTTAAACATCTAATTTGACTATAATGTAAATGCCAGCTATCATACAAGATGATGATATTCTCATGACGGGTAAGGAAGAGGAGTTGGTAAACAGAAATTAGGAAGGGGTCTGGCTTCTCATTGCTGAATGAGGTGATCTAGTGATTTTCAGTCCCTTTCCTGAGAGTTGACTTCCTGAGGAAGATCCCAGGTAAGAATGTAAGTTTCAAGTTTTAAGACCAGAAGGGTCTATTTCTATGTTTATTCAAAAAATCTGTAAATATCAGCTCTATGGAGAAACTAGGCAAGTTTCAGTGACAGGCATCTTTGTGGCCACATAGGGAGTACTTACAGAATGAAGTTAACACAGAAAAAAAACCTCAGAGTTAAGTGACGGCGCAAGACAAACTTCTGATGACATTATTTGAGCCTCTGCTCCAGACATACCTGAAGTTCATTCCTATCTTTTCCAGTTATGAGGTTATTGCATTTTCTTAAGGGAGGTTGAATTTCATTTCTGTAACTGGCAATTTTTTTAAAGTCCTCGTAAACACAATTAACTCTTCAAACAAGAACATTAATTTTTAAGACTATGGAATAAAACATTATCACTGACCACATAGAATACAAGCTTATTTTTGAATTCAGTAGCATGCTGTTGTAAACAAGCTAACCCACTACCAACTATTTTTACAAGAACAAGCATAACAGAAAAGAATTTTCCTTCTTTTTGAAATCCTCTGAGGTGATTCCCCTATTGGAAATACATGCTCATATGCAAAAATCAATATATTGGATATACCGTGATTTTATTTTTCATAAGTTGATGAATGAAAGCAAGTCAATAAACTACATCAAGAAAATTATTTTTAGAGAATAATTATTGATTCTCATCAAGGGTTTTTACACTCAGAAATTAAGAAGAAGAGGTGGGTTTTTGGATATTTGATAACATGAAAATAAAACATGTTTATATATTGAAACCTCAAATCTTGAAGATCTACAGCAAATATTCTTGAACTTTAACATGCCTAAGAATCATGACAGTACTTGTTAAAGATTAGGATTCAAAACGTACCATCCAAAAGATTCTAATTCATTATGCTTGAGTGGGACCAGTAATCTAAATTTTCAAGAAGTACCCTAGGATAGTCTAATTAAATCGTGCTGTGCCTGCACACTGAGAAACTGCTCTCTAAGGTGACCGGGATCATAAAAAGTGATAAACCTTAGAGATGACTCCTTCTTCACAAGATGAGAAATGCAAGTACCTTTCACACACACACACACTCTCTCTCTCTCTCTCTCTACTATATATGCGTGTGTGCGTGTGCGTGCGTGTGTATGAGAAAGGTGTTAGACTTCAGCGTATTATTTTCTTAGACTCCACAGAACAAAAGATTTTGGAGGCCTCTTTTTACCAGAATATTTTACAAAGTCAAGACAATTTTCTTCTCATTGAGAAACTAGTTCTTCATTTTTTACTAAATGGGACATGAGAAATTGCTTAGAAATAATATGGCTTCCTGAATCATATCTAAAGGCATTAAATTTGGTACATTCTAAGAAACATAAAATGTTAGATTTCAGAGAAATCTTACAGGTCATTTAACCCAACCATTATCAGATGTTAGACTCTTTTCTGCACTATTCCTTAAATGTGGTCATTCAGTTTCTACTTGAACACTTCCAATGAACCAGAACTTATTAATTCATAAAAAAGCAATTTTTTTCTCTTGTGGTAAAAGTTTATGTTTGTTGGTTGGTTGGTGATTGACTGATTTTTTTTTCTTTCCACTATCCTAAAATCTACCTCTTAATACAGGATATTTGTTAGTCTTAGGACTGCTGCTTTTGGTGAAACAAAAAAAGCATAGTTTTCTTATATAAAGGGTCATAATTATTCAAAAAGCTATGATACCTGCTAAATCCTCTTTTCTACATTGAACAACCAGCTTATTTCATTATTTCTTTTCTGACCTGGTTCCTAGAGTCTTTCTCTACCTGATAACTGTCTGTCCCTTCTTCTCCTTGTTTAATCTATTGCATAACTTAAGGAATTTAAGGAAAAAGGTAAATAGCTTATTCTAGTTCTCCATCACTAATCCGCATAGATTAAAGCTACTGTTAACAAGGCCTTATAGCACATCACGCTCCCAGCATGGAATAAATGCCATTTAACTAAGAGTAATAAACAAGGGAAGGGAGTAACCCTAGTTGTTCTTCCTCTAATCTTCAGACTTAGGCCTGAGGGAGACCACAGGATTGGGTATATGCTCATTTCAGCTGATGACATGTATGCTCTTGGTGACTTGCTTCCATCTAGAATTTTACTCCTCTAGGGCTCCCATTTCTAGGCCTCTCCTTAAGAGCTGAAGCAAAGGCATCAAGTTTGATGTTGACACTTTTGTCATCCCATAGATCAGGGCTACTCCTCTGGCTCTTCCCTGCCACTGCTGCCTCAAGTCCATTTTGCCCCTTCCTTCTTGTCAAAGGCTCACCAAAATGGTAATGCCAGATGTGGAGGCCTATTTTCCAGCAGGTTGTTTATTCTTAAGTCTTTCTCATTGGCAATGGATCGCTAATTTTTATTAGATCAATTTGTATTTTGCCCAGCAAGATATTTATTGAATACTAGCAAGACAGCGTAGGATTCACAGTAACTGCCCGAAACCAGGTAATTACTTTTGTTTTCTTATCTCAGTACTTGCCATGTAAAAACAAATTTGGCCTTTTCTCATTCTTTTCTCACCCCCTCAAAGGCAAAAGAGTCACAGAGAAGCCCCTGACTCATTTTTATTAACAATTTCTGTGTTAGATTTGCTTTGTAGGATGCAAAGAACTCCCAAGAGCCTGAGTAAGAGTCAACGAGTCCAAGTTGATGGCATAGAGTATAAGTATGGAGTCTGGACTTTGCCCTCTTCCCAAATGTGTATATGATATAAAATGTTAAGTGTTAAAAGAAAAATGTAAACAGAAATGCTGATATTGGGAATATAGA
The DNA here is from genome assembly GCF_001604975.1 of Cebus imitator. Lineage (NCBI taxonomy): Eukaryota > Metazoa > Chordata > Mammalia > Primates > Cebidae > Cebus > Cebus imitator. The sequence goes on along the minus strand of NW_016107351.1, from coordinate 6,528,846 downwards.
AAAAAAAGAAATGGTTTTAAGATAAATAAGTAAATGATTGAGGTCACAGAGATGGAAAGGCAAGGCACTCAAGAAAAAGGGAACACGCTAAGAGGAAATTGGTTGTGGGGGGATCAGTGTGGTAGCTTTATTCATGGCATAATATTGGAGACCGGAATAGGAAGTATCAAAGCTAAAATTGTCAAAAAATAGTCCACAGACACTGATTTTTATAATAAGTCACTGGCAATGCAGTTAAAAGATAGAAGCAATTATCTCCATTCTTTGTGATAAAATCAATAAAACACATTCACAACACAAATTAATTTTTCAATGGAAGGGGCATACAAAGGAACACTACTGCACTATTTTTATGAACTGTACACCACCACCATTAATTTACTCTTGCTGAAATAGTCCGATTTTGACTAGACAGATAAGGAGAAACAAAAACTACCAAGTACATATTATACAACTCTAGTAAAGTTTACAAGCACAGGCTTATGGCCTAATTAGTAATATTTCTCAAATCTTATGTAGAAAACTTTTAAGAATACTGCATGGATAATCATTATCACCACTTACTGCACTGCTGAATTAGCATCCAAAATATATCTGCCCTTATATGTATATGTCTACATGAGCACATAAAATATATATGGATAGTACTATTTAATAAACTGGTAAAGCATCCTAATGCCTAGTGGAATCATTACTAACAAACCAGATTCTGGTTGTCTATGATTTACTGGTCTGAAAATAACAAATTTTTCCTTACCACAAGCTCCATTCAAAATTTCTTACATTACAATGAATAAACATCACAAACCTATTTTATCCTGATGCCTTTTCATCTACTCTCTATGTTGGCCATGAAATTTACCAACTTGAAATCTAGGACTCATTTAAAATAAACATGAGCCAATGTCATATGGTTTCTTTTTTTCCCCCCACTACTGTTCAGTTGTGGCTTAACATCAATCTTCATTATTTTTTTTGTTTTCTTTTTTATGGGTTGTCACTGTAACAGACTCACAGAATAGCTATGTTTATAAAAGCACTAAAGGGAAGTTAACTGGTTACAAAAAGGAAAGATAACTCTTCTAAACAAGCAATGTACAGAGAATGCACAAAAGAGATTAAGAGTCTCCAAAGGGAAATTTCTGTTGGGTGTCTGGCATAAGCAAAAGTAAAGATGATTTCTGTTATCAAACTGAACAGAGAACCCTACCTACGATTGTTTGAGCATTAAAGATTAAGTCTTATTGCTTTTTTTTTTACCTCCGGTTTTTATTCTCCTTTGCGGCTAAAGCTACTGAAGTAAAGAGACTTTAGAAGCTTAAAATCTGTTTTTCCTTAGTTACTTCATACAGATTTATATATATATATATAAAACATTGGACTTTTTCCCAAAAGCACCATTTCATTTATTTCCATATTAAAGCTTACTTTATGTAAAGCCATTATATTTTATAATACTCTGATTTCTGTATATACGTACACAATTTAAGCACTGAGGCAAATATATAGTAAACTGGCACTATACACATTCATTCACGTGGATTTACTTCAGTAATTTATTTACTTCCCCACTCCCACCCCAGTAATTTAAACAAAAGCATTTGGAGTTCCAATTTTCACGGCATGTAAATCAACTCTTCATTTCATGTGGTGTATATAATCATACAAGTAAAGTCAGAATCACAGCTGAATTTTAAAATCTATAATTTTCCTAAGTGAAGTTGTCCCAGTTTATCAGAGATAATTTAGCCACTTCTCTGGATTTGAACTTCCTTCCTAGTCTTTCTTAACAAAAACCATTTTATATAAGGATCTAGCCATTCAGTTGGTATCATCAGCACGTAAGATTGAGCAAGCTGGAGCTCCCACACAGGCCATGAGGAACTCATCAAAACGTAACCAGATGCACTTGTCCTTAACTACTGCTCATAAAATCTGCAAACTCTCATGATGTTCAATAGCCCTTATGCTTTTTTTACAAGTATTTTTCTGAGTGTAGAGCTTTTTTGTTGACTGTGGTTACAAGAAAAACAAGTGCACTGAATAAGAAAATGCTATCAACTTTTAGAAAAATTCCCAAAGCACATGTGGGAGAAATGAATGGGAATTGACACCTGTCATCATAAATAGAAAAGTAGACTGGCAGAGGCTGAGCAATTATTTCAGTAAAATGGTACGAAACTTGTATTCTTATGTGGGAATCATTACTTTAACATTTTATAGATAACATTTTATTCTAAGTTGTATTTTCTATGTCAGCACAATTTGGGATTCTAAATTTGCATCTTAAGCAATTTTTCTTCATAGTATAGTGATTAGCTGGAAAATAACATCCATTTCATTTTGAAGTTATCTGTTCATTTAATTTAGTGATATAAGCACACCTACCTTAAATAGCATATCTTTGACAAAGATATCTTTAGTTCAACTCAGCTTAGCAAATATTTATCCTGTAGTTACTGAAAATCAGAGCTGTATTAAGCATGGAAGTTACAAACATAAAGCAAAGAAATCCAAGAAAGTTGTGAAATATGTTTTCTCATACACTAATGAGAATTTATAATGAAGACTTTCAGGAGAACAATTTGGAGACTATGTCTTTGAGATCTTAATACTGTTAGATCCAGCAATTCCACACGTTTAGCTTATAATAAATGCACAAAGTATTTGTTATATGGCACATTTATATTTCCCCTCTAAATGTAAATGCCAGTATTCTATTTTTTATTTTGCTCCTCTCTTTTCTTTGGGGTCACATATGTAACATGGCTGTAAAACAAATTTACTGAGGCACAGAGTAGGTCAGAGAGTTAAGGGAGGCCATCAGAGGATTGCTGGGAAGAAATTTTGAAAGACTCTGTAAAGAGAAGAAAAAAGGTCATAGGAGAAAATAGAAAAATAACACTATTATAAGAGAACAAAGAAAATCCTCCTTCCCCCCACAACAGAGGAGCTGTAGGATTCACAGTATATAAGGATCACATGGCTCTATGGCTTCCATGTCTGCATTGCAGCTCACAGGTTACTAAATTACATAAAATACAACAGCTCCAAAGATTACAGCATAAACATTAAAAAGAAATGCTGTACTTTCCAGCAAATCCAAAAGAAAAGACTCTCCCACAAATTCAAGCCTAGTAATCAAGTTTTAAGAAAGGAGTTGGCATCTTTCTTTATCTGCCAGAGAGCAGTTTTTTTTTTTTAATTAGGTATAATAATATGAAACTTACAAGAGTACTGATCCATGTATTTCAGATATTAGCAAGAGTGTTGGGGGGTTGAAAAGAGTAACTGAATAACAGCAGCAGGAGGGGCAATAAAAGAATCAGGAGACAGAAATAAGCCAATCTGAGAAGCTGATTATGTTTGCCAAGACCCATAGAACTATATAGTAAAAATGGTAGACTGTACTACATGTAAATTGTACTTCAATGAACTTGGCTTAAGAGATAAAAAAGAAGTCAAACAACAGAAATTTGGCTAAGAATCTATCAAGTTCCTAAAAATTCTAGTTGTTCAATGGGCTAAGATTGAAGCTAAACTCATACTAAGCATGATAAAATTATTTTAACCCTTGATTATGTTGAAGTTCAAATATTCTCACCAAAATGTTCTGTTATGGTATATGGGATATAATCTTTGTCCAGCTAAAGTTAAACTAGGTTATAAATGTCAGTAGCTAAATGTTATTAAGACAAAGTTGGCCATTAGTATCTGTTAGTTAACTAATTAGGCATTGCATACAATCAATTTAAACAGGCTTCTAAACTGAAATGCAAGATTAGGAGATCTTTTCTTTCCACAAATTATATCATAATCAGGAGAAATATTAGACATGATTTTGTTATTATTGATGTTATTTGTTTGTTGATTTTTCAGTCGCACAGAAGCTGCATTTAACCCATTCACTTTTCTTTCTTTCTTGTGAGAAAGACATTAGAGCCTGTCTGGTGGAATAAAACCAGAAAAA
>NW_016107351.1:6517318-6524838 GCF_001604975.1 Cebus imitator | reverse complement strand
TATAAGCAGTAAGAAAAAGATGACCACTAAAATGATTCCTCAGCTGAAAAATCCCAATGCCAGCTGAAGAAAATTCAGCTACTTCAATCCTGAGTCCCACGGATCTATACAAAACGATTTTACAAAATAAAATTCCAGTAAAATGTTTTATTGAGTTTAGAATTAAGATAAACCTGTAAAAAGTTAAGAATTTGTGAAACTGACAGCTATTCGTATCCTCAAGTTCTTTCCCTTTAAAAACTTTCATAAAGTAACAATTCCTTGACAGACACAAACTACCAAAACTTACGCAAGGTGAAATAGATAACGTAAGCAGTCCTATATCTATTTCAAGTTCATATATATACAATTTAAAACCTTGAATCAAGTACAACTCCAGGCCCAGATGGTTTCACAGGTAAATTCTACCAAGTACTTAATGAAGAAATTATTCCAATTCTACACTTTTTCTAGAAAAATAAAAATTGTGGGAACACTTCCCTACTCATTTTCTGAGACCAATAATACCAGACACATTGTAAGAAAGAAAAAATATATGTGTGTATAATAGATATATATATACACACATATCACCAATATCCCTCAAAGGCATAAACACATATCATAAACATATTTCAGAATCACTAAATATTCTTCAAAACAACAGGTTTAGTAACTACATATAATCCAAGGCACTAGGTAAACATTAATCACTTTTTTTCTACTACTGGAGGTTGTCCTAAAGAAACCAACCATTTCCTTTTCTTTTCCATTCAAAATTCTGTACCCTTTTTCCTTGTGTAGTAAGGCAGATTCTGAGATGGTTCTCTGTCCTGGAAATTTATTGATAAACTAAGTTACGTAGCCTTGGGTGGTAAGCCTGACAAGAATGTGGGAAGCAGCCATTTTGGAACTATATGTGTTAATAAACCTAGCTGCAGAGAGAAGCTAAAAAGTAGATCAAAAAAGCTGTTAAGTTTTTACAATCATGTTTTAAGTATTTATTATCTCTCATGCACATACAGCTTTCAGGAACAGAGAAGCTAATTATTGTTTACTTTATAGCAAATAACTGTGTGGTATCCTGTGCCAAAATTTCTTATTCCTGAGGCAACGTGATCAAAGCTAGATGTTATACTACAAAGACATATGAAGTCTGAAAACAAACAAAAAAAATTCATCTGAGCGCGGAAATTCTCTTCACATTGCCCCTTCCCTACAGATAGAGAGGGAAAGCCATTGCTCCAAGGGATGAATTCTAGGTTCCTACTGTAATTTTTGAAATGCAAATAAACCTATCACAAGGAAAGATAAAACCATTGTCTTCATCTTTACAGCCTAGGGATATCACCAAGGTCCCAGATCTCACCCCTTCTCTCAAAATCTAAACACGTAACCCTTGGAGTTAGGTAAATCTCTCTGGAGTTCTTAGTTCAAATATCCCACACAGCTTGCTCTTTTAGTCAGGTCCTAAGTCTCAACATAATTTGTTCAAAAATCCCTAACTGATAAAAAAATTTTTCTCTCTATAGTCCACAATACCCAAGCAAAGACAAGAGATCTTTTAGTAACACAGACATATATGAAGAACATAGTCACCTAAATACAGACAGCTTTTGATTTTCTGTTTAGTTCCGTAAGGGCCAATTGTACTTCTGTTCTTGGGTTAAATGAAATAACTATAAATATCTATACATATCATCTTCCCCCATTCCTTCAGCTAGTTACAGTGAGTTCAGATGCAATAAGAAGAATTACCCCAAATAAGACAGATATTTAAATTGCTTCTAATTTTTCACTAAAATGTGTTTAAAATATATTCAAAAAGAAATAAACTGTGTATTAAATGGTACAGTCTTTGAAGTTCTCAATATATATTAATAACTGATCTCCAGTAAAGTTACACAAAGATTTGCAATTCTATAGCATGTACAAGTGCTTATTTACCATGCAGCCTCCAACGCTTTTAGAACTTTGCTCATTTATTAAGCTTAAAAAAAAAAAAGATGTCTCAATTAGTAGAAGGGACATCAAGATAGCTGACTAGAGGCAGCTGCTAACGGCCTCCTGCACAAAGAAGAACCAAAATAGCTAGTAAAGCAAGGAAAGAGAGCAAAGTGAGGCAACCCGAATGGCTAAGATTGTCTGGGGACCTTGAGAAGCTCCCCAGTGCAAGAAAATGTGAGAAACCCCTGGCAGTTCATATTCCCACTATGGGCTCCCGCAATCCTAGAGATGGGAGAGCCCCTAGACCCTCATGAGCCCCAACACTAACGTGCAGCACTGCCTGGAAACCATGTAACATGATGGCATTTTTCCAAAGAAGGAGCTCATGCTGTGTCCCACACATCTGCCTAGTCATAAGCAGCTACAGAGTAGCACTATATTGAGAGGCCACACCCCACCAGACTGTATCCTGTCAGGGCCCCCAACAGCTCCTCTATCTCCATATCCCTGGAGCTCCACTGACATCCCCTGTCCATAGCTACCACCTTGATTGGCTGTTTCCACCAAGAATATTGTACAAGCCATTGACAACAACCCAACTACCCTCATCTGCACATGTGTATCTCTACACACTCTGTAGACAAACTCTCCTGCCCACAGCTTCTGCAAACTACCACAACTGGACCAAAGCATATATAAAGCATGCCCTTCCCCAACAGCCTGAATATGGCTGCTGCCACTGAAAGCAACCCTGACCTCCTCAAGTGCAGGGCTACAGTGTGGCCAATGCTATTCTAACCTAAGTATTCCACTGGTGGTCTATAGGTTACTCTGCCTCCCACAGCCAGCTCCTACTTGCACCACCAAGGGTCCTGAGAACAGACATGCCCAGCCCAACTCTGCCCCCCAACACCCAGTGCCCAAACATATTGAGGGTCTTCAGACTGCCCAGCCTGGTCTACCACCAACGGGACCTGACACTACTTTTGGAGGCCTGAGGTCAGATCCACTCAACCTGCCACCACCACAGCCATACTTGCCACGTTAGAGCCTGTGGACTAGACCTACCCAAGCCATGGCAGCCACCACCAACACCAGCATAGATCACTTGGGACCCAGAGGGTCGTTCCACAACTGCTACTGCTATCACCTATGTCACATTCACTGTTCAGGGGTCCATGAACCCATGCACCCAACCCACCAGTGTTGCTACGGCACCCTAGGAAACTGCCTAGAGGCTTAAGAATCAGCCCACTTGGACATACTAACACCAGGGACATCATATGCCTCCCTGGAGCTCAAGGACAGGCACATGCCATCCACCACAGCCACCACCTGGGCACAAAAACAGGTCTACCTGGCATCACCATCTCCAGAAAAACTTCACCACAGCCTCCACTAACAACAGCACCCTAAACCACTCAGAAAACCACAGACATCACTGATGCTCTTGATAGCTAAAGAACTCATATGGAGACTACATAATTGCATATATCCAGAATAAAAGCCAAAATACCCTGCCCAACTAACACCATAGATACATCCTCAGGAAAAAGTCCTTTCCTATGAAAGCGAATTTAAAAACTTGAAGAACACATTGTTACATCAGATGCAAAAATATTAACGTAAGGGCATAAGCCACATGAATGAGCAAGGAAATATGACACCTCCAAAGAAACATAATAATTCTATAGCAACAGGTTCCAGTAAAAAAGAAGCTGTTTTATTGGAATCCTAAAAAAAAATGCAAGATGGAGTTCTGGAATCTTGTTTTATTGGAATCGGGGAAAAAAAAATCAAAATAATGATATTAAAGAAGCTTAATGAGATACATAAAGATAATACAAAGAAAAGGGGAAAACAATTCAGAACATGAATGAGAAATTTACCAAAAAGGCAGTAATAACAAAAATAATAATAAAATGAAATTCTGGAAATGCAGAATTTATTAAATGACATAGCTTTTGTCAAAAGCCTCAACAGAACACTAGATAAAGCAAAATAAAGATTTGTACAACTTGAAAACACTTCTTTCGAAATAATCCAGTCATGCAAAAATAAAAAATATATATTTTTAAAATAAGCAGTCTATATGACATATAGGACATCATAAATGACCAGTCATGTTTTGGTGACCCAGAAGGTAAAAACATAACAAAATGGATAAAAATCCCATTTCACAAAATAATAGCTGAAAATATACCAAGTTCACTTACAGATTAAGACATTCAGATACCAGAAACTCAGAGAACTCCAAATGGATACAATTCAGAAAGGTCTTATCCATAGGATATTACAGTAAAACACTCACAACAGAGAGAATTATAGAAACAGCAAGAGAAACTGTCTAGTAACTTATAAGAGAATCTCTATCAGACTAATAGTGGAGTTCCCAGCAGACACCTTATAAGCCAGGAGAAGGAAAAACATGCCAGCCAAAGATACAATATCCAGTAAAATTATCTTTCATGTGTGTAGGAGATGTAACATGTTTCTTGAACAAATTAAAGCTGAAGGAATTGATCACCATTAGAACAGTCCAACAAGAACTGTTTAAGGGAGTCCTACCTATGAAAGCAAAAGGATGATAGCTACCATCATGAAAACACACAAAAGTACAAAAATCATTGTTAGAGACAACACACAAATAAAAAAGAGAAGGATTTAAATGTTACTACTGTAGAAAACCAAAATACAATGACAAACGGTAAGGGAAAAAGGAACAAAGAATATACAAAACAATCAAAAATTAAATTACTAAAATGACAGAAATAAACCTTCACATATCAATGATAATTCTGAATATGGGAATTAAACTTTTTTTTAATATATATATTTTATTGCACTTTAGGTTCTGCGGTACATGTGCAGAACATGCAGGATTGTTGCATAGGTACCTACACGGTAATGTGGTTTGCTGCCTCCATCCCCCATCACCTATATCTGGCATTTCTCCCCATGTTATGCCTCCCCCACCTCTCCAGCCTCTGCTATCCCTCTTCTATACCCCCCCCAACAGACCCCAGTGTGTGATGCTCCCCTCCTTATGTCCATGTGTTCTCATTGTTCAACGCCCACCTATGAGTGAGAACATGCGGTGTTTGATTTTCTGTTCTTGTGTCAGTTTGCTGAGCACGATGGTTTCCAGATTCATCCTGGTCCCTTCAAAGGATATGAACTCATCATTTTTATGGCTGCATAGTATTCCATGGTGTATATATGCCATATTTTCCTTGTCCAGTCTATCATCAATGGGCATTTGGGTTGGTTCTAGGTCTTTGTTATTGTAAACAGTACCACAATGAACATACGTGTGCATGTCTTTATAATAGGATGATTTATAATCCTTTAAACATATACCCAATAATGGGATTGCTAGGTCAAATGGAATATTTAAATGATATAGATTGACTGAATAGATTTTTAAAAATATAATCCAACTATCTTGCCTACAAGAAGTACACCTTATGCATAAAGACACACAGACTGAGATCAAAGGGATGAAAAAAGACATTCCATGCAAATGAAAACTATGAAAGAGCAAGAGTATCTATATATATATTAAACAGTCTTTAGATCATAAATAGTAAAAATGAACAAAGATGGTAATTGTTAATATGTAATAATAAAGAGGTTAATTCAGCAACAGAATATGATAATTCTAAACATATATGTAAACAACACCAGGGCACCTACATATGTAAAATACATATAATTAGACCTAAAGGGAAAGATAGACTCCAATATATTCTTTGAAAGTTTGGTAGAACTCAGCAATGAAGCCATCCAGTCCTAGGCTTTTCTTTGTTTGAAGACTTTTTATTACTGATTCAATCTCATTAACTATTATTGTTCTGTTGAGGTTTTTTTTTCTCCTGATTCAATCATGTAGGGGATTTTAACATCCCACTCTCAGCATTAGATAGATCATCTGGATGAAAGATTAACAAAGAAACATTGGATCTAAACTGCACATTAGACCAAATGGACCTAAAAAACATTTAGAGAACATTTAATCCAACAACGACAGAATACACACTCTTCTCATCAGCATATGAAACGTTTGTTAGGTTACAAAGTCAGTCTCAACAAATTTTAATAAGCTGAAATCTTATCAAGTACCTTCTCAATCCACAATGGAACACCGTAAGTCAATAGAAAAGAGGAACTTCAGAAACTATAAATACATGAAAACATGTTCCGAACCACTAGATTATGGAGGAAATTGAAAAATTTATTTAAAATAAATGAAAATAGAAACACAACATACAAACACCTACAAGATACAACAAAAGCAGTGCTAAGAGGGAAGTGTGGAACAATACAATAAATGCCTACCTCAAAACAGTAGATTTCAAAGAAACAATCTACAATATACTTCAATGAACTATAAAAGCAAAACCAAAACAAACCCAAAATTCATACAAATAAATAAATAAATAAGATTAAAGCAGAACTAAACAAAATAGAGGTGGAAAAAGAACAATACAAAGAATCAACAAAACAAAAATGTGGTTCTTTGAAATGATAAACAAAATTAATTGCTAGATAAAAACAACAAGAAGATCCAAATAAAATTAGAAATAAAAAAGGAGACTTACAACAGTTATCATACAAATAAAAAAAGGTTATCAGAGACATTTATGAACAGCTATAAACCAGCAAATTGGAAAACCTAGAGGAAATGAATAAATTCATAGAAACATACAACCTACAAGATTGAATCAGGGAAAAAATAAACTAAACAGAACAATAATAATTAATGAGACTGAATCAGTAACAAAAAGTCCCCAAACAAAGAAAAGTTCATGACTGGATGGTTTCATTGTTGAATGCTACCAAACTTTCAAAGAACTAACACCAATTCTTCTGAAACTGTACTGAAAAAACTGAAGAGCAGGGAACTTTCCATAATTCATTCAATAAGGCTAGTCTTCCCATGATAACAAACCTAGAGAAGAATGCAACAACAAAAACAAAAAACTACAGGCCAGTATCTCTAATTAACACAGACACAAAGATCCATAATAAAATACTAGAAAAACAAATCAAACAGCACATCCAAAAGATCATACACCATGATCAAGTTGGATTTATACCAGGACGTAAGTTTAACATATGTAACTCAATAAACGTAATACATTACATCAGCAGAATAAAAGACAAAAATCTTATCTCAACACACACTAAAACATTATTTGATAAAATTCAAAATCTCTTCAGGATAAAAACTCTCACCAAACTAGGCACAGAAGGAACATACCTCAAAATAGTAACAGATATATAATGACAAAACCACAGCTAACATCATACCAAATGAAGAAAAGATGAAAGCATTTTCTTTAAGAATTGGAACAAGATAAGCCAGGTGCCGTGGCTCATGCCTGTAATTCCAGCACTTTGGAAGGCTGAAGTGGGAAGGTCACGAGGTCAAGAGATCGAGACCATCCTGGCCAACATGGTGAAATCCCATCTTTACTAAAAATACAAAAATTAGCTGGGCTGGCATGCACCTGTAGTCTCAGTGACTCGGGAGACTGAGGCAGGAGAATTGCTTGAACCAGAAGGGAGATTGCAGTTAGCCGAGATTGTGC
>NW_016107351.1:6485722-6516614 GCF_001604975.1 Cebus imitator | reverse complement strand
ACCTGACTTTAAAATATAATGCAATGCCATACTAACCAAAACAGCATGGTACTCATATAAAAGCAGACACCTACACTAATGAAACATAATAGAGAATACAGAAATAAATCCATATTTACAGCCAACTGATTTTTGACAAAGGCTCCAAGAAAATACTTTGCAGTAAAGACACTTTCCTCAATAAATGATTCTGGGAAAACTGGATAACCATATGCAGAAGAATGAAACTGGACCCATATCACTCATCATATACAAAAATCAATCAAGCTGAATTAAAAACTTAAGAAGAAGACTCAAAACTATAAAATTAAGCTAGATGGCATGAATCACGTCTGTAATCCCAGCACTTTGGGAAGCTGAAGTATGAGGAACCATTGAGCCCTGGAATCAAGACCTGTTGGGATCCAATAGGCAGACCCCAACCCCATGACAGGTGAATAAATTCACTCGGACACAGAATACAGTGAAAGAGCAGGCTGGGGTGTCCAGGCCATTCACCCAAAGAAGTTAATGGCCACTAGCCTCAACTCCCTGGTTTTGCCAGCCAACTGAATGTGTGTTTTACCAACACACATTCAATGACAAAAACTTTGAGTCAACACCACTAGAGGGTAATGATTAAGGCCAGATTAAAAAAGATTAAAAGGCCAGATTCCAAGGCCTAAAGCAAACACCATATGTGGGTGATAAATTTCTACCGTGCCCCCCTCCCCCATCACCACCAAAGTAGGAGGCAGTGAAGTGTGGATGTGCAAAAATTGATCTTAGGACAATAAGCCATTTAGATAAACTCCTTTATATTCTTTTGTTATTTAATCTTGCTTTTAGCTCAAGGAGTATGCTGCCTTCAGCTGTAATTCTTCCTGAGGCTTTTACAAAACCAGCCAGCCTTCAAAGAAGGTTTGTGACTACATGCTATAATTTTACAATCTTTCCAACCATCTTGACTGAATCCCCACAAAGACTAGCCTGGACAACATAGTGAGACCTCATTTCTACAAAAATCTTAAAAATTAGCCATGTATGGTGGCATGTGCCTGTAGTCCTGGCTACTCAAAGGTTAAGTTATGCGGACTGTGAGCCTGGGAATTTGAGGCTGCAGTGAGCTATGATCACACCTCTGCACTCCAGCCTAAGTGACAGAGTGAGATCTTGTTTCAAACAACAACAACTAGAAAACTACTAAAAGAAAACATGTGAGATCTTGGCTAGGCAAAAATTTATGGCTAAAATTTCAAAAGCACAGGCAACTAAAACAAAAATAGACAAATGAGACTACATTAAAGTAAAAAGCCTCCGTACAACAAAAGAAAACCATCAATAAAGTGAAGAGACAGCTTGCTGAGTGGAAGAAAATATAATTATTCATCTGACAAGGAACTAATATCCAAAATATACAATGAATTCAAACAATTCAACAGTAAAAAACAAGTAATTGCATTAAAAAGTGGTCAAAGGACGTTAACAGACAAATCTCAAAAGAAGACATACAAATGGCAAACATATATGTAGAAAAAGGCTCAAATCACTAATCATCAAGGAAATGCAAATGAACACCACATTGAGATATCTTATCTCGGTTAGAATGGCCATTATTAAAGAGAGAAAAAAGTAACAGATACTGCTGAGGAGACAGAGAAAAGGGAACTCTTATACGTATACTGTGGGGAAAAAAATGTGAATTTGTAACAGCCACTATGGAAAACAATAGGGAGATTTAAAAAATTAATAAAAATAGAACTACCACATGATCCAGGAATCCCATATTGGCTATTTATCCAAAGGAAAAGAAATCTGTGTATCGCTGGGATATGTGCACCCCTATATTTATTGCAGCTTGATTCATAACAGCGAAAATAAGGATTTAACACTGCATTCATTAGTGGATGAATGAATAAACACAATGTGGTATATATACACAATGGCCATTAAAAAGAATAAAATCACATCACTTGCAGCAACATGATGGAGCTAGAGGCATGTGTTACATTAAATAAGCCAAGCACAGAAAAACAAATATCACATGTGCTCACTTCTATATGCGAGCCAAAAAAGTTGATCTCATGGTGGTAAAGAATACAATTAAGCTATTAGAGGCCAGAAAAGATGTGTGAGAGTTGGTGGGGGGAATAAGGAGAGGTTTGTTAATGGTTACAAAAAAGCAGTCAAACAGAGGGAGTAAATAAGTTCTAACGTTTGGTAGCAGAATAGTGTGATTACACTTAACAGCAATGTGTATTTCAAGATTACCTAGAAGGGAGGATTTGATATGTTCCAATCACATAGACATAATACTTCAGGTGATGGACGTCCCAAATACCCTGACTTGATCATTGTACCCTCTATACACGTAACATGTATTCTATATGTAATACAGAAATATGTACAAATATTCTGTATCAATTAAAAAAATAATTAGTCGAGAAAACAGGAACAAAATAGTATGTTTCAGTGTATATGTTTGCATTTCCGCAACTATACAGCTTGGCTGGGTCCACATCCAAATCTCGTCTTGAATTTTTACTCCCATGATCTCTACGTGTTGTGGGAGGCAACTGAATCATGGGGGTGGGTTTTTTCCATGCTATTCTCATGAGATCTGAGGGTTTTATAAAGGGCAGTTCCCCTGCACAGGCTCTCTTGCCTGACCCTATGTAAGGTGTGACTTTGCTCCTCCTTCACCTTCTGTCTTAATTGTGAGGCCTCCACAGCCATGTGGAACTGTGAGTCCATTAAACCTCTTTTTCCTTATAAATTACCCAGTAGTAGATATGTCTTTATTAGCAGCATGAGCATTCTCATGCAAAGATTTTGTATATATGCTAGAATCCATTCCTCGCTTATCTGAGCCATCAATATGTTGATTCTTGTACCTACAACACACTGTTTTTTATTTGTAGTCTTACAATACATCTTTATATATAGTGGTCTGTGCCCCCCTCATGACTTTTACAAAATTTTGCTGGCTAGTGTTATGATTTTATTTTCCAAGATGAATGTCAGAACACATGATCTTCAAAAAACATGATAATGAGGCTTATAATGTAATTACATTAAACACACAAATTAAATTTGGAATAATTCAGTTGTGTTCTCGAGCCAATTTCTGCCAGCTTGGGAAAGCTGATTATTAAATATTCCAGAATTTTGCCAAGTAGTTTCAGACTCTTGTTATCTTAAAATAGGCTATGGTAGGAATTTTTACACTATGGAAATCAAAAATAAAGACATGAAAACTAAATAAATGTGATATCCTGGATAGGATCCTAAAACAAAAAGAGATACAAATTAGATTCTTATAAAGTATCAACTTAGTGGTTTGTTAGTTGTGACAAATATACCATGGTAATAGAAGATATTAGCAATATAAGAAACTGGGTTTAGGCTACACAGAAACTGTACTATCTCTTTACAATCTTTATGTAAATCTAGCATCATTCTCAAGCGAAATTATTGTACATTTTAAAACATTAAAAGCATGACTTCAAGTATATATTTAGAAAGAAAACTTAGGAGGAAACTAGCAGACAAATCCAGAAAATGATACATTTTTACCAAGCAGATCCCTTCAAACAACATAATCTCTTAAGAAAACCACTCTGTATTTCTACCCTTCTGTGGTAAAGACCATTCTAATAAAAGAAATGGCTCATCTGTAAAAGATATTTTCAGAAAAAAATAGAAAAAATTTTATCTATCTTGGATGTTAACTGATATTTTGGAGTTATTTTAACTCTGTTGGGTCTGGTAATAGTATTGCAGCTAGGAAGAAAAATGCCTATTTTTAGAGATTTGTGTTTAACTATTGAGGGTAAAATGTCAGGAGAGCTATAATTTAAAATTATTCAGCATAAACAGATGATGAAAATTTGAGTATTCATTATGCTGCTTTCTAGTCTTTTCTGTAAGCTGGAAATTCTCCACAATTTCCCACTTTTCAGAAACTACTGCAGAAATACGCAAAGATTTTACATATTAAGCAAGGTGTGATCACAGTAGAAAAGTGGCAGCACTTGTGTTCAGGCAGGTACAAGACTGGCCTGAGACAGTGCCCCCAAGTTTCCCAATATTCATGGCCATCAAGTCTTCCAGATGTTGCTTCCTCATTTTGGGTATCTTTTCAGCAATGCCTACTCTCTCAGTACCAATTTTCTGTATTAGTCTATTTTCACATTGCTGATAGACATTCCCAAGACTGGGCAATTTACAAAAGAATACAGTAGTGAGTATGTAAGGTGGCTAAGGATACTGGCTGGTTACTTGGTCTTTGAGATATCCATATGACTCTATAGCAGAGAGCTACAAAGTTGACTTCTAAACCCAGGGCCTTGTCATACCTTGAGGGATAGGTCCAATGAACCCCTGTACCACAGTAGGTCCCAGCATTATGAAAGCTGAGAAAACTGATCCAACTTACAGTTGGATATCTCAGCAGTGAGGACAGAATAAAGAAGGGATGACAGGAAAGATGAGCTAGGATAGCATGTGTGACAAAGCGCCTTTTAAAAAATTCCCATAAGGTTATGTCAGCTTCCCTTGCATCAAGATCCCATCTTGGGAAGGAAGAGAGAGAAGAGGAAGAAACCTGAAAGGCTTACCATTTACACAGAGAGACTAAGTAAACCCTAAATAAATAGGTTTCTAATATGAAAGTACTGAATTACCATTATTTGAAAAAATATGCAACTGGAATGGTAGAATTCATAACAAGTCAAAGAGAATGAAGAATATAACAATTTGTGTGTATCTCAATGGAACTATACAATATTTTGATCTGACTGACCTAAAATTATAACTTTTATTACAGATAGAGAATACAGAATTTCTACTTTAAGCAATTGGTGGCTTTTTTCTACCCAAAGTATAATTTTATTAAATCTTTGATGCTTCCAACAAACATACATTGGCACTTTATTGAGTGGAGAGTTTGTCGCATGTATCTTTTAAATCAAACAATCATTCACAGTCTCTATGCTACTGAGTCTTGTGTGCTTACTCTGTGAAAGGGCCTAAGAAAAGGGAAAATGCAGAGTACCAAAACTCCAGACTCCACAATCTGATGCACTTGAGTTTGAAATCCACCTCTACTGCTTCCTAATTTGGTCCATGGCATCTTACTGAAAATCTGTAACACTAAAATTTACTTATTTGTATAGTCAGAAAAATGGTATCTATTTCAGCATCACTGGAGGATTAAATATTAATGAATACAATACTCCTAGCCATAGTTTTTAAATTTTAATTTTTTTTTTTTAGCAGGCCATGTCAGGCAGGCATGCCTATAGTTTTATGCTCATTAAACTACATGTTGTTTTCCACAATAATTGTGTTTTTTATCTCTCCTTTTATAACTAATAGTTTTGATTTTAGATGCTTAAAATTGTACCTTTTTCTGTGCATTTAAATATATGCCTGGCTGGGAATGGTGGCTCAATGCCTGTAATCCCAACACTTTGGGAAGCCAAGGCAGGTGGATCACAAGGTCAGGTGATCAAGACTGTCCTGGCCAACATAGTGAAACCCTGTCTCTACTAAAAATACAAAAGTTAGCCAGGCATGGTGGTGGGTACCTGTAATCCCAGCTACTCAGGAGGCTGAGGCAGGAGAATCACTTGAACCCAGGAGGCAGAAGTTAGAATGAGCCGAGATAGCACAACTGAACCCCAGCCTGGTGATAGAGCGAGACTCCGTCTCAAAAAAATAAAAAATTCTTTTCTCGTTATGTCACTGTACATATTATTCATAAATATATTAACTTTACTTTGTCTGAAATTATTGTTACGTTTGCTTTATTTTTGTTTTCTAAAAATATCTTTATCCATCCTTACTGTTATCTTTTATCTTTGCTAATTTATTTTGAGTGTTTTTCTAGCCATCTTTTAACATTTACCCAATAGCTATCCAGAAAGAGGAAGTGGAGAGAATAAAACAAAGAGGTAAGAGTTAAAGAAGTACTCAATACAAGTCTCGATGTTGTGGGATCCTTGGAATGTCGCTTCACCAGCTGGAACCTTGTGACTAGTGATGCCTTTGCCTAAGTTTTGCTCTGGCACAGTGGGTTTGCTTTGCCCACTCAACCTAGCAGGCTGCACTCGGCTTCCACTACCAGTTGGATCCCATGCCTGCCAAGGGCAAGCCAGGAGTGGAGTGTAAGAGGTATGTGGGCGAACATGAGGTCCAGACATGCCACACACTGGCTGCAGAAGGGCAAGCAGCTCCAGGTACCAGCATGGGTGCCAGCTCCCTGGAAGGCTGCAATTGAACTAGCTGTACCATAAGCAGCTGACACTGGAGAACACAGTGCCACACCCAGAAGCTTGCAGACACCAGGAACTGCAGTGCCCCAAAGAGGTAGTCATAGCCCCGGCTTGGGGAGCTGCTAGGTCTGGGTTCCCCGAAGGGCCACAGCTCTTCTTCCTCACTTTTTCTTGCCACCCACAACATGGTGGGCAAGGGGAGTGTTTAAGCCCTGTTTATATTACCCTGCCATTTGGCAGGTCCTGAGTTAGTGTCCTGCAACCAGAAAGAATAAAGGACAGACAAGTGGAGAATGAGCGAGATGAAGAGGCGCTTTATTAAGCAATAGAACAGCTCAGAAGAGACCCACAGTGGGCGGCTCCTCTCCATAGCCAGGGTGTCTCAACAAGTATTCGGATCTCAGCAGACAGGACAGCTACTCGCTGCAGCTGGTCATCCCATCATCTCCCCAGCCTTCAGCACAGAGGAGACCCTGGGGTGGGAAGCTCCTCTCTGCAGCTGGTCTGTTCACATAATCTCCTTGAGTCTGGCTGAGTCCAGGGCTTTTATAGGCCACAGAGGGGAGGAAGTACATGCCGATTGGTCCATGGGCAGCTACGAGTGGCCGAGAAAAATCACAAGTTCCCACTTCAATCCATGATGCCAGCAGCCTGGCCCTCAGGCTTCAGGCCCTTCTGGACTCGGAGGTTGGGCTTCACTGGGGACCCATCCCCTTCCACCCAGGAGGAGCCTATCTGCCTCTTGCCATCATTTATGGCACCCAGCTGTTTGTGCCAAGGGGCATCTGCCGACCAGTGCTGAGCTGTCTGCCTCCTTTTGACCTCCCTCCTGTGTTCACTGACACTCAAAGTCTGGAGGGGGCCAAGGTAACAGGGGCTAGTGTGTCAGTGCTGCCCTGAGTATGCACACCAGGCAGGGTTGCAACAGCAGCAAAGCTCAGCCTCAACTTTGCTACACAATTGGAGTGGTTACTGACAGTGAGGAGAAGCCAGAGTGCAGAAGACAGTACTTCTGAGCCTGCAAGGGGAGGGAAACTTACCAGGCTTCCCCAGTGCAGAGATGCCTGGGTCTGCAGCCACAGCTTGGGCAGCTAGAGCTGTGCCTGGGAGAGTGGGAATCCTTCCTGCTTCTGGTTCCCAAGAGCACAGGGGTGCCCAGGTTGCAGCTGTGGCTTGGGCCGCTACAGTTGCACCTGGAGAGCTCCTGCCTTGTACTCGGAAGGGGTGGAGCTCCCACTTGTCCCTAGCTCCCAATGGCTCCCTGGACGATGCACCCCCAGTCAGGCCTCCTCTTTGCATTTTCCCTGCAGTAGTAGGGCACAAGGTACAGGTGGTGCAGTGGAGTTGGCCAACTCTACACAGACAAACCCAGTGCTCCTGGGGCCAGCTCCACGAGTCCTACCTGCACCTTCAGCCAAGTGCTTATGGGCCCCTGGATGCAGTGGAGAGCAAGGCTGAGGCCACAGCAGAGGCTCTGGGCCTGGTAGTAGGTCCTGCCCAGCCATGTTAGGGTGGGGGTGGTACAATCGGCTATCTTGGGGTTTGTGGGGCACAGAGGACCCACCGCCACCACTGCCACTCCCACAACAATTGCTCCTGCCACCACTGTTCATGCCTCCCTGCTGTAGCCGGTGTGATGGCAGCAGCTACTGCAGACAGCCCACTGTTGCCATCACTGAGACTGAAAAATCTCCAGAGCAATGAATGGCAAAAGACCCACACCAGTAATATTCTCATACCATCCTTTGGAACCTCAAGAATAAAGAGAAAATCCTAGAAGCTACTACAAAGAAGTATCTTACTTTAACATATCTCATCTGGATCCCAGTAAACAATGGAGCAATTGTTTTCAAATTCTGGGATAACATAAATCAGAGTTTATATGTAGAGTGTATATGTAGGCATATTAGTGAAATTAAGTGAAAAATGAAGATATTTCAAGTATGCAAGAACTTAGAATACTGACTTTCCACCTAGACCCCTATTCTCACCTTTTCTTAGGAAGTTACTTTAAGTAATTTATAAGCAAAAGAAAGGAGTAAACCAGGAAAAGCAAGCTGTGGATACAGGAAAGAATAGATTCAGTCCTAGGAGCAATGAAGGAAAACTGCTAGATGACAACCAGCAGTCAAGAGGAGTTGAGCAACCAGGGCAGCAGATGGAGCTGGAGGTTAAAAAGCTCTGGAAAAGCCGGGCACAGTGTCTCAGGCCTGTAATTCCAGCACTTTGGGAGGTAGAGGTGGGTGGATTACTTGAGGTCAGTAGTTTGAGAGTACCCTGGCCAATGTAATGAAACCCCATCTCTACTAAAACACATACACGAAATTAGCCTGGCTTGGTGGCGGGTACGTGTAATCCCAGCTACTTGGGAGGCTGAGGCAGGATAATCCCTTGAGCCCAGGAAATGGACGTTGCAGTGAGTTGACATGGTACCACTGCACTCAGCCTAGGCAAAAGAGTGAGACTCCATCTCAAAAAAAAAAAAAAAACCCTGGTACTACATCTGCAGTAAACAAAAGGGGAGTCCTTGAAACTGTTTCATAGAATTGTAAGGATTAAATGAAATGCTATGTATAAAGTATCTTTCTAATAATCAATTAAATAATAATTGCTATTATGTTCTTTTTGTTGAACTCCAAGGAAAAGAGAAATGTTAAGGAGATATAGACAAGTACACAAATAATTGAAATGTGGCAAGTGAATGCTATGAAACAGATTCAACATACATAAAGTTGGGAGAAACTAGTTATGCTCAGAAACATCTAGAAAGATCTCACAAAAGGGATTACATTTCAAAGGAGTCCCCATGGGAACATGGGAGGAGACAGAAATCTAGCAGGTGATATAAGAGGGGTAAAAATGGGATTGAATAAAGAAGGTAGTAGTGTTAGGAAAAGAATGGGTAGTTTCATGATACCTTAGTGATAATTTAATATCAAAAAAAGCCATTTTGTGTCTATTTTATAGTAATGTTAAGCAACCATGGGAGAATTAAAATACGTAATTCTTTGTTTTCTGTGAACCAGAAATATTTAAATGCATATCTTCAAAAATAAAAGGTTTCTTTCTACTGTCACAAGAAATTTCATACATTTTATACACTATCTCCAAAAGGTACTTTACCTTATTGTAATTCCTACACATAAAACTTATGCTCTTACCCATTTCCTCCACAAAACATCTCATATTCTACCTACAAATAAGTTTCCTCTTGTTATTCCACAACATATCATCTTCATAGACTTCATCTTTTTCTTAAGAAATCCTACATATCTCCTTCCAAGTCTATCCAATCTGTTTTCCACGAAATCTCAGTTCCAATTGAGTGCCTCATTATCTCGTATAAGTTCCCTTCATTTTAACCATGTGCTCAGTAAATAATCAGGGACACGATCATTTCAACAGATCACTCTTTATAATGCTATCACCCCTTATATTTTTAGCTTACTATGCATTTAATAACTTACAGACTACATTGATTTTCTGTTGCTGCTATAACAAATTATCACAAACTCAACAGCTTAAAACAAAACAGAGTTACTATCTTATACGTCTACAGGTCAGAAGAGTGACACAGGCCTCACAGGGAAAAGAATCAAGGTGTTAGCAGGGCAGCATTCCTTTCTGTAGGTTCTCGGAGGAGAACCCATTTCCATGCTCATTTAGTTGTTGACAGAATTGTTTCCTGTGGTGGTCAGAAAATTCCGGCCTTCTTGCTGGCTGTTAACTAAGGGACATTCCCAGCTTCTAGAGGCCAGTCACATTATGTGACTCATGGCCCCCTTTCTCTAATTTCCAAGCCACCCATAAGAAATTGAATCCCTCTGATGCTTGGAACTCTCTTCCTTGTATCTCATCTCTCTGACTCAGAGAGATTGCCCACTTTTAAGGACCAGTATCATTAGATTGGGCCAACCCAAATAATCACTTGGGAGAACCTTCACATCTCAAATTCCATACACTTGATCACATCCACAAAGTCACTTTTACAATGTAAAGAAAGGTCTTCACAAATTGTGGGAATTAGAGTTTGGCCCTCTTACAGGTATGGAAAAATTATTCTGCCTACCCTATACAATAGACTATATTTAGACACTAAATTATAGACTCAACCCATCTAACACTTCACACAAGGCCTTATGTAAGTAAAGCATACAATATTTATTATACGCTGCACATAGACTATACTATATTTATAGTCTATGCTATTCTATATTATAGACTTTTTGAGATCCATCCAGTTGTTATCATATATAATATACATTATATACGTTCAGCTAACATTTTTGGATTGTTGATATGGTTTGGCTGTGTCCCCACCCAAATCTCATCTTGATGAATTGTAACTTCCACAATTCCCACATCTCGTCAGAGGAACCAGAAGGGAGGTGACTGAATTATGAAGACAGGTTTTCTCTGTGTGTTTCTTGAGATAGTGAATGAGTCTCATGAGATCTGATGGTTTTAAAACTAAGGAGTTTCTCTGCATAAACTGTCTTTTTGACTGCCACCAGCCACATATGTCACTTGCTCCTCCTTGCATTCCATCTTGATTATGAGGTCTCTCCTGCCATATGGAACCATAAGTTCCTTACATTTCTTTTGTAAATTGTCCAGTCTCAGCTATGTCTTTATCAGCAGTGTGAAAATGGACTAATATAGAAAATTGGTAACAAGAGACTGGGGCGTCGCTAAAAAGACACTTGAAAGTCTGAAAGAGACTTTGGAACTGGGTAACAGGCAGAGGTTGGAACAGTTTGGAGGGTTCAGAAGAAGACAGGAAACTGTGGGAAAGTTCGGAATTCCCTGGAGACTTGTTGAATGGCTTTGACCAAAATGCTGACAATAATATAGACAATGAAATCCAGGTTGCAGTGGTCTTAGATGGAGATGAGGAGCTTGCTGAGAACTGGAGCAAAGGTCACTCTTGTTATGTTTTGGAAAAGAGAATGGTGGCTTTTTGTCTCTGCCCTAGAGATTTATGGAACTGTGAACTTGAAAGAGACAATTTAGGGTATCTGGCAGAAAAAATTTCTAAGCAGAAAAGCATTTAAGATGTGACGTGCGTGCTGTTAAAGGCATTCAGTTTAAAAGCAAAACAGAGCATAAAAGTTTGGACAATTTGTAGCCTAACAATGCAACAGAAAAGAAAACCCCATTTTCTAAGGAGAAATTCAAGCTGGATGCAGAAATTTACATAAGTAATGAGGAGTCAATTGTTAACCCCCAAAACAATGGGGAAAATGTCTCCAAAGTATGCCATAGACCTTTGCTCCAACTCCTCCCATCGCAGGCCTAGAAGTTTAGGAGGAAAAAATTGTTTTGGGGGCTGGTCCAGGGTCCCTCTACTGTGTGCAGTCTAAGGATTTGGTGGCCTGCATTCCAACTACTCCAGCTGTGACTAAAAGGGGCCAAGGTACAGCTCAGGCTGTTGCTTTAGAGGGTGTAAGTTCCAAGCCTTGGCAGCTTTCATATGGTGTTGAGCCTGCAGGTACACAGAAGTCAAGAATTAATGTTTGGAAACCTCCACCTAGATTTCAGAGGATGTATAGAAATGCCCAGATGCCCAGGCAGAAGTTTGCTTCAGGAGTGGGGCCCTCATGGAGAACCACTGCTAGGGCAGCACATAAGGGAAATGTGGGGTTCAAACCCCCACACAGAGTCCTTACTGGGGCACTGCCTAGGGGAGCCATGAGAAGAGGGCCACTATTCCCCAGTCCCCAAAATGATAGCTCAACTGACAGCTTGTACTGTGCACCTGGAAAAGCCACCAAGACTCAGCACCAGCCCATGAAAGCAGCCAGGAGGGGAAAATACCCTGCAAAGCCTCAGGAGCAGACTTGCTCAAGGCCATGGAAGCCCACCTCTTGCCTCAGTGCATTCTGAATGTGAATCATGGAGTCAAAGGAGATCATTTTGAAACTTTAACTGCCCCACTGGATTTTGAACTTGCATGGGGCCTGTAGCCCCTTTGATTTAGCCAAGTTCTCCTATTCAGGATAGCCGTATTTACCCGATGCCTATACCCCAGTGTATCTAAGAAGTAACTAACTTACTTTTGATTTCATAGGTGGAAGGCACTTGCCTTGTCTCAGATTAGATGTTGAATTGTGGACTTCTGAGTTAATGCTGAAACGAGTTAAGACTTTGGGGGACTGTTGGGAAAGCATAATTGGTTTTGAAATAGGAAGACCTAAGATTTGGGAGGAGTCAGGGGCAAAATGGTATGGTTTGGCTGTGTCCCTACCCAAATCTCATCCTGAATTGTAACTCCCAGAATTCCCATATGTCATGGGAGGAACCCGGTTCGAGATGATTAAATTATTGGGTGGGTCTTTCCTGAGATATTCTGATGATAGCAAAAGAGGCTCATGAGATCTTATCATTTTAAAAACAGTAGTTTCCCTGCACAAGCTCTCTTTCTGCCTGCCACATCCACATAAGATATAACTTGCTCTTCCTTAACTTCTGCTATGATTGTGAAGCCTACCCAGTCAGGTAGAACTATAAGTCTATTAAATCTGTTTCTTTTCTAAATTGCCCAGTCTCGGTATGTCTTTATCATAAGCATGATAATGGACTAACAAAATTACTTAGAATATTATGAGAAGAACTCTTCATCTTCTTTAGTTCAAGTTTTCTCCCTATTGTTTTCTTCATTGTCTCTGGCGAAAACTACTAATACCTTCTTTAGAGGAATTATAAGTAGTCCTGTAATTTTTAAGGCATCCATCAGCCTGATGCTGTTACAATTCCTCTATCCCTCTACAGTTTATCATTTAAAAAAATCACTCATATTTTCCATTTCTTCTTTGAGCCATATTTACAGTTTCTTCTTCACTTTCTTTTCCTAATAAAAGAATTATTCTTTCCATTCATCCCTCCCCATTACTCTTTGCAGCTTATCCTTTATAATAGAATATTTCAATTCTTTGTAGAAAGCTCATCATGATAGCAAAGAGTTAAGAATGAAATGCCATTTGCTGCATCAATTTGAACTGAAACACAAGGATAATGTTCCCAGCTGTAGCATCTGGGTCCTTGGCAATTTCATCAGATAGTACCAGCCATTATTGTAGAGCTCTGGGCTTGTCACAAGGATTAAGCTCTTTTGCAGCTGTTTCTGCCACCTCAATGTAGTATAGTACAAGTTGGCTTTCAGTTTTTCCTCTGAATAACACCTATTTTTCTCCCTATTTATATTTTGTTAAAATATCTAGGAGATTTGGTTTTAGAGAGAGTCTGCATTCCAATACCTCCCTTTGGAGGGATGAGAACATACACTGTATTCACTTTCAATAGTATGTCAATATGAAAGTAATTTCCATTCTAAAAAAGTAAAATGAAGTTTCTAATGCTTTTCTTCTAAGCATTTTTAAGTACAAGTATGATTTTTTAATAAAAGTAGTGGAACAAAACCTAAAATGAGTGCATTCCTCTGTTAAATAATTTTTTTTAATGTACAAGTTACTTGTTTAAGTAACTTTTCTAATCTGTTGTTACTGTCAGCACATAAAATAGAAAGCGTTTCTTAATAGAGTATTCCGTGAATGTTCTCTTTATCTCTCATGAATTCGTTTGCTGACTACAGTTGTTAAATTGCTAACTAACCATCAGCGTCAAAAGGATTGATCTAGTGTATTCATTTTCAACTTAATTCTAATGTTCTCTAAGTAGCCTCATTCCTTTTAACAGCTCAAAATGAGACATACTATAGAATCATAGATTTTAAAACTGTGATGAAAGTTAGAAATTATTTGGTGTTTCCATTTATTTTACACACAATGAGAGCCAGTAAAATTAAATTATATGCCCAAAGTCATCACACAAATCATTAGTGGCAGCACCAAGCCCAGAATGCAGTCCTTCTAAGTCTAGCCTAGTGCACTTTCTACAATTCTACATTGTCTCACCCTAGTCTAAGTCCATAGTCCAAGATTCTTAGTTCTCCCTCTGCTATCTGAAACCAACCTTTCACCTGGCCCACTTTCTGTATTTATTATATTGTCAAGACCCTGACCTCACCACACCTTTCTCTCTCTCTCTCTATTCTGTTTCTGCCTCTTAGTTTCCAGTTCTCCTAAATGATTCCTAGAGAACTCTACAGACACATTGAGCTATCTTGAACCTTCTTTGGAGAGGGCTTTCCTTTCATTAAAAAGCTGAAACAACAACAAAAGATGTTCATCTACTAATGATGAAACAACACTCAGAGCCAGAATATTCAGAAATTATCAGAAAACTCAGCTTATGACCCTACACATCTTGAGATGTAGGATCCCTTAAAACAAAGAAGGATGCTACCTACCTATGTAGAATTTCTCATATCATTCTGCATCCCACCCTAGAAACACAAAGGATTCTGATTGTATTCAGCACTTTTCCATGCACAAAACGTTGAATCCCAGGGTATTCTGCTTTCTACTCAGTCTTTTCTCTAAATGCCAACTTGATTCTTCACTTTTAAAGATTATTATTATCCACTGCCTATTCAATGGGTTTGACTAGTTCTATACTTCACTCAACTTCCTACTCAGAATGTAGAACCTATAACTTCCATTTCTACAGTCCTGTTAATTGAAATTTTTGCATTTGATTTGGAAGGTGATTAATTGTTTCATTAGGTAGCTGTTCTCAGAGAACAAGACAAAAATTTTTTCTCTGCAGATTAGGTGTTACTGAAGAAATTAGGTCAGAATCCATCAAAGTGTGGCACAGCCCCACAAGCAGAAGATGTACATGCTGATAAATTCACTGTGTCAAGAGATTTGAGAGTGATGATATCTACACTCAGCTCCCTTAGGCATTTTGTTGTGAAGCACTGGCTATGTACATTCTGTACAAGAACGGTATTTCTTGAGATGCTTAAAAACAGGGTTGTTAGCAACCAAAAGGCAACCTGAAAAAGAATCCTGCTGAAAATAACAGAATATTTTCTTTGCTTATGGAAAAAATATTTGTCTCTGCCTAAGAATGGTAAACCAGAGGGCAAATACTAAAAAAAAAAAAAATCTCCAAAAAGTGCAAAAAAAAAAAAAAAAAAAAAAAAAAAAAAGTTTTCCTATTGGCTCCACTTTAAAGTATACATAACATAAAGAAATTATATCGTTATCCTCATTTGCTTAAAGTTTACAATCTAAACAATGCCAAAAGTAGAAATGTCAAAGAAAGCCTGATTTATGCAAGGAATATTTTATATTAGTTTTTTCACTTTACTATTGGGGAATATTTTCAAATTATACTTACAGTGCTACTGAATTTCCTCAGGGAAAGAGTGTTTGAGGAAAAATAGAGGACAGGTGAGAACAAGTTATGCACAGACAAGGAAAAAAAAAAAAAAAAAAAAAGGCTGACCCTATCAATATGTACAAAAATATAAAATATAAATAAAAAATACAAATTTCCTTTTTAAAGTATTTTTTGATGGAGGTGAATTTATAATAATAATCATAGTAATACTCCTATAACAAGTTTAGCCTTTTTAAAAATTCTACTTTAAGCTCTGGGATACATGTGCAGAACGTGCAGGTTTGTTACATAGGTATACATGTGCCATGGTGGTTTGCTGCGCCCATCAACCTCTCTTCTAGGTTTGAAGCCCTGCATGCATTAGGTATTTGTCCTAATGCTCTCCTTCCCCTTGCCCCCCACCCCATGACAGGCCCCTGTGTGTCACGTTCCCCTCCCTGTGTCCATGTGTTCTCATTGTTCACTTCCCACTAATGAGTGAGAACATGTGGTTTGGTTTTCTGTTCCTGTGTTAGTTCGCTGAGAATGATGATGTCCATCTTCATCTATGTCCCTGCAAAGGACATGAACTCATTCTTTTTTATGGCTGCATTTAAAGTTCTTTTAAGGAAAAAAGCAGGGCATTGGAAGTTTTGGTTCTTTTTTCCTCCCCTGTTACAAATTCTTGTGGTTTGGGTTGGGTGGCGGAGAGTGTGTGTCATCTGGGGGCGGCCTCTCTATTCGAAGGTGACCCCATTTAGATTCTGAGACGCGAAGTGGAGGGTGAATGGATCCCAGCCATTTTTTGTTGTCGTTGTTCCTTTTTTGCCATCTAGTGGTCCTCATCAATCTTCTGCTTCTTGGTATCAACATCATCATCCTCATCATCTTCAGCTGCCCACTTGCCAGTAGCAGACCCAGTGTTCTCGTCTTCATCTCCATCCTCCTCCTCATCGTCACCTTCTTTCTCTTGTTCATCTACCTCATTGTCAGCCTCCTGCTCCCATTTTCCTCATTAGCGTTCCCATTAGCAAGGGCGTCTCTTCCGTTTCCGCCTCCTCCACAACTCGCTTCTTCCCCTCCACAACTCGCTTCTTCTCCTTTAAGTCCTTGATGGTGACATCAGAGCTAGTGTCTACGGCTGCGTCTGACATGAGAGCACTTGGGATTAAAAACATAGCGAGAGTTTGGGAACCCTGACGATAAAGCTGCCGGATTCCACAACGGAGGAGGAGGCATGGAGCCAGACGAGGAACAATGCAAAGATGGCTTTTCAGAGCAGCAGTGGTGGCTGTTTCCATTTCAACGATGTTCATAGGATCTTCACCAGGAGTAGATTCCATGTCAAGAAACCTTCTTTGTGCATTTATGAGAAGCAACTTATCCATAAAAATTTGATCATGAGACTGCAGCAATTCAGTCTGCAGCAATTCAGTCACATCTTTAGGCTCCACTTTTTTTTTTTTTTTTGAGATGGAGTTTTGCTCTTGGAGTGCACGGGCGTGATCTTGGCTTACCACAACCTCCACCTCCTGGGTTCAATCAATTCTCCTGCCTCAACCTCTTGAGTAGCTAGGATTACAGGCATGCACCACCACGCCCAGCTAATTGTTGTATTTTTAGTAGAGATGAGGTTTCTCCATGTTGGTCAGGCTGATCTCGAACTCCTGACCTCAGGTGATCAGCCCACCTCAGCTTCCCAAAGTGCTGGGATTATAGGCATGACTCACTGCACCCATCCCAGGCTGCACTTCTAATTCTGCTTCTCTTGCTGTTTATACCACATGTGTGGTGATTTCCTCTACTGAAGTCTTAAATCCCTCAAAGTCATCCACAAAGGTTGGAACCAACTTGTTGCAAACTCTTGTTAATGTCAATGTTTTGACCTCCAGCCAAGAATCATGAATGTTCTTCAGGACAATAAAATGATGAATCCTTTCCGGAAGTTTTTTGACTTGCCCAGATTCATCAGAGAAATCACTACCTATGGCAGCTATAGCCTTACAAAATATATTGCTTGAATAGTAAGACTTGAAATGTAATATTGCTTCTTGATCCATGGGATGCAGAATAAATGTTGTGTTAACAGTCATGAAGACATTAATCTCCTTGTACATCTCCATCAGAGCTCTTGGGTGACCAGGTACACTGTCAGTAAGCAGTAATATTTTGAAAAGAGTCTTTTCTTCTTACCAGTAGGTCTCAACAGTGGGCTTAAAATATTCAGCAAATAATTCTCTAAATGAGATATGCTATCATCCAGGCTTTGTCATTCCACTTCTAGAGCAAAGGCAGAGTAGCTTTAGCATGATTCTTATGTGCCATAGGATTTTTGGAAGGCTAAATGAGCACTGACTTCAATTTAGAGTCACCAGCTGCATCAGCACCTAACAAGAGAGTCAGCCTGTCCTTTGAAGCTTTGAAGCCAGGCATTAACTCCTGTCTAGCTATAGAAGTCCTAGATGGGGCTGGGCATGGTGGCTCATGCCTGTAATCCCGGCACTTTGGGAGGCCGAGGCAGGCAGATCATGGAGTTCGAGACCAGCTTGACCAATATGGTGAAATTCTGTCTCTACTAAAAATACAAAAATTAGCTGGGCATGATGGTGGGCACCTGTAATCCCAGCTACTTGGGAGGCTGAGGCAGGAGAATTGCTTGAATCCAGGAGGCGGAGGTTGTGGTGAGCCGAGATTGTGCCACTGCACTCCAGCCTGGGCAACAGAGCAAGGCACCATCTCAAAAAAAAATTTAAAAAGTCCTAGATGGCATCTTCTAATATAAGGCTGTTTTTCAATGACCTCAGCGAGATCTGGATAACATGCTACAGCTTCTACAGCCACACTTGCGTTTTACCTTGCGCATCTGTTACGGAGATGGCTTCTTTCCTTAGTCTTTGTGAACCAACCTCTGCTAGCTTCCAACTTCTTTCTGCAGCTTCCTCACCTCTCTTAGCCTTCATGGAATTGAGGAGAGTTACAGCCTTGCTGCGGATTAGGCTGTGGCTTCAGGGAACATTGCATCTGGTTTGATCTTCTAACCAGACCACTAAAGCTTTCTTTGTAACAGCAATAAGGCTGTTTCACTTTGTGTTTTTTTTTTTGTTTGTTTGTTTTTTTTGAGACCAAGTCTCACTGAAACCTCCACTTCCCAGGTTCAAGCAATATTTGTGCCTCGGCCTCCAGGGTAGCTGGGATTATAGGCACACACCGCCATGCCTAGCTAATTTTTTTGTATTTTTAGTAGAAACGGGGTTTTGCCATGTTGTCCAGGCTGGTCTCAAACTCCTGACCTCTGGTAACCTGCCTGCCCACCTTGGCTTCCCAGATTACAGGTGTGAGCCACTGCACCCAGCCAAGCTGCCATGCCTGGACATGTTTCACTGTCTTATCATTTATGTGTTCCATGGAGTGGCACTTTTAATTTCCTTCAAAAACTTTTCCTTTGCATTCACAGCATGGCTAACTGGTGCAAGAGGCCTAGCTATAGGCCTGTTTCAGGTTTCTATATGCGTTTTTTTTTTTTTTTTTTAAAGATGGGGTTTCACCATGATGGCCAAGCTGGTCTTGAACTCCTGAACTCAGGTGATCCACCCACCTCGGCCTCCCAAAGTGCTAGGATTATAGGCGTGAGCCACCGCGCCGGCCTCTACATGCCTTCTTCACTTAGCTTAAGCATTTCTAGCTTTTGATTGAAAGCAAGAGATGCATGACTCTTCCTTTCACTTCAGTAGCCTGACTACAATATTTATTAGGTTTGCCATCCTATATGGGTATGGTTCCCGGTGCCCCTCCAAATTACAATAGGAACATCAAAGATCACTGATCACAGATTACCATCACAAATATAATAATGAAAAAATTTGGTGGCCGGGCACAGTGGCTCATGCCTGTAATCCTAACACTTTGGGAGACGAAGGCAGGTGGATCACTTGAGGTCAGGAGTTTGAGCCTGGCCAACATGGTGAAGCCCTGTCTCTACTAAAAATACAAAAATACTACAGGTGGCCCATACCTGTAGTCCCATTTACTTGGAAGGCTCAGGCTGAAGAATCCCTTGAACCCGGGATGTAGAGGTTGCAGTGAGCCAAGATCACACCACTGCACTCCAGCCTGGGCGACAGAGCAAGACTCTGTCTCAAAAAGAAAGAAGAAGTTTGAAATATCGCAAGAATTAGCAAAACGTGACACAGACGTGAAGTGAGCCCTTGCTGTTAGAAGCATGAGGCCAATAGACTTACTTGATGGAGGGTTGCTATAAATCCTCAGTTGGTAAAAATGCAGTATCTGCAAAGTACAATAAAACAAGGTATGCCTGTAAAAGCATTTTCATAGGAAAAAAAAACTCTCCACAATTTTGGTGTTCAATGTCCATCTAGTTGCCAACACAAAGAAATGACATTACATTTCATACATGTTATGCCTAGATCCAATTTATCTAAATCTAGGAGCAATATGAGGTTTTTACTATTGCAAAACATAATTTAATTTAACGTTTTAAATTTTGGTAGAGACAGTCTCAGTATGTTGCCCGGGCTGGTCTTGAGCCCCTGGGCTCAAGCAGTCCTCGTGCCTTGGCCTCCCAAAGTGCTGGGATTACAGGTGTGAGCTACCAGGCACAGCTGCGAAACATTCTTTACAGCTGTTGCAAATATTGCACTGATTTGGGAGTATCTCCAGAATCAGGAATTGGACAATCAATACAGTGGGAAAATGTGGCCTGCGGAGACTCACACCTGTGATCCTAGCACTCTGGGAGGCTGAGGGGGCTGATCATCTGAGGTCAGGAGTTTGAGACCAGCCTGGCCAACATGGTGAAACCCTGTCTCTACTAAAAATACAAAAATTAGCCAGGCGTGGTGGCGGGTGCCTGTAATCCCAGCTATTTGGCTGAGGCAGAAGAACTGCATGATCCCGGGAGGCAGGGGTTGCAGTGAGCCGAGATTACGCCATTGTACTCCAGCCTAGGTGACAGAATGAGATTCTGTCTCAAAAAAAAAAAAAAAAAGAAAAGAAAAAGTGGGGAAATGTGTTTTGTTATGCAAAAATCAATTGTATTTCTGTTCTCTGAGAGTAGGAATCAACATGCTAATTAATTAGTCCTTTTCATTACCAAGCACTTGGGCTGCTCAAAATCTTTCCACATCTTAAGTCAGTGCTTGCCTCTGAAGAATCCACAAATCGAGAGCATCCAGACACTGGCATCTTTGATGCTGAAGACAGAGGGCAAGTGATGTGGAGATGCCCTTCTCTGGGGCCTGAACAGTGTTAGTCACAAGTGCCCATAATGAAGGCTGTGGATCACGCTGCACCAGCGCCGCTCACCAGATCCAAGCAACCCATAGGTGCCTGTTGTTCTTTAGTGATTTTGTATTTGTACGTTTGCAATGTGGGGCTTTCTAAAAAGTGCGAAGTCCAGGAATGGCACTCTCCTTGTCCAAGTATAAAGGTGAGATAGTTTTACGCTTCTGTTCGGCCAGTGTTTTCATTTTTTCTTGTTTCTAGCAGTTCTAAGAATGCCCCTGGTTCCTAAAACTACAATATTTGTCCTTGTGACAGGCTCAACAGACATATCTATTTCTTAAAGCATTTGCACAGTAACACAAAGGCAAAAATAATGCCATTTTGGCAAAAAGAAAAAAACTTTATGACGCTGTTGTTTAATAAAAGCGTAGCTGATTAAGGGCGCCCTGGGCAAGGATTCAGTACTAAGTGAGCTTGCTGGTATTTCCTCCATACAGAACGTTCTATCTCCTGGACAGTGTGATCAGCATGTGCAGCTGACTTGGAAGACTGAGTCTGGCTGGATGGCTGATTGATTGACGTCCCTTTGGGCTGTGGCAGCGGTTCTTACAGGCAGCTGAAATGTTAGACAGGCCCTAGCAGACGTGTTTGACAATATTTCTTTGGTCTCTGGCTACAACTGCCATATTTCTTGTTCTCCTAAGGCTCTAATAATGGCCGAAGAACCCAAGTTCATTTTCTTTCTTTTGAGATGGAGTCTTGCTCTATTGCCCAGGCTGGAGTGCAGTGGTGCCATCTCGGCTCACTGCAACCTCCACCTCCTCAGTTCAAACAATTCTCCTGTCTCAGCCTCCCGAGTAGCTAGGATTACAGGCGTAAGCCACCGTGCGTGGCCCCTGGTTCATTTTCTAAGATTAGAGCCAACCATTTCCTAGCACATGGGAAGTCCTTTCACCTTTCCATGTACTCTCCTTTTGGAAGAATGAGTTCGATAGCAAGGGAGGTCTACACTATAGCCCAGTATTGTGGTAACAAGTGCAATCTAAAAGAAATATGACATGAACTCAAAGGTTTTGCTTGTGAATTAATTCAGTTCACATTTCCTAAGAGTTTACTATATACTGACTCCTGGGCTAAGTACTAGCAACTGGCGTGTAAATGAGTGATAGAAAACACACGGGGCAAGTAGAGACACAGAGGAGGAGCACCCGGCCAGCTCCAGCACAGCAAGGTTCCCTATCCAGTGTTCCCTACCTGGCCAGTGAGGCTCACAGGGTAACACGGGACATCAGCACAGGCAAGGTGGAGAATGAGATTCTAGCAGGAAAACTACCCTGGCCACCAGTACCCAGAGAGGAAGTGGTGAAAATTAACGGCCGCATTGCGCTCTAGTCAGCCTGCAATATTAATAACCAGTGCTGTGCCTCCTTCTGCAGAAGAAACACTAAAATTGGAACGATACAGAGAAAATCAGCATGACCACTGTGCAAAGATGACGTGTAAATTCATGAAGTGTTCCATATTAAAAAACAATAACAATAATACCAACTGTTGTGCTGAAGGTACCTTTGTGGAGTAGTTTTCTGGAGTGGCAGGAGACTTGATGGAGTCTTACTCTATTGTCCAGGCTGGAGTGCAGAGGTGCCATCTCAGCTCACTGCAACCTCCGCATCCTGGGTTCAAGTGATTCTCCTGCCTCAGCCTCCTGAGTACCTGGGATTACAGGCGTGCACCACCATGCCGGGCAAATTTTTTGTATTTTTAGTAGAGACAGGGTTTCACCATGTTAGCCAAGATGGTCTCCATCTCCTGACCTCATGATCCGCCCGCCTCGGCCCACCAAAGTGCTGGGATTACAGGTGTGAGCCATTGCACCCAGCCCTTATTTTTAATGATTATTTCTCCAACACCAGGCACTGTTGGGGCTGTGGACATAGTAAAGAACAAAATATAGCAGTCCTGCCCTCATTGAGGTAAGCTCCTAGAACAGACAGTGGAGTATCAATTAAACAGATAATAATCCATGCTATGATGAAAAATGTGGCAGGCCTCATGGCTTACACCTATAATCCCAGCACTTTGGGAAGCTGAGGCAGGAAGATCGCTTGAGGCCAGGAGTTCGAGACCAGCCTGGCCAACATAGTAAGAACCTATCTATACATAAAATTTTAAAAACTGGTTGGGGCCGAGCGTGGTGGCTCACACCTGTAATTCCAGCAATTTGGGAGGCTGAGTAGGTGAAGCACGAAGTCAGGAGTTCTAGACCAGCCTGGTCAACATGGTGAAACCCTGTCTCTACTAAAAATACAAAAAATCAGCTGGGTGTAGTGGTGGGTGCCTGTAATCCCAGCTACTCGGGAGGCTGAGGCAGGAGAATTGCTTGAACCTGGGAGACGGAGGTTGCAGTGAGGCAAGATCACCACTGCACTCCAGCCCAGGAAACAGAGTGAGGCTCCATCTCAAAAAAAATAAATTTGTTGGGTGTGGTAGTTCATGCCTGTGGTCCTAGCTGCTGGGGAGGCTGCGGCAGGAGGATTGCTTGAGCTGAGGGGTTCGAGACTGCAGTGAGCTATGACTGAACCATCGCACTCCAGCCTGGGCGACAGGGCGGGACTCTGTCTCAATAAATAAATAAACAAATAAGAGAAATGAAGTACAGAGTAAGAGCTGTGGTCAGGGAAGACCTCTCTGAGGGAGTGACTGGGTAAAAGAGGAAGTAAGCCATGAGAAATTTATGAAGGCTGGGTAATTTATAAAGAAAAGAGGTTTAATTGGCTCATGGTTCTGCAGACTGTACAGGAAACCTGGTGCCAGCATCTACTTCTGATGAGCCCCTCAGAAGGCTTACAGTCATGGCAGAAGGCTAAGGGGAACAGGCGCACCACATGGAGAAAGTAGGAGTAAGAGAGAGAGAAGGGGGAAGTCCCTGACTCTTTTAAACAACCAGATTTCTCTTTCTTTTTCTTTTTTTGAGATGTAGTGTCACTCTGTCACCCAGGCTGGAGTACAGTGGTGCGATCTCAGCGCACCGCAACCTCCGTCTCCTTGGGTTCAAGTGATTCTCTTGCCTCAGACTCCCGAGCAGCTGTGACTAAAGGCGCCTGCCACCATGCCTGGCTAATTTTTGTATTTTTAGTAAAGACAGGGTTTCACCATGTTGCCCAGGCTGGCCTGGAACTCCTGATCTCAGGTAATCTACCCACTCAGCCTCCCAAAGTGTAGGGATTACAGGCATGAGCCATCACACCTGGCCAAAAACATGTGTTTTGAGGCCCCTAGTTTGCCATTGTCCTGGATGTACTCTCCTTCTGACTGATTTTAAAAGGGATGTAAATGATTTGGTGTGTCTCGATAGGTCTCATTTTATTTTGCTTCAAAAGCTACAAACTACAGTTCTCATTGATTATTGTTCTGTTGAAAGAGTCTTTGTCAATATCCCCAGAGGTATATAGCTTGTGAAAATTGTATATAGCAAGATGAAAAGAATGGCCGCCCCCTTAATATTTACTTAGGGAGTATAGATAATGATCTCTTTGCAACTGATATGCTGCTTCAGAATATCATTTTTACCCAAATCAGACCAAAAAAGAGTTTGTTTTTTTCCTTCAGGTTTTCCATCTGGGCCCTTTGTACCCAGCTCTTTTTCTATGGGACGATTTGCCAGCAGAAGACTCCATTTCAACAAACAGGTCTATAGAAAGAAGCAAACTAATTACACACAGCTTCTTTTATGCTTGTGGCCCAGATTCAGGAGTTCGAGAACAGCCTGGGAAACAGTCTTAGAAATGGAATCAAGTATTGACAGCGCTGTGATTGCTGAAGGCAGTCTATATAGCCGCTAGCACAGCCCACGCTGGCAGTGTTCAAAAACCTTGTCTGAGTCAAAGAACAAGAAGGAGGCACCCCCAGGCCATCTCTCATAACCCTTGGAAGGTGCAGAAAAGCCTCAATGTCTCCACAGGAAGAAGCCCAAAGTTCAGAGGAAGGGCAGGGCTCACACGCTGCCCAGATGGCCTCTGAAGCAAACAGTGGGGCCCTCTCTCTGGGGATTGGAAACTGGATTTCCTGGTGGGGCAGGGAAGACTAGGCTGGCTTTTCTGAGCAGGGCTTCATCATAGAGGGGACACCATCTGTGCAGAGTCCACCCTATCCTCAGAGGCCAGCAGTAATAGATGGAACCAAGTCCAACCGGATCTGGGGCCTCCTCACCTTGGACCTCTAGCCAGCTACATTAAGAGACCTCTGCTGCCTTCTTCCTTGTCCTTCCATTCCTCCTGTCCACTCCACGGCAGCTAGGAAGCAAGACCTTGAAAAGAGAAGAGGCAGGTGGTATCACTGAACTAGACCATGCCCACTCCCCAATCTCCTCATTCTCCCAGCAAACAGGGTGAGTGCCCCAGTTGTGCTGGGAAGAGGAGGTGAAGCACCGTGAACCTGATACGTGAGTGGGGCTTGAAACAGGGCTGGCCTGAGTTTTACCACGCCAAAGTGATGACTCTGCCCTAGATAGGGCTAAGGAGCTGAAGGGAGTTGGAAGCAGTGATGAGAAAATAGAAAATGGGCTGGGTGCCATGACTCACACCTAGAATCCCATCACTTTGGGAGGCCAAGGAAGGCAGATCGCTGGAGCTCAGGAGTTCGAGACTGGCCTGGGAAACACGGCAAAACTCCATCTCTGGTTTTGTTTGTTTGTTTGAGACAATGTCTCACTCCGATGCCAAGGCTAGAGTACAGTGATGTGATCTCGGCTCACTGCAACCTCCACCTCCTGGGTTCCAGCGATTCTCCTGCCTCAGCCTCCTGAGTAGCTGGGATTACATGCGCCCACCACCACGGATGGCTAATTTTTATATTTTTAATAGAGACGGGGTTTCACCATGTTGGGCAGACTGGCCTTAAACTCCTGACCTCAAGCGATCCACCTGCCTTGGCCTCTCAAAGTGCTGGCATTACAGGCATGGGCCACCACATCCAGCCAAAACCCCATCTCTACAGACAAAAAAATCAGCTGGGTATGCTGGTGTGTGCCTTACTACAGGTACTTGGGAGACTGAGGCGGGAGGATGGCTTAAGCCAAGGAGGTAGAGATTGCAGTGAGCCAAGATCATGCCACTGCACTCCAGCCTGGGCAACACGGCCAGACCCCATCTCAAACAAAAAGTAAGGCTGGGCACGGTGGCTCACACCTGTAATCCCAGCACTTTGGGAAGCCTAGGCGGGTGGATCACTTGAGGTCAGGAGTTCAAGACTAGCCTGGCCAACATGGTGAAACCCCATTCTACTAAAAATACAAAAAATTAGCTGGGTGTGGTAGCAGGAGCCTATAATCCCAGCTACTTGGGGGGCTGAGGCAAGAGAATCACTTGAACCCGGGAGGCGGAGGTTGAGGTAAGCCGACGTCGTGCCATTGCACTCCAGCTTGGGCAACAAGAGCGAAACTCTGTCCCAAAACAACTGCGCTTAGATTCCTGTCTGGATACATATCCCCTCTCCTTTCATGTCCCCAGTCCACCTCTTCTCTGACACTGGCAGTTCTGTCCTGAGGCCCTCTTCTCAGACAGCCCTGCAGCGCTTTGTGCCACCCTTCTGTTAGGAACACTCAGAAGCCGAAGGTGCAGGTTCCTTAGCACCACGAAGGCGGGCACCTGTTATTGACCTTTTCCTGCAGATTCCTCATTTCCTCAGGAGCTGCAGCCCAGGAATCGTGTCGTGGTAGGAATCCAGCCCCGAGACTGCAGATCAGTCGGGAGTTTCTTCTGTGAGAACATTCACAAAACTCAGAGGGAGGATTTTGCCAGTGAGTCAGTAACCCTGTGCCCTGCATGCATCACCGCAGGAAGGACCTGCCAAGAACAATTGCCTCCATGGATGAGCAGCCACCTGCACCGCCCGGGACAGAGCAAGTCCTCCGTGGCGCAGTGCATTCATCGTGTCATTAGAGTCTGAGTTGTTTTGCTGAGTCACTCTATGTTTATCACATATTTTGATACTTCTTTGACAGCCTGCGGATGCCCCAATTTTGTGTTTAACCTGCTGGAGGTTACAGTAAATCAACAATATTGGATAAGAAAAAAACAAGGAAACCTCTCAAGCCCTAAAATACAACAAAATCTGTCATAAAATAACGGTTAAAAGGAAATTTGAGGGTTATGCTGGATAAGCCACACCCAGAGCCATGCTGTGGACGCTGCAGGTCTCCTGCTCTACCTCGGTGTCACCCGGGTATCATAGAAACTCATCCACAGAGACCAGCCCGAAGCTGCCATTTCTCAGAATGAGGAGTCTCCAGGGCTGGAGGAGAGGCAGTCCTGGGATGCTTAGCTGGTTGCCACCGCAGTCCCCACTTGCATCTCACCCCAAACAATAGCACTGCCATCGGGATTCAGGTCCTATTTGTTTGTTTTTTTAGACAGAGTATTGCTCTGTCGTCCAGGCTGGAGTGCAGTGGTGTGATCTCAGCCCACTGCAACCTCCGCCTTCCAGGTTCAAGTGATTCTCCTGCCTCAGCCTCCAGATGCCCACAACCACGCCTGGCAAGTTTTTGCATTTTTAGTAGAGATGGGGTTTCATCGTGTTGGCCAGGCTGGTCTCGAACTCCTGACCTCAGGTGATCCACCTGCCTCAGCCTCCCAAAGTTCTTGGATTACAGGCGTGTGTGCGTCCAGTGTGATCCATTCTCAAGTAAAATACAAAATTAGAAATTAGCTAAAACAATATATATATGTATGCCTATATATGAGAAAGAAAAATCATTAAACAGATGTGGTAAAATGCTAACAACTGGGAACTGGGTGAAGGGCATATGGAAGCCTGCTGCACTAATCTTGGAACTTTTCTGTAAATCTAACATTATTTCAAACTAAAAAAAATTACCAAAGGAGGCTGGGCATGGTGACTCACGCCTGTAATCCCAGCACTTGGGAGGCTGAGGTGGGCGGATCACTTGAGGTCAGGAGTCTGAAACCAGCCTTGCCATTGCGGTGAAACCCCGTCTCTTTTAAAAATACAAAAATTAGCTGGGTGTGGTGGTACATGCCTGCAATCCCAGCTACCCAGAAGGCCAGGGCAGGAGAATCGCTTGAATCTGGGAGGTGGACTTTGCAGTGACCTGAGATGGTGCCATTGCACTCCAGCCTGGGTGACAGAGTGAGACTCCATCTAAAAAAAATCCAAAGGAAAAAGAAGTTCACAGAGCTAACATAAAAGGCCCCCTTTCCATACAGACTGTATTTTAGTGAGACCACATAACCAATGAGGGAAAGTTCTTTATAGAATTTATACAGTTCATTGCAAGAGGAATGACAGAATCAGAAAATCAACATTTTACCAACTCCTATCACAATGATTGTAAACAAACGCTAAGAACTTGAGGCAGAGGCTCAGGTTGATGGAGGGAAGAGGCTGACATCAGCTGAATTCATTGGCCAATGCCAATGTCATCAAACTTGGGGTGACAAATATAGCCCTGTGAAGAATTCTGGTCACCAACTTTAATGCATTTGAATACAGTCCAGCCTTCGGAGCTAAGTGCACAGGAAGCCCAGCGCTTAGGGAATAGAGAGGACTAGGAAGCACTATATACTCTGACCACCCCTCAGCCAAATCCAGAAGGTGAATATTCTGTAAGACCTGGCTTCTCTACCAAATCAACGTCATTTTTTAAAAAAGAGAAGACTGTTGTGGAATAAAAGCGACTTGGAGGCACAACTAATTGCAATGGGCGACTCTTGTTTGGATTCTGATTTGAACCAACCAACCGATTTCTTATTCTTTTTTGACAGTCTCACTCTGATACCCAGGCTGGAGTGCAGTGGTGCGATCTCAGCTCACTGCAACCTCTGCCTGCCAAGTTCAAGCGATTCTTGTGCCCCAGCCTCCCAAGTAGCTGGACTACAGGCGGAGGGCACCATACCTGGCTAATTTTTGTATTTTTGTTTTTTGTTTTGAGATGGAGTCTCCCTCTGTCGGCAGGCTGGAGTGCAGCGGTGCGATCTCAGCTCACTGCAACCTCAGCCACCCAGGTTCAAGCAATTCTCCTGGCTCAGCCTCCCAAGTAGCTGGGACTACAGGAGCACACCACCATGCCCGGCTGATTTCTGTATTTTTAGTAGAGATGGGGTTTCACTATGCTGCCCAGGCTGGTCTCAAACTCCTGAGCTCAAGTGCTGGGATTACAGGTGCCCATCACCATGCCCAGCTAATTTTTTTGTATTTTTAGTAGAGACAGAGTTTCACCATGTTGGCCAGGGTGGTCTTAAACTCCTGACCTCAGGTGATCCACCTGCCTCAGCCTCCCAAAGTGCTGGGATTACAGACGTGAGCCCCTGCACCCAGCCTATCTGCTGTTTTTAAATTGTCTTCACCTAAAAATAACTGTTGTGTCACAGTGGCATATTTTGAGGTATAATATTCTGGTTTCTTACACTTACAAGGGTAGTTCCCAAGTGCATGCCGCAATAAACTGCTTGTGCACAAATCTCCACAGGGCTGGTTTCTAGGGGACTCAAGCTCAGGCAATCAGTCCCAGGAGTGGTCCTAACAAACAGGAGGTTGAGGCTCACTGGAGGCTGAGGTGGGAGAATCACTTGAGCCAAGGAGATTGAGGCTGCAGTGAGCTGTGATGGCGGCACTGCACTGTAGCCTGGACGATGGAGTGAGGTCTTGCCTCAAAATAAAAAAATGCAGATGCTAACACTAATAATCATGGTGGATGCTCTGCTGTGCCACCCATATCTCCCATTAAGGATGAAGGATCTTGTAAGATCTTTCCCCCAGGTCTGGGAGTGCTGCTGTCAAAGAGGCTCCACGGTCAGCACCTGTAGGGGTCAGGGGGGCTGCTTCACTGGGGAGAGTAGTTTTGAAACCACTCCCTGTAGGGGCTGCTGCAGCCTCTACTGAGACCAGGTCACCGCTCTCCCTCCTCCCTGAGCCGAGTCCTCTCCCTTTCCTCCTCTTCCTGCAGGTCCTGACCTGGGAACACCCCTAACAAACCTCTTACACGCCAATCTCCACCTCGGTTGGCTTCCAGGGAACCCAATCTGCCACATATCATGTTTCTCACAAGGACTAAACTACATAGAACATAAAGTTCTAAGCTGGGTCTGATGGTTCACGCCTGTAATCCCAGCACTTTGGGAGGCCGAGCTGGGCGGATCACTTGAGGTCAGGAGTTCAAGACCAGCCTGGCCAACATGGTGAAACCCTGTTTCTACTACAAATACAAAAATAAACCAGGCATGCCTGTAATCCCAGCTACTCAGGAGGAGAGGCATGAGAATTGCTGGAACCCTATGAGACAGAGCTTGCACCACTACACTCCAGCCTAGGCGACAGAGACAGATTCCATCTCAAAAAAATGAACACAAAGTTTTCATCCCAGAGCCAGACACAGTGCACAACAAGCATTAGTTGTTATCATTATACACTCAAGACATGCCTTCTTTTCTCTCATGGTTATAGATGAAAAAATAAATAAAATTCTTCTCAAGAGGCCAAAGGGGGCTGGGTGCGATGACTCACACCTGTAATCCTAGCACTTTGGAAGGCCATGGAAGGATCACTTGTGGTCAGGAGTTCAAGACCAGCCTGGTCAATATGGTGAAACCTCGTTCTACAAAAAATACAGAAATTAGCCACGTGTGGTGGCACATGCCTGTAATCCCAGCTACCCGGGAGGCCAAGGCAGGAGAATTGCTTGAACCTGGGAGGCAGAGTGTGCAGTGAGGGGAGATGGCGCCACTGCACAGCCTGGTGACAGAGCGAGACTCTGTTTCCAAACAAAAACAAAACAAAAGGCCCA
Source organism: Cebus imitator (assembly GCF_001604975.1). Taxonomy (NCBI): domain Eukaryota; kingdom Metazoa; phylum Chordata; class Mammalia; order Primates; family Cebidae; genus Cebus; species Cebus imitator. Next base: position 6,486,089 of record NW_016107351.1, on the reverse strand, counting down.
AGGGGAGACTGCTATTATGTGCTCATGGTGCCATTCTGACTGGGATCTTTTATCTTCAATGCCATATACATACACACACACACACACACACACACATATGTATATACATGCTTTATTGAGATATAATTCACCTGTTTAAAGTGTACAATTCAGTGGGTTTTTTTGTACATTCAGAGTTGTGCAACAATCACTCCAATCATTTTGGAGCATTTCCATTACCTGTCCTCCTCCACCAAAAACCCCTGTACCCATGAGCAGTCACTTCTCTTCCCCCCACCCCACCCCCAGCCTCTGACAACCATAAATCTACTTTCTGTCTCTATAGATTTGGCTATTCTGGACATTTCATGTAAAAGGGATCATTCAC
>NW_016107351.1:6472880-6484995 GCF_001604975.1 Cebus imitator | reverse complement strand
ATTTTTTAAGTAGAGACGGATGGGGTTTTGCCATGTTGGTCAGGCTGGTCTTGAACTCCAGACCTCGGGTGATCTGCCCACCTTGGCCTGCCAAAGTGCTGGGATTACAGGCGTGAGCCACTTCACCTGGCCGCCTTTTAGCTATTACTTCCACTCTTTGGCTGTCATGAATAATGCTGCTCTCAGCATCCATGTACAAATTTTTGTGTGGACATATGTCTTCATGGGTATACGCCTAAGAGTATATACATATTCTTTTGGGTATACACCTAAGAATGGAATCACTGAGTCATTTGGTAACACTTTAATGTTTGGAGAAACTGCCAGTTGTCCAAAGCAGCTGCACCATTTTACATTTTCATGAAGAGTGTGTGAGGGTTCCAATTCCTCCACTTCCCCACCACTTGTTATTATCTGTCTTTTTTTTTTATAGCCATTCTTTCAATGTAAAGTGGTGTCTCATTGTTGCAGTTTTTGGTTTACCTTTGATTGACATGTTGGGCATCTTTTCATGTGCTTACAAGCCATTTGTATATCTTCTTTGGAAAAACGTCTATTGAGAAATTTTGCTCATTTATTGAGTCATATTGAATGCTTTGAGTTTTATTTTCTTCATCTGTAAAAGAAGAATGCTACAGCCTTCAGAGGGTAGTGAAGATTAAATGAGAGAACATTTATTTGCAAGACACATAGCACAGTGCTCTGCACAGCACTTGGCAAGCACCCCAGAAAGTTAGCGAACCTTCCTGTCACCTTGCCTTGCAAGTAGAAACCAAGTGGAGTTCATTCTGCATTATGTCATCTAGCATACTGTGTTGCATGAAGACAGACTCAATAAATGCCTGAGGGTATAAATGGGCCAATTCACGCCATTCAGTATTCAAATTTGAATCTTCCGTGCTCTGCCCCCTTTCTCCCATTTCTTTCATTGAACCTTTTCTTTCTCGAACAATTTTCTTAATTTTATTCCTCTTGCCAGGTGCCTCCTCTTGTGAGATTTAACTTTGCAGTATCATTGAGGCCGAGTACAAAGAGAGCCAAAGACATCACCTATGGCAGTCCCGGGGTGAATGTGATAAACCACTGAAGGGGCTGAAAGTCTGTCTGACAGCCTGAGAGCATAGCCTATCCCATCTTAGCGAGCCACAAAAAGTAATTAAAGTACTTACAGGAGTGAGAAAAGGGAGCCTTTCAAAACCCTGATTGCAGACTGTTATTTAACACAGTTCAGCAACGCTGGTCTGAGGAATTTTCACTTGTAGAGGACCCAGGCCGCCTTCAGGCCCAAAGATTCCAGATTGGTTCAGGCCACCTGGGGTGTGCAGACTGCAAGGGGCCACAATTGGGTGGAGAAAAGCAAACAATGTGATCACCACATGCACGCAGCCTGCCCGGGGTAGAGCCCAGCTTTGGTGCCTGGGGCAGGACTTGAAAGGACAAGCACAGGTGAGGGAAGGTGTGCTTGTCAGCCCAGTACCGAACACCGCGGTGGGATGTGAGTGGGTGTGTACGGAACTGCTGGCTTTTATCTTAGGCCTGGGACAATGGGGACTTCGAAAAGCAAGGGGTGTGCGTGTGCCTCGGGTCCAGCTGCAGTACCGCGGTCTGAAACCCCAGGCCACCCTCTGAGTCTGCCTGAGGGCAAGTCTGGGAGCGTCAGCAGGAGGAAAGTGGAGACGCGAGTGTTCCGCAGGGCAGGGACTGGTTCCAACTCATCTTTGCATTCCAGGGCCCACTTCGGGGCCCAATGACTGTTTATGGAGCTCATGAAATGCTCCCTCAGGCTGGGCACGGTGGCTCACGCCTGTAATCCCAACACTTTGGGAGGCCGAGGCTGACAGATCACTTGCGGTCAGAAGTTCCAGATCGCCTGGCCAACATTGTGAAACCCTGTCTCTGCCAAAAAATACAAAAATTAGCCAGGCGTGGTGGCACGCACCTGTAGTCCTAGCTACTCAGGAGGCTGAGACAGAACTGCTTGAACCCGGAAGGCGGAGGCTGCAGTGAGCAGAGATCGCGCCACTGCACTCCAACCTGGGCGACAGAGCGAGACTCCGTCGTCTCAAAAATAAAAAAGGTCCCCTAGGCCCGCCTTGCGAATGCGGGATCTGGGGCCCTGTCCCGGGAGGGGCATTCAGGAGCCAGCCTGGTGCAGGCACCGCGCGTCAGGCCACAGCCCTATGCGGCCGGGGATTCACTGCGGGGGCGAATCTTTCGGCTTGAGCAGAGCAGCGGCAGCTGCGGGTCCGTCCACTCGTGCTCCGCTCGGTTCCGGCTCCTAGGCAGCCCGGGAGCCGCTCTGCGGGCCGGGAGGGACCCCCAGCATGGCGGCCTTAACACACGCTGCACCACAGTTACCCGACAACCCCTGCGGCTGAGGCGCAGGGCGAGTGCCTCCCGCAGAGCAGCCTGGACCGCGCCGCATTCTTCAGTGGACGACTGCCCTTGTCAATCACTGAGGAAACTAGACCATGGGTGTGGCCGGACATCCGGGGCTTTCCACCCTCGGAGAGAGGCGGGCTTGAGGTGGGGGAGATGGAAGGATGTCATACCCAATGGCAATCAAGGCCTTTGGCCTCGCGGCAGATTGGCAGGTACTTGAACCACTGAAGCGCCGCAGAGGGATACAGGTGCTCTGGCAGTGATTGGTTCAGTTCGCGGGTGGGTGGTTTTCTCCGTGCGTTGGTTCCTCACAGCGGGTAAATCGGGCACAGCAGATATAAGTAACACGTAAGTGGAAGTGCTGCTGGTGAGGTTCGGGGATGTTTTCGTGTTTTGAAAGTTAGTATTTTGGCTTTCACAAAGCCACTTGATTTTAGTAGGCTTTACCTGGAATGACTCAGATTCCCTTTCGTTAGCTTAGTTAAGGCACTCCCTCCCCTTGCAGGGTCCGGGTTGGAGAACGACCGCGCTGAGCCCAAATTACCGCCGAGATCGTTGGAAATGTGTGCAACTCAGTGAACTAAAGCGGAGATTAAATGGATGGTATTCAGTAGAAAATGGGACAAGACATGAATGGACACTTTACGGAAAAAAAAAAAAATGCAAGAGGCCCCTAAACATTTAAGTGTGTGCTCAGCCTTTTTCTTAATCAGAAGAATGCAAATGAAAACCTCACTGAGCTAACGCTTCAGTTCCATCAGGTTGTCAAAAATCCAAAAGTTTAACAAGGTACGCAGTTAAGGACAATACAGGAACCGGATCTGTCCTGCATTGCTGGGGCGGGGGGAGTGCAAATATACCTTTGACTCGAAGTCCACCTCTAAAATCTATCCTGAAAGTAAACCTTCACAAATATGAAACAACCTACTCACAAAAGTTTTATGTGTAGCGGCATTATATGAATTTGCAAGACTGGAAACCATGCAGATATCCATGAGAGGGGGAATGACTGAGCAAGCTGGTACATCCGGGCTGGTACCCAGCTGACTCTGTGGCAATATTTTCTATGGCGTGGTCTGTCTCCAGAGATGATGTATATAGGCTGCTACCTTTAGCAAAAAGAAGCACTGAAACGATAAAACCAAAACTGATAAAAATGTTAGCATAAAATGGTGGAGAATCTGGTAGAAGCCCTAGAGGAGTTCCACCAGAAGAAAAATAAGGTGACAATAATAATAGTTTAAAAAAAAAAATTGTAGTAATAGGAATTTGCAAGGCTTTCTGTTCTGAAACCCGACAGTAGACCCAGAAAGGCATACTTGGCTGGGTGAGTCTCAAGTTACTTACATAAACCGGAGGCCATGCCATAGCCTGGTGAAGGATTTCTGGTACCCTGCCCCTTTCCAAAAAGATGTCTCTTTGGGACCTCTAAAACTGGAATGGTCCATCAGCACTGTCCTTTTGGCAGACAAGGCAGGACTTTGTACCCCAATAGTGACTTGGTTTGGAGGTAGGCCACCCCAGAACAGGATGGAATCTTGGGCAAGGCATTTGCTGTCAGGCTGGCTACAACCTCCCCCTCAAGGCTGTGAGGAGAGAAGCAAGGAAATAACTTCAACCTCCTCTAAAGTAGGAAACCTCCTCACCTGCCACTTCTGCAGTGAAAAGTAGAGATGAAGGCCTGGCACAGTGTCTTACCTCTGTAATCCCAGCACTTTGGGAGGCCAAGGTGGGCTGACTGCCTGAGGTCAAGAGTTTGAGACCAGTCTGGCCAACGTGGTGAAACCCTGTCTCAACTAAAAATACAAAAAAATTAGCTAGATGTGGTGGTGTGTTATTTCCTTGCTTCTCTGGATGGAGGTACAACGGACACTTGGAGGGAAGGAGGCCCTGAAAAGTCTTTAGCAGGCAGGCTTTGGTAAACAGAACTGTAGATACTGATGAGTGACAGGCCACTGCTATTTGTGTCATGTAGGTAGGCCAGCCTGGGCAGGGTCCTCAGCAGAGTGATGGAGGGAGAGCAGGGGAGAGATGCAAAGGCTTTGGGACTGGTTCCCATCACCGGAAAGAGGCTCTGTGCACCTGAGTGTTTTAGCTTCTCCCAACCTCCACACCCAGAGAGAGTTCCATTGGGATTGGCTTCTGTAGGCCTCTGTGGCTCTAGGTTCTTGGTGGAAGTGACATACATACTGATGATGCTCAGCTATGGCTGCCATGTAGGCGCCTTTCCCTTGGTGTTTGCGATCTTTCTCCCACCCTGCTGTTTCTTTCTGCCCTCCTTTATGCTTTTTGGCTTAGATTTGGTTCATTCACTGAACTGAGTATCTGTGAGCTGATGAGAGCAATCTCAGATGAGGTGGCAGAAATGGTGTCAACAGAGGCCAGCACTTATGGGGAATAGATAAGAGCTACCCAACACCAGAGCAAACCAGCAGTATTTCCATGAAGTGTCCAAGGCCAGGGGTGGGGCCTGGGCAGTGGACACACACCACCAAGGAAAAGGAGGATGCTGAGCACTTCAGACACTGGCTTCCAAGTGCCCATCAAGCCCTGTCCTGGAACTCATAGGAAACTCAGGCAGTGCAGGTGTCTCCCCAACACCCATGCTCCCTTTAATCACAGATCCCCAGTGAAATTCAGTAACCTTGTCTTCAAGTGGCCATGTCTTAAGGAGATGCTGGACCCAGCCCCAGGCTCCTGGGATCTAGGCCCATCATGGTGGTCCCATCTCCTTGCCTGTGACTGAAACATGGGCACATGCCATATTCTGGCCAATTGGGATCTGAAGAGATGTGGGGCAGGGACACCTGAACCAGTTCTCTCACGCCTAGAGACGCAAGCAAGAGATGCCCTTGTCTTGCTTCTGGATGAGATACCTGAACTCCTGCAGCCATCTTGCCACCATGAGGAATGCTAGTCTCCAATGAAAGCCCGCAATAGGAGGAAGACAGCTAAGAGAACTGCGGCTTGAGTCCCGACCGTTCTCGGTCTGGAGCTGTTCTAACTTTTGACTTCTCCTGTGAGAGAGCCCTGCTCTTGTTTAAGCCAGCTGAGTCGGAGTTTTCTGTTCATTGCAGTCAGAACATCTTAGCTGGGACAAGTATACAGAAGTACCTTCAGTTTACTTTTCCCATAGCCATGAGGATTTTGACTCAAGTACATGAGTCCTTCCTGTTTGGTATAATCAGAAAAGAAAGACCCAGAAAAGAAAGAAGAGGAAGGAGAAAGTGGGCAATGGAACCACAGGAGCTTTGCAGCACGGCCTGGGGAGGGATAAGGGCACCTACGAGTCTTCCCTGCCCACCGACGTGCATTTAGCGGGGGACAGACAGATTAGCTGATGTAAGGGTCCCTAGGACCTGAGACAGAGAATAAATAATTCTTTTTTTTTGTTTTTTTGAGACAGAATCTCGCTTTATCACCCAGGCTGGACTGCAGTGGCGTGATCTCGCTGACTACAATTGTCGCCTTCTGGGTTCAAGCGATTCTTCTGCCTCAGTCTCCCCAGTAGCTGGGATTACAGGCATGCGCCACCACGGCCAGCTAATTTTTGTATTTTTAGTAGAGACAAGGTTTCACCATGTTGGCCAGGCTGGTCTCGAACTCCTGACCTCAAGTGAACAAAGAATTCTTCAATCATAACATGGCTATATGCTTCTGACAAAACAGATTAAAACAATTTTAAGAAGGAAAAAAGCATTGACCACAAAAAGAAAAACACTCGTATTTAGATCCAACAACAGACACAGACAGTGAACGGTCTGCAAAGAAGCAAAAGGGATCACAGAGCGGAACAGGGAGGGGCTCCTGAAAAGCAGAGGTAAGCAGAGGCCATGGCAGGAAGGTAACCTCAGGACGGCGAGCATGAGACAGGACAATGTCACCGCTCCACGTTTTTTAAGGTAGTGTGTTGACTGAACTTTATTTCAGCAAACAAAAAATAAGAACTTGCATAGGCTCTGTCTCTAGCATACCCTCCCATACTCGGTTTGCTCAAGATCTGTGAATGGTCCTGCCAGTGGGGTGATCAGAAATGGGACCTGCATGGCCCAGTTATCCCCATCACTGTATGTTCACTCACAAAGACGGAACAGCTGCTGTGCTGTCCCAGGCACTGCTCTTTGAGGCCCCTTTGGCATTTTATTGAATGCTTTCTGGTGAGGTTCTCTTTCCCTGCACATGGGCTTTCTTCTCGAAAGGCCTTTAACCTGCTGACAGGTAGGGACCAGGTCGTCTATTTTATTTCTTCTGTCTACAGTGTATAGCATAGTTCTAATATAATTAGGCAAGTAATCAAAAAAGTCTTGCCTAATTATATTTAAAGTAAGTAGCCTGCTTAAGTGAGAGATTCTGGCAGATCTTATCTCTAGTACCATTATTTTGTGCCAGGATAAAAGATGAGTCTCTGAATTAGACTTTTTGCTAAAAGAATGCTCCTGGCTGGGCATGGTGGCTCACACCTGTAACCCCAGCCCTTTGGGAGGCCAAGGTGGGTGGATCACCTGAGGTCAGGAGTTTGAGACCAGCCTGGCCAACATTGCAAAAACCTGTCTCTTCTAAAAATACAAAAATTAGCCGGGTGTGGTGGTGCATGCCTGTAATCCCATGTACTCGGGATACTGAGGCAGGAGAATCGCTTGAACTCACAAGGTGAAGATTGCAGTGAGCAGAGATTGTGCCACTGCACTCCAGCCTGGGCGACAGAGTAAGACCCTGTCTCAAAAAATAAAGTAAAATAAAAGAATGCTCCCCTTTAGCTGGGTGTCATGGTGCACACCTGTAGTCCCAATTACTTAGGCTGAGGCAGAAGGATTCTGAGAGCCTGGGAGGTCAAGGTTGCAGTGAGCCATGATGGCACTATTGCACTCCAGCCTGGGTGACAGAGTGAGACCCTGTCTCTAAAAAAGCAAAGCAAAACAAAACAAAACAAAAAAAACAAGAATGCTCCCCTACATCTTGCTTTCCTACAGTTACAGAAACTTCCAGAAATCTCCACAAGGCAGAATAAGAGTGTAGTGTTGGCCAGGTGTGGTGGCCCACGCCTGTAATCCCAGCTCTTTGGGAGGCAAAGGTGAGTGGATCACCTGAGGTCGGAAGTTGGAGATCAGCCTGGCCAACATGGTGAAATCCCATCTCTATGAAAAATACAAAAATTAGCTGGGCGTGATGCCTCATGCCTGTAAACCCAGCTACTCGGGAGGCTGAGGCAGGAGAATGGCGTGAACCTGGGAGGCGGAGGTTGCAGTGAGCCGAGACTGCACCACACTTCAGCCTGGATGACAGAGTGAGACTCCATCTCAAAAAAAAAAAAAAAAAAAAAAAAAAAAAAAAAAAAAAAAAAAAAAAAAAAAAAAAAAAAAAAAAAAAAAAATTTGGATCAGGAGAGGGCCTCAGAGCCCCATAACAGCCGAACCCTCACCAGCAAGCAGAAGCCAGAGGGATCAGGGACTTTCTCCTCTGAAGAAAACAATTTTGATTCTTGTAAAGTAATATACACATGGCAAGAACTGGGCAAGTCTGTATAGAATGTACGCTTGCATCTATGTTTATAAGGGAAAATTAGGCCTACGGAAGTCTGGGAAGGACAAGGGCATGGGGCATGGCCGCCGTGGGCATCCCGCGGACACAGCTACATGTCGTAGAGCCGGAGCTGCTCCTGCACGTCGCCGTCCGACATCTCGCCAAACGTTTCCTTGTTGTCTTTCATGAGCTTGAAGATGGCAGCCAGCTGTTCCTTCTGAACTCTGTCGAGAAGAAAGGACAAAGAGGAAGAAGGTGCTCCTAACCCACTGGAGAGAGAGAGAGAGAGAGCCTGTGTGCAGCCAGCGGAGGTGGGACTCCCCTCCCTCCTGTGTTACAGCGGTTGCTTTTCAGAACAAGAAGAAAATGAAAATAAACAAAACCCACTTAGAACATAGGAGTTGGTTGGATCTGACACACTCAGCTTTGGAGGGCTCTAAAAACTGGAATTCTAAATCTCAGGTTTGCAGGAGAGGTTGGGGGACCCAGGTATCACTTAGGTAAGCTGTGCCTCAGTTTCCCGTTGGGTCTCATCTGATCACTGACTGCACATCCCACAGTGATGTAATGAGGAAGAGATGGGCTCCATGAAGCGGTTGAGGTAGTACTATGAAGCAGGTTAGAAACAGCGTTTGTTGAGAGGGATGAGCCGAAATGGAGAAAGAAAAAGCATCATCAGCTGGGAAGCCGGGGAGAATACAGATGTGTGCAAGATGGCGCTTGGCAAAGGAGCAAGGGCAGCCTGTGGGGTTTCACTGCCCGGAGAAAGGGGGACGCCTTTTCCTAATTTGCACAAGGACACCCTCTGGCAGGCAGCATCCCTGCCCCTTTTACCAAGGAATGGGTGTAGAGGAAGACTGGCCCTAATGTTTGCTTCCCACCGGCTCTGTGCTGGGATAATAAATGTCTTATTATCTTTATGAGGCTCAGCTACACCATCTGACCAGCACAGGACAACTCCCGCAACACAAACACCTCAGGGTGGGGCAAGGCCACCGCCAAACCCAGGGAGCCGTATGTTGTTCTGCTCTGGTGCCCTTGGCACTGCCTGCTGGGCACTGCATCCTGCTGCATCTCACTCTTCTGGTTTCTGCAGTTCCTGCCCTCCACACCACACCACGGCTCAGTGCCTTCAGAGAACCTAAACCACACTGGGCGTCAGCCCTCTCACCCCGCCCTGCAGCTGGGTCGGCCGTAAGCACATGACAGGTCCGGCAGCTGCAAGGCTCAGCAGAGCTCTGGGCCCCTGGCACTGCCTGGAGGGGCGGTCTCTACCTTTGCTCCCATACTTTTCCTACCACATTCCTTGTTTCACCCTTCCCTCCTGTCTCCAGCCCCGCATCTTCCATCCCGCAAAGTTTTCTGTCTAGAGCAGCATGTAGTAGTTAAAATACGGAAGTCCCCCTTCCCAGACTCCCTTGTCCCCTGGGAAAGCTGTGTCTACAGTCAGTTCCTGTCTGGAGAAGCAGCAGCCTATGATGTGTGCTTTGTGCCCTACTGTAGGAAAAGGGTCAGGCGCAGCGGCTCACGCCTGTAATCCTAGCACTTTAGGAGGCCAAGGTGGGAAGATCACTTGAGTCCAGGAATTCGAGACCAGCCTGGGCAACACAGTCAGACCCTGTCTTTACAAAACAATTAGCCAGGTGTGGTGGTGAGCTCCTGTAGTCCCAGCTACCTGGGAGGCTGAGACAGGAGGATCACTTAAGCCCAGGAGGTCAAGGCTACAGTGAGCTGTGACTACACCACTGCACTCCAGCTTGGGCAACAGAGGGAGACCCTGTCTCAAAAAAAGAAAAGAAAGGGATTCCTGTGAACAGAAAGAGCGTGCTGAGCTCCGTGGATGGAAGCACAATTCATATATCCCTGAGTGAACACAGATCATGTCGTGGTTTTGACAACTGTGGTGACTGCATATTTTTAACGGAGGATGTGTTTCTGTGCTCTGCTGCAGAGTATGAGGCGTCAAAATGAAAGCGAGGTCAAACCGTAATGGATTCAAAAGGGATTTGTTTTTAAAACAAACTGAAAAAACACACAGTAATTGAGATCATCTACTCAAAGTTTATTGGACTGAACAAAGGCTGAATACAGAGATCCAAGCCATCAGGAGTACATGAGGTGTGGTGCCTACAAGCCATGGTCAGAGTTTCCAGACAAACCTAGATACCTCTACTGGGAGGGAGTCAATGACCTATTGTATCGGTTAGATCCCCTCCTGGCCAAGGACAGGACTGTTGCTGTTTGGGGACACAAGAGTACATCTGTTCATCACGTGGCGCTGTGTTGAAGGCAATGACTGTGTGGCTGCTGCCGTGTGGCCTGTTCTCCCCTAAACCCTGAATCTAAGGTTGCAGGCCCAGATGAGAAGGCCACCAGAAATGCATGCCATCGGTATTGATGCTGGACATTCCCAGCCTTCCATTAAATGAACAAATTTTCTATACACCTACTGCTTTAAAAAAGAAAACATTTTAACCTACAAACCTAGGAACGGCAAATTAGCTTGGTATAGTATAAATATTGTCAAATATAAAATTCCAAGAAACGAATCTGAGCCTGGTCTGATGATCTGAAGTTCTAACTAATCTATCAAACTTTCTAAGAAAAGGCATAGTCAAGAAATCTTTTTAAAGCAAACATTATTGCTTTTGCTGTAGCAGAGTGGAGATTTGGCTGAGCTGGTAAGAACGTCATTGAAAAGGTATCTTAGCAATAAAAGGGCTGAATCCAAGATTCCTCTGGATGAAAAATAAGGGCAGTGATCAAGTCAACACCTGGTACTGGTTCTTCACTGCCCTGTAATCAATATGGCATCTCACCCCCAACCACCAAGCCAGCTAGAGAGAGAAGTGGGGTTACCAGGGACAGGGGCCGGCTGACCACCCTGACGGAGCTGGTGAGCACAGGTGAGCTCTACCTCATTTGTCTCTCATTCCTCAAAGTCTTCTGTGGTTTGGCTTCAGTGAGGGCAAAGGAGGGGACTGGAGTGAAAGTGTACTCTGCTCTTAAAGTGTTCGTTTTATCTAAGGTGTGCAGGGCGTGTGGATAGCAAGTTTGGGTGGTAAGAAAGATCCAAGTCCAAGGTTTGAGCTCAAACTCTTAAAACCCTTCAGCTTAACAAAGTGACCCACAGAAATGGACATGAACATCTCTCCACAGGGCAGGGCCAAAGGTGTTCCCGGGATCCTGCTAGCCCAGGGCCAAGTCCTGATTGAGGGTCTAGAGCTCAGCAGATTTATGGAGGCTGCATGCACCCTGGGAGCCTGCCCAGACTCCTCTCTGGGGGTTCCATTTTATCTCAAGCTTTTAAGATGCCAAAAGGAAAAGCCTTTAGGAGGACGCTAAGGATAACTTCGTTATTCTTCAGTTCTGTAAAGAGAAATGGGGAGAAAAAGATAATTTATTTCACTCATTCCATCCTACACGTACCATGGGTGAGGAAAGGGAGAAGTGGGGACAAGGAAGGAGAATGTTTGGAATTGCAGAAGCTGCGCTAGACTCCGGTTTCTCAAACCCCTGCTGATTTGCTTCTCATCGTTTGCAGCAAGAGAGTCTGTGCCACAAAGCTGGCCAGAGCTTGCAGAGCTCTCCTTGATCCCGCACAGAACCTGACAGCCCACAGACCCTGTTCAGCCTCTGCAGGGTACTTAAGAAAGGAACTGGGGCAGTTGAGTTACCAGGGCCTTTCTGATCTTTGGTTGTGAGGCTGTGCTGACAGTATTCCTATCACCCTAGATAATTTTCCATTCCTGCTGGCTGAGTTTCATCCCCTTGTGGGATCCTGGCACCCTAGGACGCGTGCTTCCAGACGGAGCCAATGGTGTGCCCATCTTTTATGAACCAAGACACATTTCGAGCCCTGGGACCGCAGAGAACGCAGCAGTCTGATCTTGTCCCTCTGGCGCCCTCTCCTGGTGGTTACAGTCCCGCGGGCATTTCCAGCCTGAGCTATGGTTCCTTTGCCTCCTCCTCTTCCCCTTCCCTGTTTTACCACGCCCCGCCGAACACCCTCCTCTAGAGTCTTGTCCATTTCCAGAGGAGTCAAGACAGCCCTGCAGACCTCAAATGGAGGGATGGGTCCTGACCTATCAGAGCCAGCCTAGTCTACAGGCTGGGTTCTGTTTTCCCTCTGAGACCAGAAAGTGGGAAGAAGTGATGGAGAGGAGCTGACAGACATGCCTTTTCTTTTCTTTACTTTTCTTTTGTTTTCTTT
>NW_016107351.1:6439669-6472509 GCF_001604975.1 Cebus imitator | reverse complement strand
TTTTTTTGAGATGGAGTCTCACTGTGTCACCCAGGCTGGAGTGCAGGGGCCCGACGATCTCGGCTCACTGCAACCTCCACCTCCCAGGTTCAAGCCATTCTCCTACCTCAGCCTCCTGAGTAGCTGGGACTACAGGCACATGCCACCATGCCCGGCTAATTTCTTGTATTTTTTAGTAGAGATGGGGTTTCACCATGTTAGCCAGGATGGTCTTGATTTCCTGACCTCATGATCCACTCGCCTTGGCCTCCCAAAGTGCTGGAACTACAAGCGTGAGCCACCTCACCCAGCCTAGCCGGGGCTTTTTTTTTTTTTTCCTGCCAAGCAGCAAGGTCAGCCAAGCCCTGTCACCTTCCCTAGCTCTGGGGAGGAGGCGGCCTCTTGCTCTGGAGAGCTGTTACCAGCCTGCAAGGCCACTGTTGTAGCCACACTCTGAAACTGGAGGTGGCACCTCCCACAGCAGCTTCAGCGGAACCCAGGGAGGCCCCCAGAGGCATGAAGCATATGAACGCCTGGCCTGAGGGGAGAGCTGAGGCGCGAAGCAGGATCTTAGCAGCAGCTGCCTCTGATGTATGGACCTGACCGCTTTTTGCCCCCAGGCAGAAGGAATTTGATCACTGAGTAGTTTAAGGATGAGACTGCCCAGTTCAGCATGTCGGGGCAACTAATTTGGGGCCTCCCGCTTCCAGTCCCACTTCCTAATTGTCATCAAAGCCTGTGAACTGAGGCCCCTGGGGACTGCTGGAACCAGCAACACCAAAGCTTCCGGTTCTAGCTGCAGGTCTGTTGGCTGAGCTAGTGAATTTACAGGTGGGGGACATGCAGCGTTTAGCTGCAACTTGACTGTGGACCCCGAGAGCTGGAAAAGGAATCAGAGGCACGGAGCCTGGGGGGGCAGAACCTGACAGGCAGAGAGAGAGCACCCTGCTAGCTGGCCTGTGGTTTTAGTGATTTGATAATAACATGCATGTTATTTTTATAATGATGATTCTAGGGCGGTTCCCTGGACTCACTGGGACCGGAACTGTCTCACAGCTGCCAGCGCTCCCCACCACCATGGGAACCCCCATGCTGAAGATGAAAAGCCAAACTGACCAGCCTCTGCAACCCCAAGCATCACCATGTGAGGACAGCGTGGTGTGGTGCCGCGGGGACCCCACGCAGTGCCTCGAGGGGCAACCACGTGCAGGGGGCAGAGGTGGGGGGGAGCAAGCAGATGCCGCCAGCATGCCTGGGAGCCACAGGGAGCAAGCGGGCTGGGCAGTGATGGGAATGAACGTGAACTCCAGTCCCGCCCCATGAAGTCCTCCAGCCCCTCCTCTCAATTCAGGGCACCAGGTGGTAACTGCAGGGTGCAGAGGAGTCAGGGACTCTTCCCTCATCCCAAGAGCAGCACCTTGGGCCTCCATCCCACGGAACAGCCAAGGGTGGGTTGGTGGTCTAGAGACCTCCGAAGATCTAGTGGGGAAGGATGGGGTAGCAGGGGGGTCTACTCTCTAAGGGGAAGGGATTTCCCCCCCCCTTTGCCAAGGTCCCAGCTCTGGACGTGGGTGGCAGTGGCAGTTTCACCCTCAGCCTGAGGCCTGGTCTTTCCTGTCCTAAGAGGCCCTCCAGATCCATCTGTTTGAGCAACCTCTGTCCCCAGGGACCTTCAAGGGCTGGCAGGTGTGTCCAGCCCCTCTAGCCTCTGTCCAGGGACCGCAACCTTTTTCTGCAAAGGGCCAGATACTATTTAGATTTGGGAAGGCAGTGTGGTCTCTGCTGCAGTGACTCACCTCAGCCACTGTGGCGTGAAGGGGCACAGACCACAGAAAAATGGGTGAGTGTGGTGTTCCTGTTGTTCCTGCCACGCTGGGTTGACACGGCCAGGCGGGGGATCAGGTGTGGCCCGGCCATCGTCTGCCAACCCTTGCCCTGATCCTAAGAACCTGCCTGTCCCACAGCTTGGGAGCACGGACCGCTGTCAGGGTATCTGCTGGGCACTGTGCAGAAGCTGCCTCACCTTCTCAGGGTCAGACCTGACAAGGCCACAGGGTGATGACATCCACATTCCCGAAGCCTGAGTTCCCAGGGTGACAGTGCCCCCAGCCTCCGAGGGGCACTAGCACCCCAACCTGCTGGCCCATTGGGCCCCTCCAGGAACTCAGGGACTTAACGCCCCTCCAAGAACCTCTGCCCCTGGACGGGAGCTTTTCTGCCAGTGATTCCTGGTGCTTGAGAAGAATGAGGAGGGCACAGGTGGAAAATGTATGAATCGGTTATGAAGGCAATGGAGGAGGGGAGGTTGAGGCCGGTCAGTTGTGTTGGGGGCATGTTAGCACACAGTAGGAGGGGAGCACCACTAGTCTAAGAAATCAGTGTCCTTACCAAAAGGATTTGCAAGAATATGTGTGGCTCAGGACCTAAGGAACTTGCTACAGGGAAGTGAGGTCAGAGGTCAGCTCAATCCTGAAATATAAATGCAGCAAACCTGGTCATGCCAAGAGGCAGCATCCTTAGCACCTGAGGACCCAGGGCTCCTGCTAGGGTCTTCCTCCTGGCTGTGCTTACACTGCCGCCCCCACCCACCCAGGGAGAAGCACTTTCCTGCTCAGGGTCGAGAGAGCTGATGCCAGCACCAGGCGGGGAGACAGGGCCTGTCACCGGCAGAGCAGCTCTGAGGCTAGAGGGCCGCCTGCTGGCTGGCCTAGCATGCAGTCATGAAAGGGCGGTTGAGTTCTGATTCGGAAATCATAAACCTCCTCTTCCGCTCGGACCCTAGACTGCTTGCTTCTGCTGACGAGTAGGGGGTGATTCCCATGAGCTGCTCTGGGTTGCCAGGCTGGGAAAATGGCACAACCACCACCTAGACTTCTGCCTTAAATAAAGGAGTCCAGGCCACGCTGCAGAAGGGCAGCGATGTGGGTGAGGGCCAGGAGCCTGCTGGGCCTGGTGCACGTGACTGTGCCTCTGCTGAGGCGCCCCCATCTTCCCCACTGCGCCCAGCGCACCCCTTCCCACCCAGCGCCCAGCGGCTGTGCAGGGGGTGTCCAGATGGGAAGGGGGAGCCCAATTCCAACAACAGGAAGCCACAGGCGCACCGCCCGGAGCTACAAGGCGCTGCTGCAGGTGCCAGCCTGGGAGGCCACAGAATGATGAACACCAGGAATCTGCTGTGTCCCGGAGAAACTGAGAAGTCGGCTCTGCTGGGGACTCCATGTGTGAGTGACAGCTGGGTCTGTTCCAGGCTCTTTCCTGGCATCTCATTTCTTTAGATGAGGGCAGTGGGGTGTGGAGGGGTGTGGGATGCAGTAAATAGGCTGTGTCCCCCATCACCAGTGGCCTCCCCCTGGTCAGTTTTAGGGAGGGGTTCCAGGGGCATGCGAGCCTGGCTGACCAGGACAAGAAAGAACCCCTAAACTGGGAAGGTGGGGTGGTGGTTGGGCGGAGCTTACTGTAGGAGCCCCACCTCCTTTCTGGGCCCTTCTGCCAAGCGGCAGGAGCATGAAGGGCTCAGAGGGGCACCCCCAGCCCTGGGAGCCCGCCCGGCGCCCGCAAAGGGGCTGCAGCCTACCTCTGCTCCTCCTCCAGCTCTTCTTTGGTCATCATCTTCTTGTACTGGTTTCCCCTCAGCTTCCCCGGGCTATATTTGAAGGAGAAGCCTTCTCCTGCGGAGAGGGGGCCGGGTCAGTGCTAGGGAGCGCTGTAGAAGCTGGGTCCCCACAAACCCCACCCCCGCTTTCCATAGGTTTAAAAAGGACACCTCAGGCAGAGGCCACATCGGCTGTCAGAGACATTTTCGCACCCCAGCGCCTACACCCCTTCTCATTCCATAGCGTTCCCTTAAATCCTACAATGAGACAGCCAGAGAGAAAGCAGTCCCGCACCTAGCCCACGCCTGTCTCCAGATGCCCATCCCTCCCGGCATCTGCAGCACTCTGCCTGCCCTGGCCCTGCCCAGCGGGTCCTGGCTGCTGAGCTCAGAGGCGACAGCTCTGGCAAGCAGAGCACAGCGCATCTCGGGACACACACCGCGCCTGCCTGGGCTTGGGGAGGTAGGCCCTGCAGCCCAGGAGGCCCATGTCAGCCCCCCGCTCCCCGAGGCTATTGGAAATCTGACAACACGCATCCACGCAGCCCAGCGTGGCCAGGCCAGGGATCCGGGATTTGCCAGAGTGGGTTTGATGTGTGTATTGCTGAAGAGGCATAGCCCAATTTGCTAGTCCCTGAGGGCAGACATCCCACTGCTGCCTGCAAAAAAGGGACAGATCTCGAGGCCTGAAGAGGGCACATGGGGTGGGAGGGCACAGAGGAAGCCAGACCTGTGCCCTGGAGTGGACACAGGCTCCAGGCACATGAGCCATGGTGAGAAGAGCTGAGCTTCTGGAGGGGAGAAGCCCCATCGGGGAGCAACCTCTTGGTTCCTCAATCCAGCAGGTTATCAGGCAGTGCCTTAGGCCAGCCCAGGGCAGAGCTGCTGGCTTCTTATCAACCTCCGCTAACTAAAAGACCAGTGAGGGAGGCACGGAGAGATCCTCAGCTGCTGTTCTGGAAGCGCTGCCCTCTGTCCCCAACATCCTGTCCAATAGCCCAAAAAGCCAGGCCCCTCCCCTCTAGCTTCAGCCCTCATGCTACCAGATAGGCTGATGTGGACCGATGGGGAGGCGGGGGGCGCTCAGGGCGAAAGGAAGAAGGTTCTAGATTCGAATTCAAAACCCAAACATTTGGTTGGTTGTGGTGGTTCACTTGAGGCCAGGAGTTCGAGACCAGCCTGGGCAACATGGTGAAACCCTGTCTCTACAAAAATACAAAAATTAGCTGGGTGTGTGGCACACGCCTGTAATCCCAGCTACTCAGGAGGCTAAGGCAGGAGAATTGCTTGAACTTGGGAAACAGAGACTGCAGTGAGCTGAGATCACGCCACTGCACTCCAGCCTGGGCAACAGAGTGAGACTCCAGTGTCTAAAAAAAGAAAAGAAAATATTAAAAAATCCTGCCAGTCTTAGGTTTCAGTTTATGGGGCAAGTCTGATTAGTTTGTTTTCTGAGCCAGACAGAACAACGATTTGAAAAGGATTTCGGTCAATCACATGCAGTCACCAGGCCACACGGGTGCATCCAATTTTGCCAGGCCAGGAGGGTTCTATGTGAGAGCCCCGAGGGGTGGAGAGGCTTCTTTCTCTAGTCTCCTGAGAATCCACCGAGTCGCTCAGGGATGTCATTTCGGCGACACTAATCAATTGGCCACTGAGGCTGCCTGGCACCGCAGAGGGGCTGAGGGCTGCGCACGCATTCTTCCAACAGCTGGAGCCATAAACCTTTCCTTTCCCGGCCTTGCTAGAGATGGCAGGAGGCTAAGACGGCAGGAGGAGCTGGGGTAGGGGACATTCAGGGGCAGCGGCTCAGATGAGGAGGGAGGCTGGTGACAGCGCTGGGGGCTGTGCCCTCTGGCAGCCATGCCAGGGAGCGGGGTCTGTGAGCCTCCCTCCTTGTCCTTGCCAAGAGGCCTCCCTTCCCTGTTCCCAGGTCACTAACAGGATCCCCACATCCCTTCAGCTCTCTTGGACCATGTGGCAGGGCCAGATGCCAGGGCCATGCTGCAGTGAGTCCCCAAAAGCAGGGAGCAAGGGTCCTTCCTGGTAAGGGACTAATGTCCCCCCCATGGCCCACTGCCTACACGCAAGCTTCAGTCTCCTCTCCTGCTTGCTCCAGGTTACGTGGATGGAAACGAGGCCCTCCTCAGGGAAGCTGTGTACGCCAGCCCTGCCTGCCCGCAGGAGCTGCTTCCTGCATTCCTGAAACCCTCTCTTTCCACTGCTCCTGCCAGCAGCCGACTTAAGGTCACAGCAACAGTCTTGCTGTTTTAAAATTATGAAATATTTCAAACATATACAAAACTGCAGAGGCATTAAGTCCTCCCTGTCCTTGCCGAACAGAGGCGACAAACGACGAGATCTTGCAGGTCTGGCTCCACTTTCTTTTTTAGAGAAATAAGTGGATGGACTCTGCAGAAGCCACTCTGCGTTTTGCTCTGCCTCTGTCTGTCCCAGCCGGGTTGGACGTGGCAGTGTCTCCTGGTTCTCAGCCGCTCCCTTTCTCCTCTCAGTCTCATGGCTGGGGCTTGTGGCCAGTCAGCCAGAGCTGCTCGGAAAGCAGGCGTGTCCCCTCCAGGGCCTTCATTCTGAAGAAGGCACGGGTGAGGCCTTTTGAGTGGTTTTCGTTGGTAAAATAGGTCAGAGATGTTTGGAGAGGAACGTGGAATGTACAGATGGTCACAAGAGGAGAGTTGGGAGGCCGTGCAGGACAGAGCCGGGCAGGGTGCGTAGTGTGTTCCCAAGAGGGGTCCCCTGGGATGGGAAAGCCAAGCCCCAAAGTGCAAGGGGGGGGGTCAGGGAGGGGGGACATCCACGGCGCCAGACTCCACCTCCCAGTGCTCCTCAGACCACTGACTCACCCCACCCCTCCCCTTGGCACTCAAACCCCAGCTCCTGGGATCCCCAGCAGGGCACAGGCCACCCCGACATGGTCAGGCCCCCTCATGAGCGCAGAGGTCCCACTCACCGTCCTCCTCCTCAGGCCCTGCTGACGATGGGCCCTTCTCTCCATCCAAGTCCTGCTCCTCTTCCTGCAAGACAAGGACAGGGTCAGTGCCCTTGGCAGAGAGTGGGTGACGGGAAGTGGTGGGTGGGCAGAAGGTAGGGGAGACAGAAACAGAGGAGGGCCTTGAAGGTGCATGCCCTGTGGTAGCGCCTGCCCTGTGGTCGCCGTCAACCAGCAGGCGGGGTCTGTGTGCAAATGCTGGGCCAAGGTGACTCGGCTCACAAATGCGGAGCTCAGACGTGTTCTTGACTGTGTACCCCACGCCCTCGGCCTTGGCCTTTCCCAGGTCGGTGCCTGTCAAGGCATCCGCGTGCCGTTTGGAGAAGCGGGCCCAGGACTCCCACTGCCTCGCTGCCATGAGTAGGCAAAGGGTGCAAGAGCAAAGCTGGCTGGGGCACCTGGGACCGGGGCGGGCAACACGGCCACTGCTGCCTCAGGCTTTGCTTCCTCCTATGCTGTTTTCCATCCCAACTATCTCAGTGTCCGTGTTCCCAAAATTGGAGCTCCACCTCTTCAGCCAGTCCTTTCCCACACAGACACAATAAACAGATGACTGGAGGAATGGCCCGGGATGGCCTTGGTGGAAGGAAGGAGTGACTTCAGCTTGCGGGAATGCCAGAGGATGAGAGCGACGTGCCGTGCCCATGGGCTCTGTGGGATTGAAGGTCGTGGGGAGGGGACATGGGGTCCCAGGAACCTCAACTTGGAAGCCCAGAGGGTAGACGTGGAAATGAATGAATGAGCAGCCCCAGCTGATCCCATGGAGCCCAGCCAGTGTCAGCAGCTGGGTCAGGGCTGGGTGGTGGGGGAGGCACGGTCCCTAACAAAACATTGAGCTGTGCTGGGAGGCAGTTTCTACAAGCCCCATGGTGGGTCAGAAGTGGCAAACCCAGGGGGGCCTTGAGTTCCTCTGAGTGACTTTTGTTTTGTGGGTTTTTTTGAGACAGAGTTTTTGCTCTCGTTGCCCAGGCTGGAGTGCAGTGCCGCGATCATGGCTCACTGCAACCTCCACCTCCTGGGTTCAAGCAATTATCCTCCCTCAGCCTCCCGAGTAGCTAGGATTACAGATGCCCACCACCCGAGCCCAGCTAATTTTTTTGTATGTTTAGTAGAGAATGGGATTTCACCATGTTGGTCTTGAACTCCTGACCTCAGGTGATCCACCCACTCCGATCTCCCAAAGTGTTGGGGTTACCGGCATGAGACACCGCACCTGGTCTGAGTGACTTTCTTGACTACACAAAATGCCGCCTGGGAGGAGCTGGGCGGGCAACAGGGTCTCTTCCCCACTTAGCGGTTTGTACACAGAGACTCAGCGCTGTCTGTGCCGAAGTGATGCTTAGGTGTCCTGACAGGTCCCAGACTTTGCACAGCAAAGTCTCTTCGTGGCTGAGGTGGGGGTAGGCAGGCCTCTTCATGAGGCAGGAGAGGAGCCATTCCATTTGACATAGAAAACCCACTTCTAGGAATCTGCTCCAGGCTGGAGAAATGTCCATCAGGATTTTTTTTTTAGTTTAATTTAATTCATTTACTGTTTTGAGGCAGAGTTTTGCTCTTGTTGCCCAGGCTGGAGCGCAATGGCGCGACCTCGGCTCACTGCAACCTCCACCTCCCGGGTTCAAGCGATTCTCCTGCCTCTGACTGGCTGGGATTACAGTTTCCTGCAACCACGCCATCTAATTTTTGTATTTTTAGTAGAGATGGGGTTTCTCTGTGTTGGTCAGGCTGGCCTAGAACTCCTGACCTTGGTTGATGCACCCGCCTTGGCCTCCCAAAGTGCTGGGATTACAGGCGTGAGCTACCATGTCCTGCCAAGGATTTTTACATAGTGACTCTCGTAGTGTTCAGTTGAAAAGACAGAACTGGAATCAACTAAATGTTTATTGAGTTAAACATGTTATAGCTAAATATACTTGGTTAACATGTTCGCCAAAATACTGACTGATTAATAAATAGACTGCAGAGCGTGTTACTATGCCACATTGCATTCAAAAGGAGGCGTCGGCCAGGCTCAGTGGCTCACACCTATAATCCCAGCACTTTGGGAGGCCAAGGCAGGCGGATCACCTGAGGTCAAGAGTTCGAGACCAGCCTGGCCAACATGGCAAAACCCCGTCTCTACTAAAAATACAAAAAAAAATTAGCCAGGTTTTGTGGCAGATGCCTTTAATCCTAGCTACTCGGGAGGCTGAGGCAGGAGAGCTGCTTGAACCCAGGAGGTAAAGGTTGCAGTGAGCTGAGATTGTGCCTGCCACTGCACTCCAGCCTGGGTGACAGAGTGAGATTCCATCTTAAAAAAAAAACAACAACAAAAAAGGAGGCGTTGATAGGTGCAGATGTGAAAAATGCATCAAGATAAATGGAGGGAAAATTGCAAGCAGCAGCCCCACATGAGCAGCGCAATCATCTTGCTGTAAATGGCAAAGTGGAAGTGCACGCATGTGCTTAAAAATGCAGAGAAAAGGTTTGTTTTGTGGAAAGGCCCACGAGAAACTGTCAGCAGTGGCTACCTCTTGGGAGAGGAGATTGGGGGGCAGCTTTTCCTTTCCATCTTATGCATTTCAGTATAATTTGGACTTTCTATTAATATGCATGAATTAGTCTGAATATATTTTTAAATGCTAATGGGGTCCTTAGACAGTGAGATCCAAAGATCCTAATTTTTCTTTATTTTCTTCTATATGCCAAAAAAGATAAAGGAAAAAAAAAAAAAAAAAAAGAAAAAGCAAGAGGCCAGGCCTGGTGGCTCATGCCTGTAATCTCAGCACTTTGGGAGGCCGAGGTGGGAGGGTTACTTGAGTCCAGAAGTTGGAGACCAGCCTGGCAACAGTGCACGCCTCACCTCTACTAAAAATTTAAAAATTAGCCAGGTATGGTGGCACGTACCTGTGATCCCACCTACTCAGGAGGCTGAGGCAGGAAGATCACTTAGAAAAAAAAAGTGGAAAGAATGACTGTAACATCCTAAATCAATCAATCAACCTATCTTTCGTTTCTGCCCCCAGTTCTTGACACAGAGTTTTGGGGGTTTATTCTGAGAACGGTCTTGCCCTACCGCCCAGGCTGGAGTGCAGTGGTGTAGTCACAGCTCATTGCAGTGTTGACCTCCAGGGCTCAAGCCATCTTCCTGCCTCAACCTCTGGAGTAGCTGGGATCACAGGTGTGTGACACCATGCACAGCCCTGACACTGAGCTCCTAAATCCTTTGAAATTTCCTAAGTTATAGGGGTGGTAGGAGCATGTTTTGTTCTAACATTTGGTTTTGATCCCAGTCCCTGGCACAGAGCTCCTAAATCCGTTGGAATTTCCTGGGTGATAGGAGTGTCTTTTGTTCTAATGAGGTGACTCCTGGGTGGGCTGGTCAACAGAGAGGTCAAGCTGCAGTGAGAAACTTGGAACTTTCAGCCTCACCACCCCCCAGCTGCTTCCACAGACTAGAGAGGAGCTGGAGATCAAATTAAGAACTAACGACACCTATATGAGAAGGCCTCCATCAGCATCCCTACAGCACAGGGCTGGGAGAGCTTCCAGGCTGAATGCATTCCCGTGCGCAGAGGTGGTAAGTTCCAACTCCGTGGGAACAGAAACTTTTATCATTTCCCTTCTTTTTTTTGGGGATGAAGTCTTGCTCTGTTGCCCATGCTGGAGTGCAATGGCGAGATCTTGGCTCACTGCAACCTCCCCTCCCAGGTTCAAGCAATTATCCTGTCTCAGTCTCCTAAGTAGCTGGGATTACAGGTGTACGCCACCATGCCCAGCTAATTTTTGTATTTTTAGTAGAGATGGGGTTTCACCATGTTGGTCAGGCTGGTCTCGAACTCCTGACCTCGTGATCTGCCTGCCTCGGCCTCCCAAAGTGCTGGGATTACAGGTGTGAGCCACTGCACCCAGCCTATCATTTCCTTTAATAAACCAGTTAACAGAAGTGTTTCCCTGAGCTCTGTGAGATGCCATAGCAAATTACTGAACTGGATTGGAGGAGGGGTTCGTGGAACCCTCGATTTGCAGCCAAGTAGGACCAAAGTGTAGGTAACCAGGGGACCTGATACTTGTGATTGGCCTCTGAAGTGGGGGGCAGTCTGCGGACTGGGCCCATTAGTGTCAGAGTTGAATTGGAGGACACCCACTTGGTATCTGGAGAACTCATTGGTTGTAGGGGGGGCTGGCTGCGTATTTGGTATCAGAAGTGAAGGGTTCTGTGGAGTGCTGTGTGCATGGACAGAAAAACAGTTGTTTTTCTCATGGCTGGTGTCTCTCTTTCATGACAGACAAATGGCCATTGACTTATTCAGGGCAGGGCCTCAGAAATAAGCCAATACCAAGAATAGACAGGAGGCCAGTTCTTCTATTATGTGCAAGGGACACAAAGATTAAATGAAAAACAAGAGCAAAAATGAGCACAGTCCCTGCCTTAAGGAGCTCGTGGTCCAGTAGGAAAAACACACAGACAGATAATTGCAATCCAGGGTGAGGAGTCCATGAGCCGGGGCAGACCCATATCCCCAAAGGACCTGGTGTCAGGTGACCTGCCCGAGCCCTCCTGAGCAGAGAGGCTACTATACGTTTAGATTTTGGGCCAGGCACAGTGGCTCACACCTGTAATCACAGCACTTTGGGAGGCCAAGGCAGGAGGGTCACTAGAGCCTGAGGCTGAGGCTGTAGTAAGTCATGGTTGTGCCACTGCACTCCAGCCTGGGCAAAAGAATAAGACCCTGTCTCAAAAATAAAAGAAGGCCGGGCGACGTGGCTCACGCCTGTAATCCAAGCACTTTGGAGGCCAAGGCAGGTAGATCGCCTGAGGTTGAGAGTTGAAGACCAGCCTGATCAACATGGTGAAACCCCGTCTTTAAAAAAGAAAGAAAAAAAGAAAAGAAAAAGAAAAAAATCAAATTATACTTGAGTTTGGAAGTCTGATTTTTTTTTTTTTTTTTTTTGAGACTGAGTTTCACTCTTGTTGCCCAGGCTGGAATGCAATGGCATAATATTGGCTCACTGCAACCTCTGCCTCCCGGGTTCAAGAGATTCTCCTGCCTCAGCCTCCCGAGTAGCTGGGATTACAGGTGTGTGCTACCATGCCTGGCTAATTTTTGTATTTTTAGTAGAAATGGGGTTTCATCATCTTGGCCATGATGGTCTCGATCTCTTGATGTCGTGATCCACCTGCCTTGGCCTCCCCAAGTGCTGGGATTACAGACATGAGCCATCGAGCCTGGCCGGAACATTTTTTTAAAGTGGTTATCAAACTGCTCCCCATGGAGACATCCCAGGGCCTCACACCTGGGCTTCTACTGAAAATAACATCCCCACTTTTATCTGGGTAATTTGTTCAGCTTGAAGAGAACATGCTAATGATAATAGAATGAATTCCAATGGTTACTACTGTTGTTATCGAGACAGGGTCTTACTGTCATCCAGGCTGGGGTACAGTGGTGCGATCTCAGCTCACCACGGCCTTGACCTTCCAGGCTCCATCAACCCTCCCACCACAGCCTCCCTATCACCTGGGACTACAGACATGGGCCACGAGGCTTGGGTAATTTGCGTATTTTTGTAATAGGTTTTGCCATGTTGCCCAGGCTGGTCTTGAACTCCTGGGCCCAAGGGATCTGCCTGCCTCGGCCTCCCAAAGTGCTGGGATTATAGGTGTGAGTCACTGAGCCCAGCCCCCATTATTTTTTTAAAAAGTAAAACACCAGGCGGCGTGCAGTGGCTCACGCCCGTAATCCCAGCACTTTGGGAGGCCGAGGCAGGCAGATCACCTGAGGTCAGGAGTTCAAGACCAGCCTGACCAACATGGTGAAACCCTTTTTCTACTAAAAATACAAAAATTAGTCAGGCATGGTGGTGGGCACCTGTAATCCCAGCTACTCAGAGGCTGAGGCAGGAGAATCACCTGAACCTGGGAGGTGGTGGTGGCAATGAGCTGAAATTGTGCCATTGCACTCCGGCCTGGGTGACAGAGCGAAATTCTGTCTCAAAAAAAAAAGGAAAAGAAAGACAGAAGTAGTATGCAGAGACGCAGGGTCTGCAACCACAGAGGTCGTATACAGGACACTAAAGCGTTTGGTTTCATTCTTCAGGAAGTGAGAAGCCACCTGAAGCTTTCAAAAAGGGACAAACAAGGCCAGGTACACTGGCTAACACCTGTAATCCCAGTACTTTGGGAGGCCTAGGTGGGAGGATCACTTGAGGCCAGGAGTTCGAGACCAACCTGGGCAATGAAGTGAGACCCTCATCTGTACAAAAAATTAACAAATTAGCCAGGGGTAGTGGCATGTGCTTGTGGTCCCAGCTACTTGGGAGGCTGAGATGGGAGGATCGCTTGAATCCAGGAGTTTGAGGCTACAGTGAGCTATCATGGTGCTACTGCACTCCCAACTGAGTGACAGAGGGAGACCCTGTCTCTAAAAAATAAATAAAAGATAAACAAGTATTAAAACAAATTTTTTTAATGAAAAAAAATAAACAGGGACAAACAGAACGAGAGCTGCACTTGGGGGGCTGAGGTGGTGGGAGGATCGAGAGAGCAGCAAGAGAAGCAGCAGGAGGAACTGTGAGAAGAGGGTGCGGAGCTCAGGGGAGAGATGGTAAAGGCCCGAGCTGTGATGCGAAAGGCATCTGGCCTTCAGCTCAGTGTTGAATGAATCAGTGACGGTGCAGCGAGCCAGGCAGCGTGCCATGCTGAGCACGGTCTGAGCCATTCCTGGAGGTGGCACAAACCCAACAGAGCAGGCAGGTGATTCTTCCTGGGGTCTTAAAGGAAACGGAACAGAGCAGCTGCTCCAGGGATGACCCAAACCTCACCCAAGGCCATCATCGCTGCGGAGTTCCTGTTGATGTCCTTGGTTCCAGGAGTGTTCAGGCTGCTCGGCTCATGGGCTGAGCCGTGTTCCACGCCCCAATTCATAGGCTGAGGCCTTAGCCCCAACTACCTCTCAGCCTGACTCTATTTGGAGATAGGGTCTTTTAAGAGATGATTAAGTTAAAATGAGGCCATCAGGGTGAGGTCCTTATAAGAGGAAACTTGGACACACACAGAGACATGAGGCCTGTGAGTGCACAGAGCAAAGACCTTGTGAGGAAGCAGAGATGGCGGCCAACTACAAGCCAGAAAGACAGGGCTTAGGAGGACCTGAACCTGTGGACACCTTGAACTTGAACCTTGAACTTGGACCTCCAGTCTGTAGAACTCCGGGAAAAGAAATATCTGTTGCTGAAGGCGCCCACTCTGTGGTGTTTTGTCATAGCAGCCCTGGCAAATGAATACATCATGTTTCTGATGAAAGTCAATCAATTTCATGGAAACAGTGAATTGAGACAGGCAGCTGGCGTCACCCTGGCTGGCCCCCAGGGCAGGCTGGGCTGAGCCCAAGCTCCATCACTTCGCTGACCAGAGTCTCAGCAATTTATGACTGAATAGAGACCACGTTTTAATGTCACATGTTCTGGGATAATTTTCTAATTCAGCTTGTCCCTCCAATGAAGGAGGTGGAGGTGGGAGAGGGAAGGCAAAGGGGACGTGCGTCCTGACAGCCTCCCCAGTGCCAGGCACCCAGGATCAGGGTGCCCTGGAGGCCAAGCTGAAGGAGCAGGCCAGGCTGCAGTAGCTGGAGAGACAGTGAACCAAGCTCATACCCTGTGAGCTGCACGTTGCCATTTATGGCTGCCCTGGCTGATTCAGGCTGATTCAAGCGTGATGCAAAGTGCTGAAGTCAGGAGAGGGAGAGAGAGGAGGTGGGAGGGGAGAGAAGAGAGGGATAGATGAGGGGGGAGGGGGAGAGAGGGAGAGAAACACAGAGAGAGAGACAGAGAGAGTGATAGAGACAGATTTCTGTCTGTGTCTGCTGCCCAAGGAGATGGTTCTGCTGTGGGGCTGTGCAAAGGGGGTCTCTGTTGTGGCCCTGTAGCCACCAGAGCTGCCACCTGCTGTGACCGCACCAATCCCACTGGCTAATCCAGAATGACTTCAGAGGACAGCAGCTCCAGGAGGCTGGCCGGTTCCTCAGGCTGTTCCTAACTCCCAAGGGGACGCCTGTCCCTCCCCTGCCTGCAGCAGGCAAGGATGAAGATAACAGGAAGGCAACAAGGGGCCTGCCCAGACCCCTCACCCCAGAATGGGCCAGGCCCAAGGCTGCCTCCAGAGTGCCTGACAGTGCTCTCCTTCCAGAAGGGCTCCATTAGCCAATCAGCCGTTCATCTTTTACAGTGGGGGTGGCGGGAGCATCAGCTTCAGGGCGAGCAGCGAAGCCCAGCTGGCGCCAGCTCCGGGGGCTTGGTGCTGGCAGGGAGGGCAGGCTGGGGTGGGGGTCACTGCTGCTCCCCCACACCCGGCAAAACAACTCAGCCATCTCTCCCTCTAAACGCAACTCCAGGCTGGGGACACACAGGCTCCACTCTCTAAATTCATATTTGCAACTGGATGAGGTGTGTCCGGGAACTTCTGTCCAGAACCTTGTAATCCAGGTCTCAAACTGGCCCCTCTCACTTGTCCAGCTTTTCTTGGCAGCCACAGCATCTCTGACACCTTAACATGGCCTGGGAATGTTGATTCCAACCTGACTGCCTTTCCTTTTTTTGAGACAGAGTCTTGCTCTGTTGCCCAGGCTGGGAGGCAATGGTGCGATCTCTGCTCACTGCAACCTCCGCCTACCCAGTTCAAGTGATTCTCCTGCTTCAGCCTCCCGAGTAGCTGGGATTACAGGCATGCTTCACCACGCCCAGCTAATTTTTGTATTTTTAGTAGAGATGAGGTTTCACTATGTTGTCCAGGCTGGTCTCGAACTCCTGACCTCAAGTGATCCACCAGCCTCAGCCTCCCAAAGTGCTGGGATTACAGGCGTGAGCCACTGCGCCCAGCCCTGACTTGCTTTCCATTCTGAATTCTAGGGTCTCCCCTTCGCTCCAACAGGCTCTGGCTTCACCCCTTTATTCTCTGCTACAACCACTCAGTGCCTTCATGTGGCACCGACATCTGCTCTCCCCCAGTCATCTTTTTTTGAAGACAGTCTCATACTGTCACACAGGCGGGTGTGCAGTGGTGCAATCATGGCTCACTGCAGCCTCAGCCTTCCTGGGCTTAAGCAGTCCTCCCCCTTCATCCTTGTTAGGAGCTGGGATCACAGGTGTGTGCCACCACACCCAGCTAGTTTTCTTATTTTTTGTAGAGATTGGGTCTCTGTATGTTGCCCAGGGTGGTCTCAGACTCCTGGGCTCAGGCCATCTTCCTGCCTCAACCTCCCAAAGTACTGGCATCATAGGCACAAGCCACCACACCCAGCCATCATCCGGCTTTAAGAACATCTTTCTCTCTCTTTTTTTTTTTTTGAGACGGAGTTTTGCTGTTCTTGCCCAGGCTGGAGTGCTATGCTGTGATCTCGGTTCACTGCAGCCTCTGCCTCCCAGGTTCAAGCAATTCTCCTGCCTCAGGCTCCTGGGTAGCTGGGATTACAGGCATGCCCCACCACAGCCGGCTAATTTTGTATCTTTAGTAGAGATGAGCTTTCTCCATGTTGATCAGGTTGATCTCGAACTCCCAACCTCAGGTAATCCGCTCGCCTCGGCCTCCCAAAGTTCTGAGATTACAGGTGTACGCCACGGAGCCCAGCCAGGAACATCTTAAAATGCCAACTTTATAATCCTTTTCCTTCTCAAAAACCCATGCCACCTGCCTATAGTACCTGACCTTGTTCAATTTCAACAATCTCTGTTTTTCCAAGTTCAAAAACTTCCAGATTCTCCTGCCATGAGATTGGGTGAACTCTCTTTCCCCTCGATGGCTCACTAAGAGCCGGGGTTGGTGGGCTGGGACTCAGGGTGCTCTCTGCACCATGGCCTCAGGCAGTGATCTGCCCTTTCACATTCACCTCTGCGCCCCTCTCCTTCCTCTGTCTGGGTAGGGGTCGCCCAAGGTCACAGGACCCGATTTGGAGGGCCTTTAGTTCTACCCTAGGTTTGCAGAGACTGTTGCAGGGAGGAGGGGACAGAGTTAAGAGGAGCCTAGATTGTCCCCGAGAGCAGCTCTGTTTTTGCTTTTTGTCCCGGGCTTCCCTATGACACCAAACAGGCAAGAAGGGATCCAGTGTTTTGTTAATGAATTAATTAATTTATTTTTGAGACTGAGTCTTGCTCTGTCACCCAGGCTGCAGTGCAGTGGCACAATCTTGTCTTACTGCAACCTCCGCCTCCTGGGTTCAAGTGATTCTCCTGCCTCAGCCTCCCAAGTAGCTGATTAGTCCCAAGTAGGGATTATAGGCATGAGCCAACATGCCTGTCCTTTTCTTTTTCTTTTTTTTTTTTTTTTCAAATGGGGTTTCACCATGACGGTCAGGCTGTTCTTGAACTCCTGACCTCACGTGATCCACCCACCTCGGCCTCCCAAAGTGCTAGGATTACAGGCGTGAGCCACCGCGCCCGGCTGGCTTTTCTAATTTTAGCACAGACCGGGTTTCGCCACGTTGGCCAGGCTGGTCTCAAACTCCTGATCTCAGGTGATCTGCTCACCTCGGCCTCCCAAAGTGCTGGGACTACAGGCACGAGCCACTGGACCCCGCTGGGATCCAGTGATTTAAAAAATGTTAGAAAACCACTGATCTAGTGTGGCTTCCACCTAAAGAAAAATACTTGCTGTTGGAACCTTGGATGAAGTGCTGGGATCCAGTCTCTGTTTGAACACGTCAGGCACAGGGAGCTCACGACCTTACAGGGCAGTCTTCCTCTCTGGGGCATAACACACAGCTTGAGAGCAAGAGCTGCAGGCGGCTGTGCATGGTACTGGGCTGGAGGCCTGGGCAGGAAGAGAAGCAAGACACCTTCCTGCTGCCCCGGGTGGGAGACAAGGAGAGAGGACCTGCCTCTAGGCAGGAGCCCACAGCAATGTCTGTTCTTTTTGTGGCATTGCATCATATTCATTCAACGGGTGCCTACTGTGTGTGGGCCTGTTGCAGGAGCTGGGACGTGCTCTCAGGAGCAGGTGTTCCACTGCAGCAGACAAGGCACGCTGAAATGAAAGATGACCTCAGACCGGATGAAGTGTTATGAAGAAAGCCAAACGGGATGATGCACTGGAGAAAGAGAGAGTTGGGGGGTGACTTTACATCGGCTCACTGGGGCAAGGACATGCAGAGGAAAGAGGTGAGGACCGACTGTGTGGAGGCTCAGGTGGGGAGGGGTGTACTGGGCAGGGTCCCGATGTGGGCACAGGCCTGGTAGGTCTAAGCCCCAGAAAGGAGTCGGTGGCTGCAGGGGAAGGGGAGCAGAGGCGGGCGGGCAGGGTCCTCCCAGCCTTGGGGCTGTGGGAAGTTTGGAATTGCACGCAGAGGGCTGTGGACAGGGTCGTGGGGTGTGCTCTCTGTGCTAGGACAGTCATGCTGGTTGCTGGAACAGGCTGGTGGGGGTGGGGAGCCTGGAAACAGGGAGACCAGTGAGGAGGTCACTGAACAGCCACCCAAGCAGGAACCAGAAAGATGAGAGGAGGGAGGGCTGCCCTCGGGACACATTCTGGAGAGAGGTGATCAGACTTACAGACAGCAGGACTTCCGGGCGAGAGGGAGGGAGAGGTGACAAGGACATGCCTGGGTTTTTGGTCTGAGCAGCTGAGGGTGGGATGGCAGATCCCGGGAGGAGAGGAGGAATGCTGGGTGGGGCAGCAGAAACGAGGCACTCGTTAGCGTGCTGGGCTGAGGTGCATGTGGACAAGCCAGGGGACAGGGAGCTCGGGAGGCGAGAGCTGAGCGGATAGATGTGGGCACCATCAGCTATTGATCAGGAGGATGGGGGTGGCAGGGGTGTTCTGGAAGGCAGCAAGGCGGCCCTGGTCCAGGAGTCCTGCAGTTGATACTACGGACCCGAGCTTTTCTGGCAGGGCAAAGAGTGGAGGAAGTGTGCAGGGTAAGCCGCTGACGAGGAGGGAGTATGTTGTGGGTGGGGCTCGTGGGGAGAGACTGAATCACTGTTCTTGTGAGGAGCACAACCCCGTCTGGGCCCCCGCTCCCGTCCAGGGCCACTGCTGTGTTCAGATGTCCAGACCAAAAGCACCATCCTGCATTCCAACCTCACATCCCAATCAAGGGCACATTCACAAGCCCTAAACAAACCCTCGCTCAGATGACTGGGGCATGCCAGATTCAATCGTATCAGATTAACCGTTTTGGGCAATGTTCCTGCAAAGAGGATTTAGAGGACACCAAAAGCTTTATTTAAAAAACAAAAGAGGAAAACAACAACAAGAACCAAACACTCTTGGACAGGAATCTCTACTCTCCGCAGCCCCTGTCAGAGGTCAGGTCCAGTTCTAGGTGCTACATTTTGAAATAGAGAAAATACAGGACAGAGAAGAAAACTAAGAGATGGATAAAATCAGATGGAAGAGGGTTGGAGAAATGTCATAATTTTATTGGGGAAAACCAAGCTGAACAATTTTGACCATGACAAACTTTAAACATAGTAATAGAAGATGAGGGCTGGGCACAGCAGTTCACATCTGTAATCTCAGCACCTTGGGAGGCAGAGGCAGGAGGCTGGATTGAAGCCAGGAGTTTGAGACCGGCCTGCCTGTAACACAGTGAAAGCTCATCTCTACTAACAATACAAAAATTAGGGCCGGGCGCGGTGGCTCAAGCCTGTAATCCTAGCACTTTGGGAGGCCGAGGCGGGTGGATCACGAGGTCAAGAGATCGAGACCATCCTGGTCAACATGGTGAAACCCCGTCTCTACTAAAAATACAAAACATTAGCTGGGCATGGTGGTACGTGCCTGTAATCCCAGCTACTTGGGAGGCTGAGGCAGGAGAATCGCTTGAACTCAGGAGGGGGAGGTTGCAGTGAGGCAAGATCACGCCATGGCACTCCAGCCTGGGCGACAGAGACTCCCTCTTAAATATCTATCTATCTATCTTGAGGAGGCCTCACCATAGGAAGAACTTCATGAAAGACTAATGGCTGATTGACCGTGGAGTAGGTTTCCTGCTGATCTACAACAGAACTCCACTGGGCTGGAGGAATTTTCTTGTCTTGAGGTGGGAGGATGGCGTGAGCCTAGGAGGCAGAGGTTGCAGTGAGCTGAGATTGTGCCACTGCACTCCGGCCCGGGCAACAGGGTGAGACTCTGTCATTTTTATTTTTTTTAAAGCCAGTCAACTTTAGCAGTAGCGGGTTGTATACCAAGTTTAGTGACATTAATGTTAGTAAGTTCTGATAACCCAACACCATTGGACCAGCCGAGGCCCTGTCTCAAAAAAAAAAAAAAAAAAAAAAAAAGAAGAACATATTGAAAAAACAAATAAAAAACCGAAGCTGATGCCTGGGAAGTAGACAGCTGTGGACATGGACAATCACTTCTTTAAGTCCTATGGCAATTCAGAGCAACATTTTAAGATAAGTTCCACCAGTCCTGCAATGGGTTTTCTCTGGGCCATTAAATCTCACGTTAGTCAATGCAACCCTATGTACAGAAAACAGCATCGCAGAGGGGCGCGGTGGTGGACAACTGTAATCCCAGCTACTTGGGAGGCTCAGGCAGGAGAATCACTTGAACCCAGGAGGCAGAGGTTGCAGTGAGCTGAGATTGTGCCAACGCACTCCAGCCTGGCAACAGAGGGAGACTCCGTCTCAAAAAAACAAAATGGAAAGCAAACAAAGAAAACAGCATCGATTCTAGCACCCCGCAGAGGGGGACGGAAGGACTAGAATGACTGCTGTAGCACCCCCCAGCTTCCTTTTCAGCATTTTTTTTTTTTTTTTGAGACAGGGTCTTGCTCCACTGCCCAGACTGGAGTGCAGTGGTGCGATCAGAGCTCACCGCAGCCTCTACCTCCAGAACTCAAGTGATCCTCCAGCCTTGGCCTCCCAGTGTGCTAGGGTTTACAGGCATGGGCCATTGTGCTCAGCCCTTTCCAGCCTTCTGACCAAGAAGCAAGCAATAAGAATGCTGGAAACAGGGCTAGGCGCAATGGCTCACACCTGTAATCCCAGCACTTTGGGAGGTCAACGCAGGCAGATCACTTGAGGCCAGGAGTTCAAGACCAGCCTGGTCAACATGGCAAAATTCCATCTCTACTAAAAATACAAAAATTAGCCGGGCATGGTAGCACATGCCTGTAACCCCAGCTACTTGGGAAGCTGAGGCAAGACAACTGCTTGAACCGGGAGGCAGAGGTTGCAGTGGGCTGAGATCGCGCCACTGCATTCCTGGGTGACAAGAGCAAAACTCTGTCTCAAAAGCAGCTCTGCATGAGGCCCCCTTAGAGGAAGGGCCTCGGAACCTGACCTCCTCATCCTGTTCCATGCCTCCATCCTTAACAGTGGCAAGCCCAGTGTGGTCAAATGCAGGTTCCAGAAATACTCCTGGTCATCAGGTCTGGCATTTCTCTGGAAGACTGTCCACCAGAGGCCTAAGCTGGTCTCACTCCTCCCACACTGTGGTTTGGGCTGACTGGGAAAGAGCAGGGCTACAAAAAAGAAACTGTCTGCAGGTGAACATGCTCACCATTTTACTTCTAACTCTCCAAAGCTAGGTGGCTTTTTTTCTCAAGACATATTCTTTAAAAATGTACTACTTCTGGCTAAGTAGAAAATTCTAACTGACATTACTCTTTCTCTCCGAAAGAACAAAGTTTAGCCATTAGGAAAGCCCCGGGGCTAATTTTTTTTCATATATGGAAAAAATTAAATTATGTGCTTAAACAACTTTACCCTAAAATACCCACTAGAAGTATTGAACACGGAGCTTCACTGACAGCCCTCTCACGTGTCTTCTATTCAACTGCTGTATATCGCTGTGATTACTGTGAATACAATATTTTACGTTCTGCCTTTTTACTTATTTCATGCCAATTTGCTAATGAATCCAATGTCCTAATTAATAAACATTTGGATTATTTCTAGTTTTTGCCACAGTAAGTCACTAGGCCTGTTCTGGACTAAATATTTGTGTCCCCTGCAAATCAATATGTTGAAGCCTTAACCCCCTGTGTGATGGTACTTGGAGGGGGGGCCTTCAGGAGGTGAGATTTAGATAAAGTCATGATGATGGAGCCCTTACGATGCTACTAGGGCCCTGATAAGAAGAGGAAGAGACACCCCCATGTCCCTACCATGTGAAAGTACAGCAAGAAGGTGGCTGTCTACAAGCCAGAAACAGAGCCTTCACCAAAACTGGAATCCGCCAACACCTCCATCTTGGACTTCCCAGCCTCTAGAAGTATAAGAAACAATGTCTGTTGCTTAAGCAATCCAGTGGTATTTTGATATATCAGCCTAAGCTGCTTAAAGACAAGAACCTAAAGTGATATAAACAACTGCCAAATATCTATTTGGCTCTCCACTACTTGACTTCTGAGCTTTTGGTAAGAGAACAGAAAATAGGACCACACTGCCGTCACAAAGCACAGGACAGAGGATGGGGATGTTCACCCGCCCCTGGGTCATTCTGGGAAGGCTGGTGTCTCTGCAGCTTCCACGGGTCACATCTATGGTGAACAGGCTGGTGAGGGCAGAGGACACAGGTGGACCTGACAGCAGGATGACTTCAGGGGAACCGGGGCTGAGTCAGGTGGTGAAGTCAGACAGATGGAGGCTGTGCTACCGCTCAGACCACCACCAGCAGAGTGTCTGAAAAACCAACCCCTTTTCCAAGAAATGTCCCACTGGGCTTCTTTGTTTTAACATTCTCTTTTGAAAAACTCCAAACCTACAGAAGAGTTGAAAGAATAATACAATGAATACCATACAC
This sequence comes from Cebus imitator, assembly GCF_001604975.1. Taxonomy (NCBI): domain Eukaryota; kingdom Metazoa; phylum Chordata; class Mammalia; order Primates; family Cebidae; genus Cebus; species Cebus imitator. The sequence goes on along the minus strand of NW_016107351.1, from coordinate 6,450,204 downwards.
CCTTCACCCAGATCCGGCAATTGTGAACATTCTGCCATCTTTGCATTCTCTCTCTCCATACACACCCACACTGTAACCATTTGAATCATGACATGTCATCCCAAAATGCTTCCGCATGCATCCTCCTAAGGACAAGGACATTTTTTACACAGCCATCTGCCAGTATCATACACCAAAAATTCAGCATTGATTCAACAAGATTATCTAACACACCCATTCATTTAAAAAATGTCTCGGTTGTCTCCAGTATGTCCTTTATAGCTCCCTACTCCTATCCCTGATGGAGAATCCAATCAAGGATCAAGATTGTATTTATTTGTCATATTGCTTTAATCTCGTAAATCCCAATTAAATCTAGAAGAGTCTCCCTGTGTGCCTCATGACGCCAGCCTGCTGCCTTGCAGGAAGTCCCTACTCAGTCTTTGAGCAGAGCTAGGCCCCAAGCACAGAGACGTTTTGAGTCCTGGCACAGACAGGAGATTTAACTCTAGTGCCATTCAAATGACCCTTTGCCAATGGCCACTGTTTGGGAATCCGACCATACAGCCTGACTCGAATCCGCATTAGGTAAGAGGCCTGGCAATCCTAAAACCCCAACCTACAGAGGAGCACCAAGAAAGCCCTGACTCCTTTCTTGGTGTCAGCTCTTGTTCTTGACACCAAGAAAGGGGCCAGCTCTTGTTCTTGACATTGTTGGGTCATGATTCTTTGTGTGAACAGGACTTGCCTGTAATGCTTCCTCCGCTGCCCACCCCTAGCTAACCCTTAGGTGAGAAAGGAGGTTCTAGCAGTATCATTTTCTCCTCTGCCTCCCTGCCCTGGCCTGTGCTGCCCTGGGGAAGTAAGGGCTGCGCTGATCCCATCCCCATTTCTTTGGTCCATTTTTCCGGGTCTCAGCCTATAGGGGCCCCTCCCCACCACTTTGTCCTTAGCCAAAGAGGGCACAGTGTGCCTCAAGGATGCTCCTGAGTGATCCCCAGCAGCAGCTGAAGGCTGCTTCCCAGGGCGAGAGATCCTTCTCAATAATCAGCTTTGTAGTCAGAGGCAGCAGCTGCCCCAGCCTACCCAGGCCTCCTTGGGAAGGGAGAGGACTGGATTAGAAAGGAAGCAGTTAATGGAAAACGAAGAGGGAGGGGAGAGGTGAGTTAAGCGCTGCTCCCCAGGGCAGTGACTTCCCAGCTAACAGCAGTGGAGTTACCCTCCTCCCTTGCTGTTACTGGGGTTTGAGTAGGGAGGGAGGGAGGAGGCTGGCAGAGGGCATCGGCCCACTTCCCAACCCCGATTTGAGTTATCTTCCCCAGGGGAACTCTCTCCCCTGCCCCCCGCCCCCATCCTCCAAGCTCCAGCAGTGTGCTCATCAGAAGAAAGCACTGAAAGCTCTTAGAAACACTGGAGTCCACTTGAAGACAATTTCTTTTCCTCTTTTTTTTTCGCTTGTCACTGACTTGAAGCTCATAAAGACAATTTCTAAGCAGCTTCTTAGGTTAATGCCACCACTGGGAGTGGGTGGGATGAATGACACAGTATCTGTGTCCCCACAGCACCTGGCTTAATGTTTGCACGCAGGAGTTGTGGGAGCTTTGGCCAGCTCAGGAGGGCCCAAAGCGGAAGGGCACTGACTTCAACTGAATTCTCCTATCGGGTGGGTTCTCTCCGGAGAGTGCCTTACTGGGAGGACAGACACAAGCCTCAAGTCATCCTCACTGGCCCCTATGTCAAGGGGGCTGCCTGGTACACGAACCTCCATACTGCCTTGTCCTTCAGAGCACCTGTTCAGCCTGAGAGGACGTGCATTCACCCAGAGAGAGGCAAATGATTCGAGGGCCCCTATTTAAACACCACTGAACCTATTCCCGTAGGTATCATATATGCTGAGAGCCCAAAGGCCTTGTAGAAAGTTCTTTAAGCGCCCTACTCCACAGGATTGAGATCCGATAGGGCGCCGCTAAAGGACATTTTGCACTTCAGTCCAGAGCCTGGTGTGGGTGACAAAGCCCTGTAAGGCTAGGGCTGACTGGGGCTGCACGACCGCTCCAGAACTGTCTACAGGCCTCTCCTGCTCCCACGAGACCTCGACGGAGGCAGGAGTCCCAAATATGGGCGCAAACACAAAAGATCAGCACATGTGCAAACCCACCCTCCTCCACCATCACCCAGTGAGGTCTGCGAGCCCACCCTAAGCAAGAACCGCAGGGCCTGCCCCACCTCCATCCCATTAAATGGGCTGGGTTAGAGTCCTCTCTAATGACACAATTAGTCACCCACTTGTCAAGCAAAGCGCCTGCTCAGAGAGGGTCTGGCGCACTTACACAGCAAACAGAAATGCCTCTGAGCACCGCCAGGCTGCCTCCTCCTCCTCCCCCGAAGGGCTTCTCTCCAGGGTAAACCATTGTGTCCAGCACAGGACAGAGTGGGCACGCTGACACGCTGACAACGCAGCCCGGCTCTCCTCCCTTCCAAGAAAAGGAGCTCAGGGGTAAGAACAAGGGATTCCAATCCGACTAGAGACCCTGGTGGTGGCTTGGACCAGCCAAGCGCGGTGAACTCCTGGGGACATGGGCACATAGGTTTCCAGTCTAGAGTGTAGGGACTGGGATGAGTGGATGAGGGAAATCCGACTCTTCTCCTGATATCCCCAGGCAGGGCAGGGTGGCCAGGGCCGAGCTGATGGACGGCAGGGGGGAGGCTGGGGCAGAGGCAGGGAGGGAGCTTTGGGGTGCTTATTGCTACTCCAGGAGGGCTTTATCCTGCAGCTTCACTCCTTCCAGGCCTGGCTTACCTACCACGGGGGCGGGGGGAGGCAGTAGGGTGTTAGGAGCAGACAGATGTGCAGCTTGAAAACGACAAGGAAAAGGACTCCTGGGAGCGGGTGCCTTTTCTTTCAGTCCCAGCCTATGGGCTTCACAAAACGCCACAGCACTGCCTCAAATCTGGAGTTCAAACTGACTGAAAAAGAAAAGCCAGCCTTCCTCCCTCACCCCCAAGTGCTACTTTTTCAACATCAATGTAACTCTTATGGCAGCCCTCGAAATAAGCCGCAAGCACGTGGATTTGGGAACCGGTGGGCGGGAGGGGCCAGAGGTGGGTGTGGAGCAAAATTCCAAGTCCCGAGGCCTGGGAGCCGGCAGCTGCGGAGCACGCCCTGGGCTGGGGGCAGGCGAGGGGAGGCAGAGAAGACGCCCCAACAAACTCCTTCCGGCTCGGCCCTCGCCACACTTTTTGGGGGAGGTCGGTGAGTTTTCGGGGCTGAGGCTTAGCACGGCGGGACCTGCATTTCCTGCGGGCTGCGGGCTCCGCGCTTCCCGGGGGCAGCCTGGCCTGGAGGCTGCGGCCCCGCTCCCTGGCTCTGCGGGATGGGGAGGGCGCCGCGGGGGCCCCGGTGCGTACCTGCTTCGCCTCCGCCGCCTGCTCCTCCGCCTCCGCCGGCGCCGCTGTGGGCTTCCCTGGCCCTTCGGGCTCCCCCGGCCCCGCGGGTTCCCCGGGCTCCCCCGGTCCCGCGGGCTCCCCCGTTCCCGCGGGCTCCCCGGGCTCCTCCGGCTCCGCGGGCGCGGCCGCCGACTCGGGGGCGTAGGGGGTGGACAACGCCGGGGCCCCAGTGGCCTCGGCCGGGGGCGCGGGCTCCGGACTCGCGGCCACCCCACGCCGCACCAGCAGCCAGGCGAGCAGCAGGGCCAGCGCCGTGGCCAGCGCAGGCAACGCGGCCAGCAGCTCGGCTGGCGCCTCCATCGCGCCGCCGCCGCCGAGTGCCTGCCCGCCGGGACCCCGAGGGAGCCCGCCGCACCCCGCCGCCGCGCCGCGCCCCGCCCCGGGGCGGAGCCCCCGTCGCCACACCCCGCCCCCGACATCCTCCGCCCCGGGGGTGACGCACAGGCTGGGGGCGGGGATGGGGGGCAGAATCCTGACCCCCTCCCTGGGAGGCACAGGAGGGCCAACCCCTGCCAGGCCTGGGCAGGCTTGACGCTTTGGGGCAGTATTTGACTGAGCCCAGGTTCAATTTGAAATACTGTTATCAGGTGCCCTTAGGTTGTCATCTTTTCGCCTTGGTACGGCAGTTCATCTTAGAGCATTTTGGAAATATAAGTGCTAGTTGGGGAATGCAGAGAGAAAAGTAAACCCGAGAAGGTTCATGGAAACGACGGCCTGGATTGCCTTGTAAAACAACAAAAAGCAACTATAAAGCCGGATTACGTGTGCCGTTTTACAGGCCTGTCAGGAGTTGCTTTCAATCCTTAGGGTTGCCTTAATGCATTTACACAGAGGACATCTCCAGATCCTGGCCCAAGAATGCGCCTCCGGGGCTGAGGCCAGCAGCCTTCACCACAGGCATCCTGGTAACACCGCTCTGGGCCCCTAGACCTGAAATTCAGCTGCAGCTCTTTGGTCAATGCCATCCCTCTTACCGGACTTTCTTGCACAATTCCAGAATGCCTGCAGGGTGGGAGGGTGCCATGAAGGAAATGAAGGCCATTGTTTTTGTTTCTCCAGATCCTCCCTGGCCTCTGTTGCTGAACAGTGGATTTTGAGATAAATACGTTGTAACCAAAAGCGAATTTTCCTACCACTCCCTACTCCACTCTTTAGTTATTTTTAATAAACACAGGAGGGTCATGCCAGGTACCAAGCCAAACATAAGGCCCAATGTTAAAGAAATACAGTTCCAGTTTTTGCTTAGGATGCATTTAATACTTTTTTGGGAAAATTACAGTGCCTAAGCTGATGTGTGATATAAACCAAGATGTTAGATGGAGTGCTTCTTTTTTTTTTTTTGAGACGGAGTTTCACTCATGTTACCCAGGCTGGAGTGCAATGGCACGATCTCGGCTCACCGCAACCTCCGCCTCCTGGGTTCAGGCAATTCTCCTGCCTCAGCCTCCTGAGTAGCTGGGATTACAGGCACGCGCCACCATGCCCAGCTAATTTTTTGTAGTTTTAGTAGAGATGGGGTTTCACCATGTTGACCAGGATGGTCTCGATCTCTTGACCTCGTGATCCACCCGCCTCGGCCTCCCAAAGTGCTGGGATTACAGGCTTGAGCCACCGCGCCCGGCCTGGAGTGCTTCTTTTTAAATGAACGATACCCAAACAAGACCCCCCAGCAACAGGGAGAGCTGAATCCTGCTGCACTGCTTAAGAGGGCCTTTCAGTAGTGGTTGATGAAAAAAGCCCCGGAACTATAAAATGTGGAATAGGCTTTATCTATGGGCGACTACCTTTTGACCACTGTGGAACTTTCAGCCAGTGTATGGGCCTATTTTTTCTTTTCTTTCTTTTTTTTTTTTTTTTTTTTTTATAAGAGACAGGGTCTCACTATGTTGCCCAGGCTGGAGTGCAGTGGCTATTCACAGGCATTATGATAGCTCTCTGCAGCCTTGAAATCCTGGGCTCAAGTTATCCTCCTGCCTCAGCCTCTTGGGCAGCTGACATTATAGGTGTGCATCACTGCTTCTGGCCCAGGGCCTTCATTTTGTGCCCTATCCCATTGTTTTAAAGTATAAATACATTTTTAAAAGGTCCTGTTCTGCTGACAGACTACATTCTATTGACTTTCAAATGAGTAGGAAAGAAAAAGACAAAACAATGCTAAAAACACAACTCCAAATCACGTTGCTTTATTTAAAATGATGAACAAGTTTCACCCAAGTGAAAGTTAAAAATACCAACCCAATGGCAGATCCACAGGCATTTCATGGCAGATCCCATGGCTAGACGGACACAGAACTAGGAGACTGCTCTGTGTTCTGACAACTCCAGGATGCACAAGTGCGAAGGTAATAGTCCCAGCTCCTCCGCAGCATCCAGTCACCGTGGAGACAGCTGGCCTGGGCTAGCTCTCCTCCCGGGAGGCTCAGTGGGGTTTAGATGTCATTTCTTTTTTCTTTTTTTAGACAGAGTCTCACTCTGTCAACTCAGGCTGGAGTGCAGTGGTGCGATCTCAGCTCACTGCAACCTCTGCCTCCCGGGTTCAAGTGATTCTCCTGCCTCAGACTCCCAAGTAGCTGGGATTACAGGTGCACGCTATCACACCTGGCCTTTTTGTATTTTTAGTAGAGAAGGAGTTTCACCATGTTGGCCAGGCTGGTCTTGAACTCCTGACCTCAAGTGATCCACCCCCCTTGGCCTCCCAAAGTGCTGGGATTACAGGGGTAAACTACAGCACCTGGCCAAAATTTCTGAACTAATAATGACACAAAGTTGAGAGCCACTGACTGGGGTGCAAGTTCATCTAGTTTTGCTGTATACAATGTCACATATTGACATAAGCTGGTGAGAGGGCAGAGTGGAAGCCGCCACCAGACTCCACTTCAAATCCACCAGCAGTACCAGCACACGCATCAAAAACAATTTACTCACGGAAATACTATATAGACAATCTAAAGAACCTACAGCTGGGGCATCCTTATATGCCTGCCTCCTACACAGCATATTTTACATTTACTGCAAAAATTTTGTTCCATCCTATACTCTTGTCTAATGTCCTAAATCCAAGGCCGAGTCTCTAGTAAGTCTGTAAAGCACCTGCACCAGCAACCTTCCCACGGATCCTGTTTTGCTACCTTATGAAGAAACTGTTACTACCTTAAGTATATAGCGATGTGAATCACACTCTTGCACGTAGATCTGGTACACCTGCATTTAATAAGGTCTGCACTGCCTTTTCTGGTTGTGGAAATGCACAGGTACAGGTCTACCCACCCTCCCCAGCGGCCTTGTGAACAGCTGCACAGCCACTGTACACTAAGCTTGTGGAGCTCGTCAGGGACCTGGGCTTGTAACCACATCTCCTGCACCCAGAGCAGTGCCTGGCCCTCAAACATCCGCTCCACGCTTGCATTATTAAGACATGGACAGCTGCAAGAATACAGCAAAATGTGAATAATGCCCCTCTTTTTAGTGGCTCTCCCTTCAAGATGTCACCCTAAACATCCCAGCACCACTAACTGCAGAGGCACATGTGTGCAGTAGGATTCTTCAAGCTGATGGTGAAGCCTCATTCGCAGAGAGAGCCAGGCCCTCCTGATGTTCTAGATCCCGCACTCATGTCTCTCCCATCCTGCTCCTTCCATCAGAAGTTAACAGTCCAAGATCCCTTCTTCCAGGACCAGCTCTTTGGTTTTAAGATTTGCTGTCATCTTGGAGAATCATCCCTGAAAATAATCTAAAGTTATCTCCTTCACTTCACTGTTGTTGGCACCATTCAATGGAGTAGCTCACGCCAGATGGGAAGAAGAGTTGACGTCTGAACAGGTGGCCTCTGGGTACCCACGCTTCCTACTCTACCCTGACCACCCGCCACCGCTCCAGTCCTTTCTCACACGCGGTTGCTCCACCTCGCCCCTGCTGTGCTTACGTAAGGAGCCTGGCTAGCCCAGAGTGACAGAAAGGGGGTTGGGGGGAAGGGCTGCTGTATCCCTGGCCTGGCAGGAAGGAACAAAGCATGTCACAGAAGCACATAATCCTCACTCTCCAGATACCTTCAGGAGAGCTGACTTCGGCCGATCAGATGTGTTATTCCCCTCATTTCTGGATACTGTTACCAAACAGGAATCACCTTTAGCATCTGGAAAAGGAAGACAGGGTGGCTAATCTTTATTTTCTAAATTATTATTTTTTTGAGAGATGGGATCTCACTATGTTGCCCAGACTGGTCTCGAACTCCTGGACTCAAGTGATTCCCCTGCCTCAGCCTCTCGAAGTGCTGGGATTAAGGCGTGAACCACTGTACCTGGCCTGGGTGGCTAATTTTTAAAATTCAAAATTTCTGCTCCACTATCCAGACCACTAGCAACGTGTTCCACCTTGCCCCCTGGTGGCAAAGAGCCTTTTTTGGGCTGTTTTTAATTTTGAACTGAAGTTTAGAGAGGAGTCGTTGATACAAAATTGAGAGGAAGTAAGGAAAAATGCCAAGTATGGCAGCATAGGAGCAATGCTGGGAAAAAGAAAAAAGCTTTTTGAAGATGGCAAGAAAAGCTTTTTCAAAAAGCAGAAGGAGCAACACCACTCAGATATTACTACCAAGAGATTCAGGGTTTGACTTTACTCACACCCAAGCACATCCTGTGCCCACCACGTAACTGAGGGAGCTGCGGGCGTGGGGATAAGGTGGGAGAACAGCCCCCATGGCAGACAGGCAGCACAGTTCTGTCTACCCAGACACACACTGGGGTTGGCATTTTAGGACGCAGAAAACTGAACTAAGACAAAAAGAGGGAACCAGCCTTCTAAAGCCACATGACCCAATGTCAGGAAATGACAATCTGTTAATAAGTGAACAGTGGGCAGAGCCTGTATTCTCCTGGTTATACCCGTTTCTAGTGGGTATTTTGAGAGGCAACAGCACACAATCCTAACGCATCCACACACGGCCTCCGTCCGTGCCTGTGTAATACTGCAATGAGAGCTGCTTCCCTTCTGTCTGCGAATGACTCCAATACTCCAGCCCAGGCAGTGCTTCCCAGTGGGCACCACAGCCTTCACAAACCCCTCTTATTTTTTATTTAAATATAGTTGGAATTTAGGAACAAATTAAGGCAAGCAGGTGAATCAAGAGGGCAAGAGATGGCATCTGCTGGTCAATCCCCAATAGTCATACCAGTTATTTAGAAGTATCAAGATTCCAAAGACTAGAAGCATCTCTGAATTCACTCCCTGTGTGTAACACTTAGTGTCTGCAGGTCAAACAAATGGGGAACACTAATCTCAGAGTACCTGGCACAGTGAGCGCATCTGACGGATCCTGTGGTGGGGAAGAATGAGCCTATTCATACTTTAAGTTCTGTGGTAAGAACACACCGAACACTGTCCCCCCTCTATGCAAACAAAAAACCCAATGTATCACCACCCAAAAAATACACACAAATACCCCTCAAATGTTGCAGTCTCTGTGGTGGTGGAGGAAAAGGTGAGGAACCCTAAGACAGACTGAGCGGTGGGTGACGGTGCTGGTCACTGCCACTGAATGCATCTGTGGACTGACGGCGACGACTCCGAGTCTTTCCGACACGATTGGCTCACACACAGATCAAAGTCCACTCACCACGCTCAGTGTCTCTGCGGTACACAGCCGGCTCTGTGGAAGCTCCTTACCGACATCCGTGGGGTAACAGACACAACAAGACGTTACAAGGATCACACCCCGCCAGCCTTGCAGTTGACTGGCTCGGTTTTCAATGAGACGGCACAGAACCTTCTTACCCAACACCACATTAGCTTGTGTTTCACTGAGCTGGCTGAGCTGTTAGACTTCTTGAAAATCTATCCTTAGGAAGCAGTAAAAACAGCATTTGATCGAAGACAGGAGCTTGGACCAGGGAAGGAATATCCAAATTCAAAGAAGACAGAGAAGGTAGGAGCAGAAGACGCGAGAACTGAGTTGGGTGGCTGCCAAAAGCTTACGATGAAGCCACCTCAGGGAGAGTCTCTTTATCTGCTCAGGGGTGAGCCCGGCCTCCACAAGTGTCCCTAATCCTGCCAAGGAAAGTACAACTGCCTGTAATCAGCACGTAGACAGCAAAAGCTTCCATGCAAAGCTGGAAGGCAATGTTAAAAACAGGACCCCCAGGACCCCACATGGAAGTCATGGCAGGGCTTCCTCCAAAGTTTTCTTACAAATTACAAAGTCATGGATCAAGCGCAGGTATAAATCTATAATAACAGAAACAATTTAAAAGGGCAAGAGTCGTCTAAGTATGGCTGTGAGAGGACAACTAGGGTCGAGAAATGCACATTCAGGTTTGATAAATTCACCTGAGTAAGTCACTTGAATTTCCTCATGGAATTTCGGCTAAACCACAGAGAATGGAGAATACACAATAGCAGGGGCTGTGGGTCCTGCGCTTCCCCAGTGCATTTTAAAAGGACTCAGCTGCTGGGAGACAGAACGTAACAGAAATGTCACCTTCAGCAGTCAAGAGCTTCAGACATTCAAAATCCTGTAAACATCAGTATTAAAAACTTTTTTTTTTTTTTTTTTTTTTAAAGAGACAGGGTATCACTATATTCCCCAAGCTGGTCTCGAACTCCTGGGCTCAAGCGATCCTCTTGCCTTGTCCTCCCAAAATGCTGGGATTACAGGCGTGAGCTACCACGCCGTTTCAACTTTGGTATTTTACTATCTTCCAACAATCTCAACACTTCAACAAGCACATCAAACAAAGACCTGTGGCTTTTAAAGACCCTAGACCAATGCATAGAGTGAACAAATTTCATTATGAGCCCGTTACATGCCCAGGTGCTTGCAAATAGATTACCTTATTGATGTGCTGGTCACTACCACTGTAAATCTTAACTTATTTACATCCGGCCGGGCGCGGTGGCTCACGCCTATAATCCTAGCACTTTGGGAGGCCGAGGCGGGTGGATCACGAGGTCAAGAGATCGAGACCATCCTGGTCAACAAGGTGAAACCTCGTCTCTACTAAAAAAATACAAAAATTAGCTGGGCGTGATGGTGCGTGCCTGTAGTCCCAGCTACTCAGGAAGCTGAGGCAGGAGAACTGCTTGAACCCAGGAGGCGGAGGTTGCAGTGAGCCGAGATC